>NC_091172.1:800055-1108364 GCF_040958095.1 Procambarus clarkii
CTGCAGGGGAGTTTGCGCAAATTGTGACTCACTGCCACTTTTAGTACTTGGCATATGTTGGGTATAAAAAGTCGTAATATCAAAATATGAATACGTGCAGAGAGCCAGACGTTGGCTCCAAGTTATGACTCAGGCCTCGATATTAGGATGTTTGGGATATTTAGAAAATTGCAGGGAGGATTGGGACAAATGTGACCAAATGCCGCTTTCAGTACTTGGCATATGTTGGGTATAAAAAAGTCTCAATTTCAAACTGCGAATACGTGCAAAGAGCCAGAATTTGGCTCCAAAACATGGCTAAGGCCTCGAAATTGGGATATTTGGGAAATTTTAAAAACTGCAGGGGAGTGTGTGCAAAATGTGACTCACTGCTGCTTTCAGTACTAGGCATATATTGGGTATAGAAAGTCGCAATTTCAAACTGCGAATACGTGCAGAGAGCCAGAATTTGGCTGCAAAATATGGCTCAGGCCTCGAAATTGGGATGTTTGGGATATTTTGAAAACTGCAGGGGAGATTGAGACAAATGTGACCAAACGCATTGGCATATGTTGGGTATAAAAAAGTCGTAATTTCAAAATGCGAATACGTGCAGAGAGCCAGAATTTGGCTCCAAAATATGGCTCAGGCGTCGAAATTGGGATATTTGGGATATTTCGAAAACTGCAGGGGAGATTGTGCAAAATGTGACTCACCGCCACTTTCAGGACTTGGCATATGTTGGGTATAAAAAGTCATAAATTCAATCTGCGAATACGTGCATGGAGCCAGAATTTGGCTCTAAAATATGGCTCAGGCCTCGAAATTGGGATGTTCGGGATATTTTGAAAACTGCAGGGAGGTTTGGGACAAATATGACCAAATATCGCTTTCAGTACTTCGCATATTTTGGGTATATAAAACCGTAATTTCAAACTGCAAATACGAGCAGAGAGCCAGAATTTGGCTCAAAAATATGGCTCAGGCCTCCAAATTAGCATGTTTGCGATATTTTGAAAACTGCAGGGAGCTTTGGGACAAATGGGACCAAACGCCGCTTTCAGTGCTTGGCATAAGTTCTGTATAAAAAGTCGTAATTTCAAACTGCGAATACGTGCAGAGAGCCAGAATTTGGCTCCAAAATATGGCTCAGGCCTTGAAATTGAGATGTTTGGAATATTTTGAAAACAGCAGGGGGGATTGGGACAGATGTGACCAAACGCCGCTTTTAGTACTTGGCATATGTTGGGTATAAAAAGTCGTAATTTAAAACTGCGAATACGTGCAGAGAGCCAGAAATTGGCTACAAAATATGCCTCAGGCCTCGAAATTGGGATGTTTGGGATATTTTGAAAACTGCAGGGGAGTTTGCGCAAAATGTGACTCACTGCCACTTTCAGTACTTGGCATATGTCGGGTATAAAAAGTCGTAATATCAAAATATGAATACGTGCAGAGAGCCAGACGTTGGCTCCAAATTATGACTCAGGCCTCAATATTAGGATGTTTGGGATATTTAGAAAATTGCAGGGAGGATAGGGACAAATGTGACCAAACGCCGCATTCAGTACTTGGCATATGTTGGGCATAAAAAAGTCGCAATTTCAAACTGCGAATACGTGCAGAGAGCCAGAATTTGGCTCCAAAATATGGCTCAGGCCTCGAAATTGGGATGTTTGGGATATTTTGAAAACTGCAGGGGAGATTGAGACAAATGTGACCAAACGCATTGGCATATGTTGGGTATAAAAAAGTCGTATTTTCAAAATGCGAATACGTGCAGAGAGCCAGAATTTGGCTCCAAAATATGGCTCAGGCAACGAAATTGGGATATTTGGGATATTTTAAAAACTGCAGGGGAGTTTGTGCAAAATGTGACTCACTGCTGCTTTCAGTACTTGGAAGATGTTGGGTATAAAAGTCGTAATTTCAAACTGCGAATACGTGCAGAGATCTAGAATTTGGCTACAAAATATGGCTCAGGCCTCGAAATTGGGATGTTTGGGATATTTTGAAAACTGCAGGGGAGTTTGCGCAAATTGTGACTCACTGCCACTTTTAGTACTTGGCATATGTTGGGTATAAAAAGTCGTAATATCAAAATATGAATACGTGCAGAGAGCCAGACGTTGGCTCCAAATTATGACTCAGGCCTCGATATTAGGATGTTTGGGATATTTAGAAAATTGCAGGGAGGATTGGGACAAATGTGACCAAATGCCGCTTTCAGTACTTGGCATATGTTGGGTATAAAAAAGTCGCAATTTCAAACTGCGAATACGTGCAAAGAGCCAGAATTTGGCTCCAAAACATGGCTAAGGCCTCGAAATTGGGATATTTGGGATATTTTTAAAACTGCAGGGGAGTTTGTGCAAAATGTGACTCACTTCTGCTTTCAGTACTAGGAATATATTGGGTATAAAAAGTCGTAATTTCAAACTGCGAATACATGTATAGAGCCAGAATTTGGCTCCAAAATATGGCTCAGGCCTCGAAATTGGAATATTTGGGATATTTCGAAAACTGCAGGGGAGTTTGTGCAAAATGTGACTCACTGCCACTTTCAGGACTTGGCATATGTTGGGTATAAAAATTCATAAATTCAATCTGCGAATACGTGCATAGAGCCAGAATTTGGCTCCAAAATATGGCTCAGGCCTCGAAATTGGGATGTTCGGGATATTTTGAAAACTGTAGGGAGGTTTGGGACAAATATGACCAAACGTCACTTTCAGTACTTCGCATATGTTGGGTATATAAAACCGTAATTTCAAACTGCAAATACGTTCAGAGAGCCAGAATTTGGCTCGAAAATATGGCTCAGGCCTCGAAATTAGCATGTTTGGGATATTTTGAAAACTGCAGGGAGCTTTGGGACAAATGTGACCAAACGCCGCTTTCAGTACTTGGCATAAGTTGGGTATAAAAAGTCGTAATTTCAAACTGCGAATACGTGCAGAGAGCCATAATTTGGCTCCAAAATATGGCTCAGGCCTTGAAATTGAGATGTTTGGAATATTTTGAAAACAGCAGGGGGGATTGGGACTGATGTGACCAAACGCCGCTTTTAGTACTTGGCATATGTTGGGTATAAAATTCGTAATTTCTAACTGCGAATACGTGCAGAGAGCCAGAATTTGGCTACAAATATGGCTCAGGCCTCGAAATTGGGATGTTTGGGATATTTAGAAAATTGCAGGGAGGATTGGGACAAATGTGACCAAACGCCGCTTTCAGTACTTGGCATATGTTGGGTATAAAAAAGTCGCAATTTCAAACTGAGAATACGTGCAGAGATCCAGAATTTGGCTACTAAATATGGCTCAGGCCTCGAAATTGGGATGTTTGGGATATTTTGAAAATTGCAGGGGGGATTGAGACAAATGTGACCAAACGCATTGGCATATGTTGGGTATAAAAAAGTCGTAATTTCAAAATGCGAATACGTGCAGAGAGCCAGAATATGGCTCCAAAATATGGCTCAGGCATCGAAATTGGGATATTTGCGATATTTTGAAAACTGCTGGGGAGTTTGTGCAAAATGTGACTCACTGCTGCTTTCAGTACTTGGAAGATGTTGGGTATAAAAGTCGTAATTTCAAACTGCGAATACGTGCAGAGATCCAGAATTTGGCTACAAAATATGGCTCAGGCCTCGAAATTGGGATGTTTGGGATATTTTGAAAACTGCAGGGGAGTTTGCGCAAATTGTGACTCACTGCCACTTTCAGTAATTGGCATATGTTGGGTATAAAAAGTCGTAATATCAAAATATGAATACCTGCAGAGAGCCAGACGTTGGCTCAAAATTATGACTCAGGCCTCGATATTAGGATGTTTGGGATATTTAGAAAATTGCAGGGAGGATTGGGACAAATGTGACCAAACGCCACATTCAGTACTTGGCATATGTTGGGTATAAAAAAGTCGAAATTTCAAACTGCGAATACGTGCAAATAGCCAGAATTTAGCTCCAAAACATGGCTAAAGCCTAGAAATTGGGATATTTAGGATATTTTAAAAACTGCAGGTGAGTTTGTGCAAAATGTGACTCACTGCTGCTTTCAGTACTAGGCATATATTGGGTATAAAAATTCGTAATTTCAAACTGCGAATACGTGTAGAGAGCCAGAATTTGGGTACAAAATATGGCTCAGGCCTCGAAATTGGGATCTTTGGGATATTTCGAAAACTGCAGGGGAGTTTGCGCAAATTGTTACTCTCTGCCACGTTCAGTACCTGGCATATGTTGGGTATAAAAAGTCGTAATATCAAAATATGAATACGTGCAGAGAGCCAGACGTTGGCTATAAATTATGACTCAGGCGTCGATATTGGGATATTTAGAAAATTGCAGGGAGGATTGGGACAAATGTGACCAAACGCCGCTTTCAGTACTTGGCATATGTTGGGTATAAAAAAGTCGCAATTTCAAACTGCGAATACGTGCAGAGAGCGAGAATTTGGCTACAAAATATGGCTCAGGCCTCGAAATTGGGATGTTTGGGATATTTTGAAAACTGCAGGGGGGAAGGAGACAAATGTGTTCAAACGCATTGGTATATGTTGGGTATAAAAAAGTCGTAATTTCAAACTGCGAATACGTGCAGAGAGCCAGAATTTGGCTCCAAAATATGGCTCAGGTCTCGAAATTGGGATATTTGGGATATTTTGAAAACTGCAGGGGAGTTTGTGCAAAATGTGACTCACTGCTGCCTTCAGTACTTGGCATATGTTGGGTATAAAAAGTCGTAATTTCAAACTGCGAATACATGCAGAGAGCCAGAATTTTGCTCCAAAATATGGTTCAGGCCTCGAAATTGGGATATTTGGAATATTTCGAAAACTGCAGGGGAGTTTGTGCAAAATGTGACTCACTGCTGCTTTCAGGACTTGGCATATCTTGGGTATAAAAAGTCGTAAATTCAATCTCCGAATACGTGCATAGAGCAAGAATTTGGCTCCAAAATATGGCTCAGGCCTCGAAATTGGGATGTTTAGGATATTTTGAAAACTGCAGGGAGGTTTGGGACAAATATGACTAAACGCCGCTTTTAGTACTTGGCATATGTTGGGTATACAAAGCCGTAATTTCAAACTGCGAATACGTGCAGAGAGCCAGAATTTGGCTCCAAAATATGGCTTAGGCATTGAAATTGGGATATTTGGGATATTTTGAAAGCTGCAGGGGAGTTTGAGCAAAATGTGACTCACTGCTGCTTTCAGTACTTGGAAGATGTTGGGTATAAAAGTCGTAAATTCAAACTGCGAATACGTGCAGAGATCTAGAATTTGGCTGCAAAATATGGCTCAGGCCTCGAAATTGGGATGTTTGGGATATTTTGAAAACTGCAGGGGAGTTTGCGCAAATTGTGACTCACTGCCACTTTCAGTACTTGGCATATGTTGGGTATAAAAAGTCGTAATATCAAAATATTAATACGTGCAGAGAGCCAGACGTTGGGTCCAAATTATGACTCAGGCCTCGATATTAGGATGTTTGGGATATTTAGAAAATTGCAGGGAGGATTGGGACAAATGTGACCAAACGCCGCATTCAGTACTTGGCATATGTTGGGTATAAAAAAGTCGCAATTTCTAACTGCGAATACGTGCAAAGAGCCAGAATTTGGCTCCAAAACATGGCTAAGGCCTCGAAATTGGGATATTTAAGATAATTCGAAAACTGCAGGGGAGTTTGTGCAAAATGTGACTCACTGCCACTTACAGGACTTGGCATATGTTGGGTATAAAAAGTCATAAATTCAATCTGCGAATACGTGCATAGAGCCAGAATTTGGCTCCAAAATATGGCTGAGGCCTCGAAATTGAGATGTTTGGAATATTTTGAAAACTGCAGGGGGGATTGGGACAAATGTGACCAAACGCCGCTTTCAGGACTTGGCATATGTTGGGCATAAAAAAGTCGCAATTTCAAACTGCGAATACGTGCAGAGAGCCAGAATTTGGCTCCAAAATATGGCTCAGGCCTCGAAATTGGGATGTTTGGGATATTTTGAAAACTGCTGGGGGGAATGAGACAAATGTGACCAAACGCATTGGCATATGTTGGGTATAAAAAAGTCGTAATTTAAAAATGCGAATACGTGCAGAGAGCCAGAATTTGGCTCCAAAATATGGCTCAGGCATCGAAATGGGGATATTTGGGATATTTTAAAAACTGCAGGGGAGTTTGTGCAAAATGTGACTCACTGCTGCTTTCAGTACTTGGAAGATGTTGGGTATAAAAGTCGTAATTTCAAACTGCGAATACGTGCAGAGATCCAGAATTTGGCTACAAAATATGGCTCAGGCCTTGAAATTGGGATGTTTGGGATATTTTGAAAACTGCAGGGGAGTTTGCACAAATTGTGACTCACTGCCACTTTCAGTACTTGGCATATGTTGGGTATAAAAAGTCGTAATATCAAAATATGAATACGTGCAGAGAGCCAGACGTTGGCTCCAAATTATGACTCAGGCCTCGATATTAGGATGTTTGGGATATTTAGAAAATTGCAGGGAGGATAGGGACAAATGTGACCAAACGCCGCTTTCAGTACTTGGCATATGTTGGGCATAAAAAAGTAGCAATTTCAAACTGCGAATACGTGCAGAGAGCCAGAATTTGGCTCCAAAATATGGCTCAGGCCTCGAAATTGGGATGTTTGGGATATTTTGAAAACTGCAGGGGGGATTGAGACAAATGTGACCAAACGCATTGGCATATGTTGGGTATAAAAAAGTCGTAATTTAAAAATGCGAATACGTGCAGAGAGCCAGAATTTGGCTCCAAAATATGGTTCAGGCATCGAAATGGGGATATTTGGGATATTTTAAAAACTGCAGGGGAGTTTGTGCAAAATGTGACTCACTGCTGCTTTCAGTACTTGGAAGATGTTGGGTATAAAAGTCGTAATTTCAAACTGCGAATACGTGCAGAGATCCAGAATTTGGCTACAAAATATGGCTCAGGCCTTGAAATTGGGATGTTTGGGATATTTTGAAAACTGCAGGGGAGTTTGCGCAAATTGTGACTCACTGCCACTTTCAGTACTTGGCATATGTTGGGTATAAAAAGTCGTAATATCAAAATATGAATACGTGCAGAGAGCCAGACGTTGGCTCCAAATTATGACTCAGGCCTCGATATTAGGATGTTTGGGATATTTAGAAAATTGCAGGGAGGATTGGGACAAATGTGACCAAATGCCGCTTTCAGTACTTGGCATATGTTGGGTATAAAAAAATCGTAATTTCACACTGCGAATACGTGCAGAGAGCCAGAATTTGGCTCCAAAATACGGCTCAGGCCACGAAATTGGGATATTTGGAAAACTGCAGGGGAGTTTGTGCAAAATGTGACTCACTGCTGCTTTCAGGACTTGGCATATCTTGGGTATAAAAAGTCGTAATTTCAAACTGCGAATACGTGCAGAGAGCCAGAATTTGGCTCCAAAATATGGCTCAGGCCTTGAAATTGGGATGTTTGGGATATTTTGAAAACTGCAGGGGGGAAGGAGACAAACGTGTTCAAACGCATTGGCATATGTTGGGTATAAAAAAGTCGTAATTTCAAACTGCGAATACGTGCAGAGAGCCAGAATTTGGCTCCAAAATATGGCTCAGGTCTCGAAATTGGGATATTTGGGATATTTTGAAAACTGCAGGGGAGTTTGTGCAAAATGTGACTCACTGCTGCCTTCAGTACTTGGCATATGTTGGGTATAAAAAGTCGTAATTTCAAACTGCGAATACATGCAGAGAGCCAGAATTTTGCTCCAAAATATTGCTCAGGCCTCGAAATTGGGATATTTGGAATATTTCGAAAACTGCAGGGGAGTTTGTGCAAAATGTGACTCACTGCTGCTTTCAGGACTTGGCATATCTTGGGTATAAAAAGTCGTAAATTCAATCTGCGAATACGTGCGTAGAGCAAGAAATTGGCTCCAAAATATGGCTCAGGCCTCGAAATTGGGATGTTTAGGATATTTTGAAAACTGCAGGGAGGTTTGGGACAAATTTGACTAAACGCCGCTTTTAGTACTTGGCATATGTTGGGTATACAAAGCTGTAATTTCAAACTGCGAATACGTGCAGAGAGCCAGAATTTGGCTCCAAAATATGGCTCAGGCATCGAAATTGGGATATTTTGAAAACTGCAGGGGAGTTTGTGCAAAATGTGACTCACTGCTGCTTTCAGTACTTGGAAGATGTTGGGTATAAAAGTCGTCAATTCAAACTGCGAATACGTGCAGAGATCCAGAATTTGGCTGCAAAAGAATTTGGCTCAGGCCTTGAAATTGGGATGTTTGGGATATTTTGAAAACTGCAGGGGAGTTTGCGCAAATTGTGACTCACTGTCACTTTCAGTACTTGGCATATGTTGGGTATAAAAAGTCGTAATATCAAAATATTAATGCGTGCAGAGAGCCAAACGTTGGCTCCAAATTATGACTCAGGCCTCGATATTAGGATGTTTGGGATATTTAGAAAATTGCAGGGAGGATTGGGACAAATGTGACCAAATGCCGCTTTCAGTACTTGGCATATGTTGGGTATAAAAAAGTCGCAATTTCAAACTGCGAATACGTGCAAAGAGCCAGAATTTGGCTCCAAAACATGGCTAAGGCCTCGAAATTGGGATATTTAGGATATTTTAAAAACTGCAGGGGAGTTTGTTCAAAATGTGACTCACTTCTGCTTTCAGTACTAGGAATATATTGTGTATAATAAGTCGTAATTTCAAACTGCGAATACGTGTAGAGAGCCAGAATTTGGCTCCAAAATATGGCTCAGGCCTCGAAATTGGGATATTTGGGATATTTCGAAAACTGCAGGGGAGTTTGTGCAAAATGTGACTCACCGCCACTTTCAGGACTTGGCATATGTTGGGTATAAAAAGTCATAAATTCAATCTGCGAATACGTGCATAGAGCCAGAATTTGGCTCCAAAATATGGCTCAGGCCTCGAAATTGGGATGTTCGGGATATTTTGAAAACTGCAGGGAGGTTTGGGACAAATATGACCAAACGTCGCTTTCAGTACTTCGCATATGTTGGGTATATAAAACCGTAATTTCAAACTGCAAATACGTTCAGAGAGCCAGAATTTGGCTCGAAAATATGCTCATGCCTCGAAATTAGCATGTTTGGGATATTTTGAAAACTGCAGGGAGCTTTGGGACAAATGTGACCAAACGCCGCTTTCAGTACTTGGCATAAGTTGGGTATAAAAAGTCGTAATTTCAAAATGGGAATACGTCAGAGAGCCAGAATTTGGCTCCAAAATATGGCTCAGGCCTTGAAATTGAGATGTTTGGAATATTTTGAAAACAGAAGGGGGGATTGGGACAGATGTGACCAAACGCCGCTTTTAGTACATGGCATATGTTGGGTATAAAAAGTCGTAATTTCTAACTGCGAATACGTGTAGAGAGCCAGAATTTGGCTACAAAATATGGCTCAGGTATCGAAATGGGGATATTTGGGATATTTTAAAAACTGCAGGGGAGTTTGTGCAAAATGTGACTCACTGCTGCTTTCAGTACTTGGAAGATGTTGGGTATAAAAGTCGTAATTTCAAACTGCGAATATGTGCAGAGAGCCAGAATTTGGCTCCAAAATATGGCTCAGGCCTCGAAATTGGGATGTTTGGAATATTTTGAAAACTGCAGGGGAGTTTGCGCAAAATGTGACTCACTGCCACTTTCAGTACTTGGCATATGTTGGGTATAAAAAATCGTAATATCAAAATATGAATACGTGCAGAGAGCCAGACGTTGGCTCCAAATAATGACTCAGGCCTCGATATTAGGATGTTTGGGATATTTAGAAAATTGCAGGGAGGATTGGGACAAATGTGACCAAACGCCGCTTTCAGGACTTGGCATATGTTGGGCATAAAAAAGTCGCAATTTCAAACTGCGAATACGTGCAGAGAGCCAGAATTTGGCTCCAAAATATGGCTCAGTCCTCGAAATTGGGATGTTTGGGATATTTTGAAAACTGCAGGGGGGATTGAGACAAATGTGACCAAACGCATTGGCATATGTTGGGTATAAAAAAGTCGTAATTTCAAAATGCGAATACGTGCAGAGAGCCAGAATTTGGCTCTAAAATATGGCTCAGGCATCGAAATTGGGATATTTGGGATATTTTGAAAACTGCAGGGGAGTTTGTTCAAAATGTGACTCACTGCTGCTTTCAGTACTTGGAAGATGTTGGGTATAAAAGTCGTAATTTCAAAATGCGAATACGTGCAGAGATCCAGAATTTGGCTACAAAATATGGCTCAGGCCTCGAAATTGGGATGTTTGGGATATTTTGAAAACTGCAGGGGAGTTTGCGCAAATTGTGACTCACTGCCACTTTCAGTACTTGGCATATGTTGGGTATAAAAAGTCGTAATATCAAAATATGAATACGTGCAGAGAGCCAGACGTTGGCTCCAAATTATGACTCCGGCCTCGATATTAGGATGTTTGGGATATTTAGAAAATTGCAGGGAGGATTGGGACAAATGTGACCAAATGCAGCTTTCAGTACTTGGCATATGTTGGGTATAAAAAAGTCGCAATTTCAAACTGCGAATACGTGCAGAGAGCCAGAATTTGGCTCCAAAATACGGCTCAGGCCACGAAATTGGGATATTTGGAAAACTGCAGGGGAGTTTGTGCAAAATGTGACTCACTGCTGCTTTCAGGACTTGGCATATCTTGGGTATAAAAAGTCGTAATTTCAAACTGCGAATACGTGCAGAGAGCCAGAATTTGGCTCCAAAATATGGCTCAGGCCTTGAAATTGGGATGTTTGGGATATTTTGAAAACTGCAGGGGGGAAGGAGACAAACGTGTTCAAACGCATTGGCATATGTTGGGTATAAAAAAGTCGTAATTTCAAACTGCGAATACGTGCAGAGAGCCAGAATTTGGCTCCAAAATATGGCTCAGGTCTCGAAATTGGGATATTTGGGATATTTTGAAAACTGCAGGGGAGTTTGTGCAAAATGTGACTCACTGCTGCCTTCAGTACTTGGCATATGTTGGGTATAAAAAGTCGTAATTTCAAACTGCGAATACATGCAGAGAGCCAGAATTTTGCTCCAAAATATTGCTCAGGCCTCGAAATTGGGATATTTGGAATATTTCGAAAACTGCAGGGGAGTTTGTGCAAAATGTGACTCACTGCTGCTTTCAGGACTTGGCATATCTTGGGTATAAAAAGTCGTAAATTCAATCTGCGAATACGTGCGTAGAGCAAGAAATTGGCTCCAAAATATGGCTCAGGCCTCGAAATTGGGATGTTTAGGATATTTTGAAAACTGCAGGGAGGTTTGGGACAAATTTGACTAAACGCCGCTTTTAGTACTTGGCATATGTTGGGTATACAAAGCTGTAATTTCAAACTGCGAATACGTGCAGAGAGCCAGAATTTGGCTCCAAAATATGGCTCAGGCATCGAAATTGGGATATTTTGAAAACTGCAGGGGAGTTTGTGCAAAATGTGACTCACTGCTGCTTTCAGTACTTGGAAGATGTTGGGTATAAAAGTCGTCAATTCAAACTGCGAATACGTGCAGAGATCCAGAATTTGGCTGCAAAAGAATTTGGCTCAGGCCTTGAAATTGGGATGTTTGGGATATTTTGAAAACTGCAGGGGAGTTTGCGCAAATTGTGACTCACTGTCACTTTCAGTACTTGGCATATGTTGGGTATTAAAAGTCGTAATATCAAAATATTAATGCGTGCAGAGAGCCAAACGTTGGCTCCAAATTATGACTCAGGCCTCGATATTAGGATGTTTGGGATATTTAGACAATTGCAGGGAGGATTGGGACAAATGTGACCAAACGCCGCTTTCAGTACTTGGCATATGTTGGGTATAAAAAAGTCGCAATTTCAAACTGCGAATACGTGCAAAGAGCCAGAATTTGGCTCCAAAACATGGCTAAGGCCTCGAAATTGGGATATTTGGGATATTTTAAAAACTGCAGGGGAGTTTGTGCAAAATGTGACTCACTGCTGCTTTCAGTACTGGGCATATATTGGGTATAAAAAGTCGTAATTTCAAACTGCGAATACTTGTAGAGAGCCAGAATTTGGCTCCAAAATATGGCTCAGGCCTCGAAATTGGGATATTTGGGATATTTCGAAAACTGCAGGGGAGTTTGTGAAAAATGTGACTCACTGCCACTTTCAGGACTTGGCATATGTTAGGTATAAAAATTCATAAATTCAATCTGCGAATACGTGCATAGAACCAGAATTTGGCGTTAAAATATGGCTCAGGCCTCGAAATTGGGATGTTCGGGATATTTTGAAAACTGCAGGGAGGTTTGGGACAAATATGACCAAACGTCGCTTTCAGTTCTTAGCATATGTTGGGTATATAAAACCGTAATTTCAAACTGCAAATACGTGCAGAGAGCCCGAATTTGGCTCAAAAATATGGCTCAGGCCTCCAAATTAGCATGTTTGCGATATTTTGAAAACTGCAAGGAGCTTTGGGACAAATGTGACCAAACGCCGCTTTCAGTACTTGGCATAAGTTGGGTATAAAAAGTCGTAATTTCAAACAGCGAATACGTGCAGAGAGCCAGAATTTGGCTCCAAAATATGGCTCAGGCCTTGAAATTGAGATGTTTGGAATATTTTGAAACAGCAGGGGTGATTGGGACAGATGTGACCAAACGCCGCTTTTAGTACTTGGCATATGTTGGGTATAAAAAGTCGTAATTTCAAACTGCGAATACATGCAGAGAGCCAGAATTTGGCTACAAAATATGCGTCAGGCCTTGAAATTGGGATGTTTGGGATATTTTGAAAACTGCAGGGGAGTTTGCGCAAAATGTGACTCACTGCCACTTTCAGTACTTGGCATATGTCGGGTATAAAAAGTCGTAATATCAAAATATGAATACGTGCAGAGAGCCAGACGTTGGCTCCAAATTATGACTCAGGCCTCAATTTTAGGATGTTTGGGATATTTAGAAAATTGCAGGGAGGATAGGGACAAATGTGACCAAACGCCGCTTTCAGTACTTGGCATATGTTGGGCATAAAAAAGTCGCAATTTCAAACTGCGAATACGTGCAGAGAGCCAGAATTTGGCTAAAAAATATGACTCAGGCCTCGAAATTGGGATGTTTGGGATATTTTGAAAACTGCAGGGGGGATTGAGACAAATGTGACCAAACGCATTGGCATATATTGGGTATAAAAAAGTCGTAATTTCAAAATGCGAATACGTGCAGAAAGCCAGAATTTGGCTCCAAAATATGGCTCAGGCATCGAAATTGGGATATTTGGGATATTTTAAAAACTGCAGGGGAGTTTGTTCAAAATGTGACTCACTGCTGCTTTCAGTACTTGGAAGATGTTGGGTATAAAAGTCGAAATTTCAAACTGCGAATACGTGCAGAGAGCCAGAATTTGGCTACAAAATATGGCTCAGGCCTCGAAATTGGGATGTTTGGGATATTTTGAAAACTGCTGGGGAGTTTGCGCAAATTGTGACTCACTGCCACTTTCAGTACTTGGCATATGTTAGGCATAAAAAGTCGTAATATCAAAATATGAATACGTGCAGAGATCCAGACGTCGGCTCCAAAATATGACTCAGGCCTCGATATTGGGATGTTTGGGATATTTAGAAAACTGCAGGGAGGTTTGGGACAAATGTTACCAAATGCCGCTTTCAGTACTTGGCATATGTTGGGCATAAAAAAGTCGCAATTTCAAACTGCGAATACGTGCAGAGAGCCAGAATTTGGTTCCAAAACATGGCTAAGGCCTCAAAATTGGGATATTTGGGATATTTTGATAACTGCAGGGGAGTTTGTGCAAAATGTGACTCACGGCTGCTTTCAGTACTTGGCATATGTTGGGTATAAAAGTCGTAATTTCAAGCTGCGAATACGTGCAGAGAGCCAGAATTTGGCTCCAAAATATGGCTCAGGCCACGAAATTATGATATTTGGAATATTTCGAAAACTGCAGGGGAGTTTGTGCAAAATGTGACTCACTGCCGCTTTCAGGACTTGGCATATGTTGGGTATAAAAAGTCGTAATTCTAAACTGCGAATACGTGCAGAGAGCCAGAATTTGGCTCCAAAATATGGCTCAGGCCTCGAAATTGAGATGTTTGGGACATTTTGAAAACTGCAGGGGGGATTGAGACAAATGTGGCCAAACGCATTGGCATATGTTGGGTATAAAAAAGTCGTAATATCAAAATATGGATACGTGCAGAGAGCCAGAATTTGGCTACAAAATATGGCTCAGGCCTCGAAATTGGGATGTTTGGGATATTTTGAAAACTGCAGGGGAGTTTGCGCAAAATGTGACTCGCTGCCACTTTCAGTACTTGGCATATGTTGGGTATAAAAAGTCGTAATATCAAAATATGAATACGTGCAGAGAGCCAGAATATGGCTACAAAATATGGCTCAGGCCTCGAAATTGGGATGTTTGGGATATTTTGAAAACTGCAGGGGAGTTTGCGCAAAATGTGACTCGCTGCCACTTTCAGTACTTGGCATATGTTGGGTATAAAAAGTCGTAATATCAAAATATGAATACGTGCAGAGAGCCAGAATATGGCTACAAAATATGGCTCAGGCCTCGAAATTGGGATATTTGGAATATTTCGAAAACTGGAGGGGAGTTTGTGCAAAATGTGACTCACTGCCGCTTACAGGACTTGGCATATGTTGGGTATAAAAAGTCGTAAATTCAATCTGCGAATACGTGCATAGAGCCAGAATTTGGCTCCAAAATTTGGCTCAGGACTCGAAATTGGGATGTTTAGGATATTTTGAAAACTGCAGGGAGGTTTGGGACAAATATGACCAAACGCTGCTTTCAGTTCTTGGCATATGTGGGGTATATAAAGCCATAATTTCAAACTGCGAATACGTGCAGAGAGCCAGAATTTGGCTCAAATTATGGCTCAGGCCTCGAAATTGGGATGTTTGGGATATTTTGAAAACTGCAGGGGGGATTGAGACATATGTGACTCACTGCTGCTTTCAGTACTTGGAAGATGTTAGGTATAAAAGTCGTAATTTCAAACTGCGAATACGTGCAGAGAGCCAGAATTTGGCAACAAAATATGGCTCAGGCATCGAAATTGGGATGTTTGGGATATTTTGAAAACTGCAGGGGAGTTTGCGCAAAATGTGACTCACTGCCACTTTCAGTACTTGGCATATGTTGGGTATAAAAAGTCGTAATATCAAAATATGATTACGTGCAGAGAGCCAGACGTTGGCTCCAAAATATAACTCAGGCCTCGATATTGGGATGTTTGGGATATTTAGAAAACTGCAGGGAGGTTTGGGACAAATGTTACCAAACGCCGCATTCAGTACTTGGCATATGTTGGGCATAAAAAATTCGCAATTTCAAACTGCGAATACGTGCAGAGAGCCAGTATTTGGCTCCAAAATATGGCTCAGGCCTCGAAATTGGGATATTTGGAATATTTCGAAAACTGCAGGGGAGTTTGTGCAAAATGTGACTCACTGCCGCTTTCAGGACATGGCATATGTTGGGTATAAAAAGTCGTATTTCCAAACTGCGAATACGTGCAGAGAGCCAGAATTTGGCTCCAAAATATGGCTCAGGCCTCGAAATTGATATGTTTGGGATATTTTAAAAACTGCAGGGGGGATTGGGACAGATGTGACCAAACGCCGCTTTTACTACTTGGCATATGTTGGGTATAAAAAGTCGTAATTTCAAACTGCGAATACGTGCATAGAGCCAGAATTTGGCTACAAAATATGGCTCAGGCCTCGAAATCAGGATGTTTGGGATATTTTGAAAACTGCAGGGGGGATTGAGGCAAATGTGACCAAACGCATTGTCATATGTTGGGTATAAAAAAGTCGTAATTTCAAACTGCGAATACGTGCAGAGAGCCAGAATTTGGCAACAAAATATGGCTCAGGCATCGAAATTGGGATGTTTGGGATATTTTGAAAACTGCAGGGGAGTTTGCGCAAAATGTGACTCACTGCCACTTTCAGTACTTGGCATATGTTGGGTATAAAAAGTCGTAATATCAAAATATGAATACGTGCAGAGAGCCAGACGTTGGCTCCAAAATATGAATCAGGCCTCGATATTGGGATGTTTGGGATATTTAGAAAACTGCAGGGAGGTTTGGGACAAATGTTACCAAACGCCGCTTTCAGTACTTGGCATATGTTGGGCATAAAAAATTCGCAATTTCAAACTGCGAATACGTGCAGAGAGCCAGAATTTGGCTCCAAAACATGGCTAAGGCCTCGAAATTGGGATATTTGGGATATTTTGAAAACTGCAAGGGAGTTTGTGCAAAATGTGACTCACTGCTGCTTTCAGTACTTGGCATATGTTGGGTATAAAACTCGTAATTTCAAACTGCGAATACGTGCAGAGAGCCAGAATTTGGCTCCAAAATATGGCTCAAGCCTCGAAATTGGGATATTTGGAATATTTCGAAAACTGGTGGGGAGTTTGTGCAAAATGTGACTCACTGCCGCTTGCAGGACTTGGCATATGTTGGGTATAAAAAGTCGTAAATTCAATCTGCGAATACGTGCATAGAGCCAGAATTTGGCTCCAAAATATGGCTCAGGCCTCGAAATTGGGATGTTTAGGATATTTTGAAAACTGCAGGGAGGTTTGGGACAAATATGACCAAACGCCGCTTTCAGTACTTGGCATATGTGGGGAATATACAGCCATAATTTCAAACTGCGAATACGTGCAGAGAGTCAGAATTTGGCTCCAAAATATGGTTCAGGCCTCGAAATTGGGATGTTTGGGATATTTTGAAAACTGCAGGGGGGATTGAGACAAATGTGACTCACTGCTGCTTTCAGTACTTGGAAGATGTTGGGTATAAAAGTCGTAATTTCAAACTGCGAATAAGGGCAGAGAGCCAGAATTTGGCTACAAAATATGGCTCAGGCCTTGAAATTGGGATATTTGGAATATTTCGAAAACTGCAGGGGAGTTTGTGCAAAATGTGACTCACTGCAGCTTTCAGGACATGGCATATGTTGGGTATAAAAAGTCGTAATTCCAAACTGCGAATACGTGCATAGAGCCAGAATTTGGCTCCAAAATATGGCTCAGGCCTCGAAATTGATATGTTTGGGATATTTTAAAAACTGCAGGGGGGATTCGGACAGATGTGACCAAATGCCGCTTTTACTACTTGGCATATGTTGGGTATAAAAAGTCGTAATTTCAAACTGCGAATACGTGCATAGAGCCAGAATTTGGCTACAAAATATGGCTCAGGCCTCGAAATTAGGATGTTTGGGATATTTTGAAAACTGCAGGGGGGATTGAGGCAAATGTGACCAAACGCATTGTCATATGTTGGGTATAAAAAAGTCGTAATTTGAAACTGCGAATACGTGCAGAGAGCCAGAATTTGGCTCCAAAATATGGCTCAGGCCTCGAAATTGGGATATTTGGGATATTTTCAAAACTGCAAGGGAGATTGTGCAAAATGTGACTCACTGCTGCTTTCGGTACTTGGCATATGTTGAGTATAAAAAGTCGTAATTTCAAACTGCGAATACGTGCAGAGAGTCAGAATTTGGCTACAAAATATGGCTCAGGCCTCGAAATTGGGATATTTGGAATATTTCGAAAACTGGAGGGGAGTTTGTGCAAAATGTGACTCACTGCCGCTTACAGGACTTGGCATATGTTGGGTATAAAAAGTCGTAAATTCAATCTGCGAATACGTGCATAGAGCCAGAATTTGGCTCCAAAATATGGCTCAGGCCTCGAAATTGGGATGTTTAGGATATTTTGAAAACTGCAGGGAGGTTTGGGACAAATATGACCAAACGCTGCTTTCAGTTCTTGGCATATGTGGGGTATATAAAGCCATAATTTCAAACTGCGAATACGTGCAGAGAGCCAGAATTTGGCTCAAATTATGGCTCAGGCCTCGAAATTGGGATGTTTGGGATATTTTGAAAACTGCAGGGGGGATTGAGACATATGTGACTCACTGCTGCTTTCAGTACTTGGAAGATGTTAGGTATAAAAGTCGTAATTTCAAACTGCGAATACGTGCAGAGAGCCAGAATTTGGCAACAAAATATGGCTCAGGCATCGAAATTGGGATGTTTGGGATATTTTGAAAACTGCAGGGGAGTTTGCGCAAAATGTGACTCACTGCCACTTTCAGTACTTGGCATATGTTGGGTATAAAAAGTCGTAATATCAAAATATGAATACGTGCAGAGAGCCAGACGTTGGCTCCAAAATATGACTCAGGCCTCGATATTGGGATGTTTGGGATATTTAGAAAACTGCAGGGAGGTTTGGGACAAATGTTACCAAACGCCGCTTTCAGTACTTTTCATATGTTGGGCATAAAAAAGTCGCAATTTCAAACTGCGAATACGTGCAGAGAGCCAGAATTTGGCTCCAAAACATGGCTAAGGCCTCGAAATTGGGATATTTGGGATATTTTGAAAACTGCAAGGGAGTTTGTGCAAAATGTGACTCACTGCTGCTTTCAGTACTTGGCATATGTTGGGTATAAAACTCGTAATTTCAAACTGCGAATACGTGCAGAGAGCCAGAATTTTGCTCCAAAATATGGCTCAGGCCTCGAAATTGGGATATTTGGAATATTTCGAAAACTGGAGGGGAGTTTGTGCAAAATGTGACTCACTGCCGCTTGCAGGACTTGGCATATGTTGGGTATAAAAAGTCGTAAATTCAATCTGCGAATACGTGCATAGAGCCAGAATTTGGCTCCAAAATATGGCTCAGGCCTCGAAATTGGGATGTTTAGGATATTTTGAAAACTGCAGGGGGGATTGAGACAAATGTGACCAAACGCATTGGCATATGTTGGGTATAAAAAAGTCGTAATATCAAAATATGGATACGTGCAGAGAGCCAGAATTTGGCTACAAAATATGGCTCAGGCCTCGAAATTGGGATGTTTGGGATATTTTGAAAACTGCAGGGGAGTTTGCGCAAAATGTGACTCGCTGCCACTTTCAGTACTTGGCATATGTTGGGTATAAAAAGTCGTAATATCAAAATATGAATACGTGCAGAGAGCCAGAATATGGCTACAAAATATGGCTCAGGCCTCGAAATTGGGATGTTTGGGATATTTTGAAAACTGCAGGGGAGTTTGCGCAAAATGTGACTCACTGCCACTTTCAGTACTTGGCATATGTTGGGTATAAAAAGTCGTAATATCAAAATATGATTACGTGCAGAGAGCCAGACGTTGGCTCCAAAATATGACTCAGGCCTCGATATTGGGATGTTTGGGATATTTAGAAAACTGCAGGGAGGTTTGGGACAAATGTTACCAAACGCCGCATTCAGTACTTGGCATATGTTGGGCATAAAAAATTCGCAATTTCAAACTGCGAATACGTGCAGAGAGCCAGTATTTGGCTCCAAAATATGGCTCAGGCCTCGAAATTGGGATATTTGGAATATTTCGAAAACTGCAGGGGAGTTTGTGCAAAATGTGACTCACTGCCGCTTTCAGGACATGGCATATGTTGGGTATAAAAAGTCGAATTTCCAAACTGCGAATACGTGCAGAGAGCCAGAATTTGGCTCCAAAATATGGCTCAGGCCTCGAAATTGATATGTTTGGGATATTTTAAAAACTGCAGGGGGGATTGGGACAGATGTGACCAAACGCCGCTTTTACTACTTGGCATATGTTGGGTATAAAAAGTCGTAATTTCAAACTGCGAATACGTGCATAGAGCCAGAATTTGGCTACAAAATATGGCTCAGGCCTCGAAATTAGGATGTTTGGGATATTTTGAAAACTGCAGGGGGGATTGAGGCAAATGTGACCAAACGCATTGTCATATGTTGGGTATAAAAAAGTCGTAATTTCAAACTGCGAATACGTGCAGAGAGCCAGAATTTGGCAACAAAATATGGCTCAGGCATCGAAATTGGGATGTTTGGGATATTTTGAAAACTGCAGGGGAGTTTGCGCAAAATGTGACTCACTGCCACTTTCAGTACTTGGCATATGTTGGGTATAAAAAGTCGTAATATCAAAATATGAATACGTGCAGAGAGCCAGACGTTGGCTCCAAAATATGACTCAGGCCTCGATATTGGGATGTTTGGGATATTTAGAAAACTGCAGGGAGGTTTGGGACAAATGTTACCAAACGCCGCTTTCAGTACTTGGCATATGTTGGGCATAAAAAAGTCGCAATTTCAAACTGCGAATACGTGCAGAGAGCCAGAATTTGGCTCCAAAACATGGCTAAGGCCTCGAAATTGGGATATTTGGGATATTTTGAAAACTGCAAGGGAGTTTGTGCAAAATGTGACTCACTGCTGCTTTCAGTACTTGGCATATGTTGGGTATAAAACTCGTAATTTCAAACTGCGAATACGTGCAGAGAGCCAGAATTTGGCCCCAAAATATGGCTCAGGCCTCGAAATTAGGATATTTGGAATATTTCGAAAACTGGAGGGGAGTTTGTGCAAAATGTGACTCACTGCCGCTTGCAGGACTTGGCATATGTTGGGTATAAAAAGTCGTAAATTCAATCTGCGAATACGTGCATAGAGCCAGAATTTGGCTCCAAAATATGGCTCAGGCCTCGAAATTGGGATGTTTAGGATATTTTGAAAACTGCAGGGAGGTTTGGGACAAATATGACCAAACGCCGCTTTCAGTACTTGGCATATGTGGGGAATATACAGCCATAATTTCAAACTGCGAATACGTGCAGTGAGTCAGAATTTGGCTCCAAAATATGGTTCAGGCCTCGAAATTGGGATGTTTGGGATATTTTGAAAACTGCAGGGGGGATTGAGAGAAATGTGACTCACTGCTGCTTTCAGTACTTGGAAGATGTTGGGTATAAAAGTCGTAATTTCAAACTGCGAATAAGGGCAGAGAGCCAGAATTTGGCTACAAAATATGGCTCAGGCCTGGAAATTGGGATGTTTGGGATATTTTGAAAACTGCAGGGGGGATTGAGACAAATGTGACCAAACGCATTGTCATATGTTGGGTATAAAAAAGTCGTAATTTCAAACTGCGAATACGTGCAGAGAGCCAGAATTTGGCTCCAAAATATGGCTCAGGCCTCGAAATTGGGAGATTTGGGATATTTTGAAAACTGCAAGGGAGATTGTGCAAAATGTGACTCACTTCCGCTTACAGGACTTGGCATATGTTGGGTATAAAAGTCGTAATTTCAAACTGCGAATACGTGCAGAGAGCCAGAATTTGGCTCAAAATATTGCTCAGGCCTCGAAATTGGGATGTTTGCTATATTTTGAAAACTGCAGGGGAGTTTGCGCAAAATGTGACTCACTGCCCCTTTCAGTACTTGGCATATGTTGGGTATAAAAAGTCGTCATATCAAAATATGAATACATGCAGAGAGCCAGAATTTGGCTACAAAATATGGCTCAGGCCTCGAAATTGGGATGTTTGGGATATTTTGAAAACTGCAGGGGAGTTTGCGCAAAATGTGACTCACTGCCACTTTCAGTACTAGGCATATGTTGGGTATAAAAAGTCGTAATATCAAAATATGAATACGTTGCAGAGAGCCAGACGTTGGCTACAAAATATGACTCAGGCTTCGATATTGGGATGTTTGGGATATTTAGAAAACTGCAGGGAGGTTTGGGACAAATGTTATCAAACGCCGCTTTCAGTACTTGGCATATGTTGGGCATAAAAAAGTCGCAATTTCAAACTGCGAATACGTGCAGAGAGCCAGAATTTGGCTCCAAAACATGGCTAAGGCCTTGAAATTGGGATATTTTGAAAACTGCAGGGGAGTTTGTGCAAAATGTGACTCACTGCTGCTTTCAGTACTTGGCATATGTTGGGTATAAAACTCGTAATTTCAAACTGCGAATACGTGCAGAGAGCCAGAATTTGGCTCAAAAATATGGCTCAGGCCTCGAAATTGGGATATTTGGAATATTTCGAAAACTGCAGGGGAGTTTGTGCAAATTGTGACTCACTTCCGCTTTCAGGACATGGCATATGTTGGGTATAAAAAGTCGTAATTCTAAACTGCGAATACGTGCAGAGAGCCAGAATTTGGCTCCAAAATATGACTCAGGTCTCGAAATTGAGATGTTTAGGATATTTTAAAAACTGCAGGGGGGATTGGGACAAATGTTACCAAACGCCGCTTTCAGTACTTGGCATATGTTGGGCATAAAAAATTCGCAATTTCAAACTGCGAATACGTGCAGAGAGCCAGAATTTGGCTCCAAAACATGGCTAAGGCCTCGAAATTGGGATATTTGGGGTATTTTGAAAACTGCAGGGGAGTTTGTGCAAAATGTGACTCACTGCTGCTTACAGTACTTGGCATATGTTGGGTATAAAACTCGTAATTTCAAACTGCGAATACGTGCAGAGAGCCAGAATTTGGCTCCAAAATATGGCTCAGGCCACGAAATTATGATATTTGGAATATTTCGAAAACTGCAGGGGAGTTTGTGCTAAATGTGACTCACTGCCGCTTTCAGGACTTGGCATACGTTGGGTATAAAAAGTCGTAATTCCAAACTGCGAATACGTGCAGAGAGCCAGAATTTGGCTCAAAAATATGGCTCAGGCCTCGAAATTGGGATATTTGGAATATTTCGAAAACTGCAGGGGAGTTTGTGCAAATTGTGACTCACTTCCGCTTTCAGGACATGGCATATGTTGGGTATAAAAAGTCGTAATTCTAAACTGCGAATACGTGCAGAGAGCCAGAATTTGGCTCCAAAATATGACTCAGGTCTCGAAATTGAGATGTTTAGGATATTTTAAAAACTGCAGGGGGGATTGGGACAAATGTTACCAAACGCCGCTTTCAGTACTTGGCATATGTTGGGCATAAAAAATTCGCAATTTCAAACTGCGAATACGTGCAGAGAGCCAGAATTTGGCTCCAAAACATGGCTAAGGCCTCGAAATTGGGATATTTGGGGTATTTTGAAAACTGCAGGGGAGTTTGTGCAAAATGTGACTCACTGCTGCTTTCAGTACTTGGCATGTGTTGGGCATAAAAATGTCGCAATTTCAAACTGCGAATACGTGCAGAGAGCCAGAATTTGGCTCCAAATTATGGCTAAGGCCTCGAAATTGGGATATTTGGGGTATTTTGAAAACTGCAGGGGAGTTTGTGCAAAATGTGACTCACTGCCGCTTTCAGGACTTGGCATACGTTGGGTATAAAAAGTCGTAATTCCAAACTGCAAATACGTGCAGAGAGCCAGAATTTGGCTCCAAAATATGGCTCAAGCCTCGAAATTGAGATGTTTGGGATATTTTGAAAACTGCACAGGGGATTGAGACAAATGTGACCAAACGCATTGGCATATGTTGGGTATAAAAAGTCGTAAATTCAATCTGCGAATACGTGCATAGAGCCAGAATTTGGCTCCAAAATATGGCTCAGGCCTCGAAATTGGGATGTTTAGGATATTTTGAAATTTGCAGGGAGGTTTGGGACAAATATGACCAAACTCTGCTTTCAGTACTTGGCATATGTTGGGTATACAAAGCCGTAATTTCAAACTGCGAATACGTGCAGAGAGCCAGAATTTGGCTCCAAAATATGGTTCAGGCCTCGAAATTGGGATGTTTGGGATTTTTTGAAAATTGCAGGGGGATTGAGACAAATGTGACCAAACGCATTGGCATATGTTGGGTATAAAAAAGTCGTAATTTCAAACTGCGAATACGTGCAGAGAGCCAGAATTTGGCTCCAAAATATGGCTCAGGCCTCGAAATTGCGATATTTGAAATATCTCGAAAACTGCAGGGGAGTTTGTGCAAAATGTGACTCACTGCCGCTTTCAGGACTTGGCATATGTTGGGTACAAAAAGTCGTATATTAAATCTGCGAATTCGTGCATAGAGCCAGAATTTGGCTCCAAAATATGGCTCAGGCCTCGAAATTGGGATGTTTAGGATATTTTGAAAACTGCATTGAGGTTTGGGACAAATATGACCAAACGCCGCTTTCAGTACTTGGCATATGTTGGGTATATAAAGCCAAAATTTCAAACTGCGAATACGTGCAGAGAGCCAGAATTTGGCTCCAAAATATGGCTCAGGCCTCGAAATTGGGATGTTTGGGATATTTTGAAAACTGCAGGGGGGATTGAGACAAATGTGACCAAACGCATTAGCATACGTTGGGTATAAAAAGTCGTAATTTCAAAATGCGAATACGTGCAGAGAGCCAGATTTTGGCACCAAAATATGGCTCAGGCCTCGAAATTAAAATATTTGGGATATTTTGAAAACTGCAGGGGAGTTTATGCAAAATGTGATTAACTGCTGCTTTCAGTACTTGGAAGATGTTGGGTATAAAAGTCGTAATTTCAAACTGCGAATACGTGCAGAGAGCCAGAATTTGGCTACAAAATATGGCTCAGGCCTCGAAATTGGGATGTTTGGGATATTTTGAAAACTTCAGGGGGGAAGGAGACAAATGTGACATAACGCATTGGCATATGTTGGGTATAAAAAAGTCGTAATTTCAAACTGCGAATACGTGCAGAGAGCCAGAATTTTGCTCCAAAATATTACTCAGGCCTCGAAATTGGGATATTTGGAATATTTCGAAAACTGCAGGGGAGTTTGTGCAAAATGTGACTCACTGCCGCTTTCAGGACTTGGCATATCTTGGGTATTAAAAGTCGTAAATTCAATCTGCGAATACGTGCATAGAGCAAGAATTTGGCTCCAAAATATGGCTCAGGCCTCGAAATTGGGATGTTTAGGATATTTTGAAAACTGCAGGGAGGTTTGGGACAAATATGACCAAACGCCGCTTTCAGTACTTGGCATATGTTGGGTATACAAACCCGTAATTTCAAACTGCGAATACGTGCAGAGAGCCAGAATTTGGCTCCAGAATATGGTTCAGGCCTCGATATTGGGATGTTTGGGATATTTTGAAAACTGCAGTGGGGATTGAGACAAATGTGACCAAACGCATTGGCATATGTTTGGTATAAAAGTCGTAATTTCAAACTGCGAATACGTGCAGAGAGCCAGAATTTGGCTCCAAATTATGGCTAAGGCCTCGAAATTGGGATATTTGGGGTATTTTGAAAACTGTAGGGGAGTTTGTGCAAAATGTGACTCGCTGCCGCTTTCAGGACTTGGCATATGTTGGGTATAAAAAGTCGTAAGTAAATCTGCGAATACGTGCATAGAGCCAGAATTTGGTTCCAAAATATGGCTCAGGCCTCGAAAATGGGATGTTTAGGATATTTTGAAAACTGCAGGGAGGTTTGGGACAAGTATGACCAAACGCCGCTTTCAGTACTTGGCATATGTTGGGTGTATAAAGCCAAAATTTCAAACTGCGAATACGTGCAGAGAGCCAGAATTTGGCTCCAAAATATGGCTCAGGCCTCGAAATTGGGATGTTTGGGATATTTTGAAAACTGCAGGGGGGATTGAGACAAATGTGACCAAGCGCATTGGCATATGTTGGGTATAAAAAGTCGTAATTTCAAAATGCGAATACGTGCAGAGAGCCAGATTTTGGCTCCAAAATATGGCTCAGGCCTCAAAATTAGGATATTTGGGAAATTTTGAAAACTGCAGGGGAGTTTGTGCAAAATGTGACTCACTGCTGCTTTCAGTACTTGGAAGATGTTGGGTGTAAAAGTCGTAGTTTCAAACTGCGAATACGTGCAGAGAGCCAGAATTTGGCTCCAAATTATGACTCAGGCCTCGATATTGGGATGTTTGGGATATTTAGAAAATTGCAGGGAGGATTGGGACAAATGTGACTAAACGCTGCTTTCAGTACTTGTCATATGTTGGGTATAAAAAGTCGTAATTTCAAAATGCGAATACGTGCAGAGAGCCAGATTTTGGCTCCAAAATATGGCTCAGGCCTCGAAATTGGGATATTTGGGATATTTTAAAAACTGCAGGGGAGTTTGTGCAAAATGTGACTCACTGCTGCTTTCAGTACTAGGCATATATTGGGTATAAAAAGTCGTAATTTCAAACTGTGAATACGTGTAGAGAGCCAGAATTTGGCTCCAAAATATGGTTCAGGCCTCAAAATTGGGATATTTGGGATATTTCGAAAACTGTAGGGGAGTTTGTGCAAAATGTGACTCACTGCTTCTTTCAGGACTTGGCATATGTTGGGTATAAAAAGTCGTAAATTAAATCTGCGAATACGTGCATAGAGCCAGAATTTGGCTCCAAAATATGGCTCAGGCCTCGAAATTGGGATGTTTAGGATATTTTGAAAACTGCAGGGAGGTTTGGGACAAATATGAGCAAACGCCGCTTTCAGTACTTGGCATATGTTGGGTATATAGAGCCAAAATTTCAAACTGCGAATACGTGCAGAGAGCCAGAATTTGGATCCAAAATATGGCTCAGGCCTCGAAATTGGGATGTTTGGGATATTTTGAAAACTGCAGGGAGGATTGAGACAAATGTGACCAAATGCATTGGCATATGTTGGGTATAAAAAGTCGTAATTTCAAACTGCGAATACGTGCAGAGAGCCAGAATTTGGCTACAAAATATGGCTCAGGCCTCGAAATTTGGATGCTTGGGATATTTTTATAACTGCAGGGGAGTTTGCACAAAATTTGACTCTGCCTCTTTCAGTACTTGGCATATGTTGGGTATACAAAGTCGTAATATCAAAATATGAATACGTGCAGAGAGCCAGAATATGGCTACAAAATATGGCTAAGGCCTCGAAATTGGGATGTTTAGGATATTTTGAAAACTGCAGGGGAGTTTGCGCAAAATGTGACTCACTGCCACTTTCAGTACTTGGCATATGTTGGGTATAAAAAGTCGTAAAATCAAAATAGTAATACTTGCAGAGAGCCAGACGTTGGCTCCAAAATATGACTCAGGCCACGATATTGGGATGTTTGGGATATTTAGAAAACTGCAGGGAGGTTTGGGACAAATGTTACCAAATGCCGCTTTCAGTACTTGGCATATGTTGGGCATAAAAAATTCGCAATTTCAAACTGCGAATACGTGCATAGAGCCACAATTTGGCTACAAAATATGGCTCAGACCTCGAAATTAGGATGTTTGGGATATTTTGAAAACTGCAGGGGGGGATTGAGACAAATGTGACCAAACGCATTGGCATATGTTGGGTATTGAAAAGTCGTAATTTCAAAATGCGAATACGTGCAGAAGGCCAGAATTTGGCTCCAAAATATGGCTCAGGCCTCGAAATTGGGATGTTCAGGATATTTTGAAAACTGCAGGGAGGTTTGGGACAAGTATGACCAAACGCCGCTTTCAGTTCTTGGCATATGTTGGGTATACAAAGCCGTAATTTCAAACTGCGAATACGTGCAGAGAGCCAGAATTTGGCTCGAAAATATGGTTCAGGCCTCGAAATTGGGATGTTTGGGATATTTTGAAAACTGCAGGGGGGATTGAGACAAAAGTGACCAAACGCATTGGCATATGTTTGGTATAAAAGTCGTAATTTCAAACTGCGAATACGTCCAGAGAGCCAGAATTTGGCTCCAAATTATGGCTAAGGCCTCGAAATTGGGATATTTGGGGTATTTTGAAAACTGCAGGGGAGTTTGTGCAAAATGTGACTCACTGCCGCTTTCAGGACTTGGCATATGTTGGGTATAAAAAGTCGTAATTCCAAACTGCGAATACGTGCAGAGAGCCAGAATTTGGCTCCAAAATATAGCTCAGGCTTCGAAATTGAGATGTTTGGGATATTTTGAAAACTGAGGGGGGGATTGAGACAAATGTGACCAAATGCATTGGCATATGTTGGGTATAAAAAGTCGTCAATTCAATCTGCGAATACGTGCATTGAGCCAGAATTTGGCTCCAAAATATGGCTCATGCCTCGAAATTGGGATGTTTAGGATATTTTGAAAACTGCAGGGAGGTTTGGGACAAGTATGACCAAACGCCGCTTTCAGTTCTTGGCATATGTTGGATATACAAAGCCGTAATTTCAAACTGCGAATACGTGCAGAGAGCCAGAATTTGGCTCCAAAATATGGCTCAGGCCTCGAAATTGGAATGTTTGGGATATTTTGAAAACTGCAGGGGGGATTGAGACAAATGTGACCAAACGCATTTGCATATGTTGGGTATAAAAAAGTCGTAATTTCAAACTGCGAATACGTGCAGAGAGCCAGAATTTGGCTCCAACATATGGCTCAGGCCTCGAAATTGAGATATTTGGAATATTTCGAAAACTGCAGGGGAGTTTGTGCAAAATGTGACTCACTGCCGCTTTCAGGACTTGGCATATGTTGGGTATAAAAAGTCGTAATTCCAAACTGCGAATACGTGCAGAGAGCCAGAATTTGGCTCCAAAATATGGCTAAGGCCTCGAAATTGAGATGTTTGGGATATTTTGAAAACTGCAGGGGGGATTGGGACAGATGTGACCAAACGCCGCTTTTACTACTTGGCATATGTTGAGTATAAAAAGTCGTAATTTCAAACTGCGAATACGTGCATAGAGCCAGAATTTGGCTACAAAACATGGCTCAGGCCTCGAAATAGGGATGTTTGGGATATTTTGAAAACTGCAGGGGGGATTGAGACAAATGTGACCAAACACATTGGCATATGTTGGGTATAAAAAAGTCGTAATTTCAAACTGCGAATACGTGCAGAGAGCCAGATGTTGGCTCCAAAATATGGCTCAGGCCTCGAAATTGGGATATTTTGAAAACTGCAGGGGAGTTTGTGCAAAATGTGACTCACTGCTGCTTTCAGTACTTGGCGTATGTTGGGTATACAAAGTCGTAATTTCAAACTGCGAATACGGGCAGAGAGCCAAAATTTGGCTACAAAATATGGCTCAGGCCTCGAAATTGGGATATTTGGAATATTTCAAAAACTGCAGGGAAGTTTGTGCAAAATGTGACTCACTGCCGCTTTCAGGACTTGGCATATATTGGGTATAAAAAGTCGTTAATTCAATCTGCGAATACGTGCATAGAGCCAGAATTTGGCTCCAAAATATGGCTCAGGCCTCGAAACTGGGATGTTTAGGATATTTTAAAAACTGCAGGGAGGTTTGGGACAAATATGACCAAACGCCGCTTTCAGTACTTGGCATATGTTGGGTATATAAAGCCATAATTTCAAACTGCGAATACGTGCAGAGAGTTAGAATTTGGCTCCAAAATATGGCTCAGGCCTCGAAATTGGGATGTTTGGGATATTTTAAAAACTGCAGGGGTGATTGAAACAAATGTGTCCAAACGCATTTGCATATATTGGGTATAAAAAAGTCGTAATTTCAAAATGCGAATACGTGCAGAGAGCCTTAATTTGGCTCCAAAATATGGCTCAGGCATCAAAATTGGGATATTTGGGATATTTTGAAAACTGCAGGGGAGTTTGTGCAAAATGTGACTCACTGCCACTTTCAGTACTTGGCATATGTTGGGTACAAAAAGTCGTAATATCAAAATATGAATACGTGCAGAGAGCCAGACGTTGGCTCCAAATTATGACTCAGGCCTCGATATTGGGATATTTGGGATATTTAGAAAATTGCAGGGAGGATTGGGACAAATGTGACCAAACGCCGCTTTCAGTACTTGGCATAGGTTGGGTATAAAAAAGTCGCAATTTCAAACTGCGAATACGTGCAAAGAGCCAGAATTTGGCTCCAAAACATGGCTAAGGCCTCGAAATTGGGATATTTGGGATATTTTAAAAAGTGCAGGGGAGTTTGTGCAAAATGTGACTCACTGCTGTTTTCAGTACTAGGCATATATTGGGTATAAAAAGTCGTAATTTCAAACTGCGATTACGTGTAGATAGTCAGAATTTGGCTCCAAAATATGGCTCACGCCTCGAAATTGGGATATTTGGGATATTTTAAAAAGTGCAGGGGAGTTTGTGCAAAATGTGACTCTCTGCCACGTTCAGTACTTGGCATATGTTGGGTATAAAAAGTCGTAATTTCAAACTGCGAATACGTGCAGAGAGCCAGAATTTGGCTCCAAAATATGGCTGAGGCCTCGAAATTGGTATATTTGGGATATTTCGAAAACTGCATGGGAGTTTGTGCGAAATGTGACTAACTGCCGCTTTCAGGACTTGGCATATGTTGGGTATAAAATGTCGTAATTTCAAACCGCGAAAACGTGCATAGAGCCAAAATTTGCCTCCAAAATATGGCTCAGGCCACGAAATTGGGATGTTTGGGATATTTTGAAAACTGCAGGGGAGTTTGCGCAAAATGTGACTCACTGCCACTTTCAGTACTTGGCATATGTTGGGTATAAAAGTCGTAGTATCAAAATAAGAATACGTGCAGAGAGACAGACGTTGGCTCCAAAATATGGCTCAGCCCTCGATATTTTGAAAACTGCAGGGAGATTTGGGACAAATGTGACCAAACGCCGCTTTCAGTACTTGGCATAAGTTGGGTATAAAAAGTCGTAATTTCAAACTGCGAATACGTGCAGAGAGCCAGAATTTGGCTCCAAAATATGGCTCAGGCCTTGAAATTTAGATGTTTGGAATATTTTGAAAACTGCAGGGGGGATTGGGACAGATGTGACCAAACGCCGTTTTTAGTACTTGGCATATGTTGGGTATAAAAAGTCGTAATTTCAAACTGCGAATACATGCAGAGAGCAAGAATTTGGCTACAAAATATGGCTCAGGCCTCGAAATTGGGATGTTTGGGATATTTTTATAACTGCAGGGGAGTTTGCGCAAAATGTGACTCACTGCCACTTTCAGTACTTGGCATATGTTGGGTATAAAATTCGTAATATCAAAATAAGAATACGTGCAGAGAGCCAGAATTTGGCTTCAAAATATGGCTCAGGCCTCGAAATTGGGATGTTTGGGATATTTTGAAAACTGCAGGGGAGTTTGCGCAAAATGTGACTCACTGCCACTTTCAGTACTTGGCATATGTTAGGTATAAAAAGTAGTACTATCAAAATATGAATACGTGCAGAGAGCCAGACGTTGGCTCCAAAATATGACTGAGGCCTCGATATTGGGATGTGTGGGATATTTAGCCAACTGCAGGGAGGTTTGGAACAAATGTTACCAAACGCCACTTTCAGTACTTGGCATATGTTGGGCATAAAAAAGTCGCAATTTCAAACTCCGAATACGGGCAGAGAGCCAGAATTTGGCTCCAAAATATGGCTCAGGCCTCGAAATTTGGATATTTTTAATATTTCGAAAACTGCAGGGGAGTTTGTGCTAAATGTGACTCAATGCCGATTTCAGGACTTGGCATATGTTGGGTATAAAAAGTCGTAATTCCAAACTGCGAATACGTGCAGAGAGCCAGAATTTGGCTCCAAAATATTGCTCATGCCTCGAAATTGAGATGTTTGGGATATTTTGAAAACTGCAGGGGGGATTGGGACTGATGTGACCAAACGCCCTTTTACTACTTGGCATATGTTGAGTATAAAAAGTCGGAATTTCAAACTGTGAATAGGTGCATAGAGCGAGAATTTGGCTACAAAATATGGCTCAGGCCTCGAAATTGGGATGTTTAGGATATTTTGAAAACTGCAGGGAGGTTTGGGACAAATATGACCAAACGCCGCTTTCAGTACTTGGCATATGTTGGGTATATAAAGCCATAATTTCAAACTGCGAATACGTGCCGAGAGCCAGAATTTGGCTCCAAAATATGGCTCAGGCCTCGAAATTGGGATGTTTGGGATATTTTGAAAACTGCAGGGGGGATTGAGACAAATGTGACCAAACGCATTGGCATATGTTGGGTATAAAAAAGTCGTAATTTCAAAATGCGAATACGTGCAGAGAGCCAGAATTTGGCTCCAAAATATGGCTCAGACCTCGAAATTGGGATATTTGGGATATTTTGAAAACTGCAGGGGAGTTTGTGCCAAATGTGACTCACTGCCGCTTTCAGTACTTGGCATATGTTGGGTATAAAAGTCATAATTTCAAACTGCGAATACGTGCAGAGAGCCAGATTTTGGCTCCAAAATATGGCTCAGGCCTCGAAATTGGGATGTTTGATATATTTTGAAAATTGCAGGGGAGTTTGCGCAAAATGTGACTCGCTGCCACTTTTAGCACTTGGCATATGTTGGGTATAAAAAGTAGTAATATCAAAATATGAATACGTGCAGAGAGCCAGACGTTGGCTCCAAAATATGGTTCAGCCCTCGATATTGGGATGTTTGGGATATTTTGAAAAGTGCAGGGAATTTTGGGACAAATGTAACCAAACTTCCCTTTCAGTACTTGGCATATGTTGGGTATAAACAAGTCGCAATTTCAAACTGCGAATACGTGCAGAGAGCCAGCATTTTGCTCCAAAACATGGCTAAGGCCTCGAAATTGGAATATTTGGGATATTTTGAATGCTGCAGGGGAGTTTGTTCAAAATGTGACTCACGGCTGCTTTCAGTACTTGGCATATGTTGGGTATAAAAGTTCGTAATTTCAAACTGCGAATACGTGCAGAGAGCCAGAATTTGTCTCCAAAATATGGCTCAGGCTTCGAAGTTGGGATATTTGGGATATTTCGAAAACTGCAGGGGAGTTTGTGCAAAATGTGACTAACTGCCGCTTTCAGGACTTGGCATATGTTGGGTATAAAATGTCGTAATTTCAAACCGCGAAAACGTGTATAGAGCCAAAATTTGCCTCCAAAATATGGCTCAGGCCTCGAAATTGGGATGTTTGGGATATTTTGAAAACTGCAGGGGAGTTTGCGCAAAATGTGACTCACTGCCACTTTCAGTACTTGGCATATGTTGGGTATAAAAAGTCGTAATATCAAAATATGAATACGTGCAGAGATCCAGAATTTGGCCCCAAAATATGCCTCAGGCCTCGAAATTGGGATATTTGGGATATTTTGAAAACTGCAGGGAGGTTTCGGACAAATGTGACCAAACGCCGCTTTCAGTACTTGGCATATGTGGGGTATATAAAGTCATAATTTCATACTGCCAATACGTGCAGAGAGCCAGAATTTTGCTCCAAACTATGGCTCAGGCCTCGAAATTGAGATGTTTAGGATATTTTGAAAACTGCAGAGGAGATTAGGACAAAGTTGACCAAACGGCAGTTTCAGTAATTGGCATATGTTGAGTATTAAATTTGCAATTTCAAACTGCGAATACGTGCAGAGCACCAGAATTGGTCTCCAAAATATGCCTCAGGCCTCGAAATTGGGATGTTTGGGATATTTTGAAAACTGCAGGGGGGGGGGGGTTTGGGACAAATGTCACCAAACGCCGCTCTCAGTACTTGGCATATGTTGGGTATAAAAAAGTCTTAATTTCAAACTGTGAATACGTGCATAGAGCCAGAATTTGGCTCCAGGTCTCGAAATTGGGATGTTTGGAATATTTTGAAAACTGCAGGGGGGTTTGCAACAAATTTCAACAAACGCCACTTTCAGTACTTGGCATATGTTGGGTATAAAAAAGTCGTAATTTCAAACTGTGAATACGTGCAGAGAGCTAAAATTTGCCTTCAAAATATAGCTAAGGCCTCGAAATTGGGATGTTTGGGATATTTTGAAAACTACAGGGGAGTTTGCGCAAAATGTGACTCACTGCCACTTTCAGTACTTGGCATATGTTGGGTATAAAAAGTCGTAATAACAAAATATGAAAACGTGCAGAGAGCCAGACGTTGGCTCCAAAATATGGCTCAGCCCTCGATATAGCGATGTTTGGGATATTTGAAAACTGCCGGGAGGTTTGGGACAAATGTAACCAAACTCCGCTTTCAGTACTTGGCATATGTTGGGTATAAACAAGTCGCAATTTCAAACTGCGAATACGTGCAGAGAGCCAGCATTTTGCTCCAAAACATGGCTAAGGCATCGAAATTGGGATATTTGGGATATTTTGAAAACTGCAGGGGAGTTTGTGCAAAATGTGACTAACTGCCGCTTTCAGGACTTGGCATATGTTGGGTATAAAAATTCGTAATATCAAAATATGAATACGTGCAGAGAGCCAGACGTTGGTTCCAAAATATGACTCAGGCCTCGATATTGGGATGTTTGGGATATTTAGAAAACTGCAGGGAGGTTTGGGAGAAATGTGACCAAACGCCGCTTTCAGTACTTGGCATAAGTTGCGTATAAAAATTCGTAATATCAAAATATGAATACGTGCAGAGAGCCAGAATTTGGCTCCAAAATATGACTCAGGCCTCGAGATCAGCATGTTTGGGATATTTTGAAAACTGCAGGGAGCTTTGGGACAAATGTGACCAAACGCCGCTTTCAGTACTTGGCATAAGTTGCGTAAAAAAAGTCGTAATTTCAAACTGCGAATACGTGAAGAGAGACAGAATTTGGCTCCAAAATATGGTTCAGGCCTTGAAATTGAGATGTTTGGGATATTTTGAAAACTGCAGGGGAGTTTGTGCAACATGTGACTCACTGCCACTTTCATTACTTGGCATATGTTGGGTATAAAAATTCGTAATATCAAAATATGAATACGTGCAGAGAGCCAGACGTTGGTTCCAAAATATGACTCAGGCCTCGATATTGGGATGTTTGGGATATTTAGAAAACTGCAGGGAGGTTTGGGAGAAATGTGACCAAACGCCACTTTCAGTACTTGGCATATGTTGGGCATAAAAAAGTCGCAATTTCAAACTGCGAATACGTGCAGAGAGCCAGAATTTGGCTCCAAAAACATGGCTAAGGCCACGAAATTTGGATATTTGTGATATTTTGAAAACTGCAGCGGAGTTTGTGCGAAATGTGACTAACTGCCGCTTTCAGGACTTGGCATATGTTGGGTATAAAATGTCGTAATTTCAAACCGCGAAAACGTGCATAGAACCAAAATTTGCCTCCAAAATATGGCTCAGGTCTCGAAATTGTGATGTTTGGGATATTTTGAAAACTGCAGGGGAATTTGCGGAAAATGTGACTCACTGCCACTTTCAGTACTTGGCATATGTTGGGTATAAAAAGTCGTAATATCAAAATATGAATACGTGCAGAGAGTCAGACGTTGGCTCCAAAATATGGCTCAGCCCTCGATATTGGGATGTTTGGGATATTTTGAAAACTGCAGGGAGGTTTGGGACAAATGTGACCAAACGCTGCTTTCAGTACTTGGCATAGGTTGGGTATAAAAATTCGCAATTTCAAACTGCGAAAACGTGCAAAGAGCCAGAATTTGGCTCCAAAACATGGCTAAGGCCTCGAAATTGGGATATTTGGGATATTTTAAAAACTGCAGGGGAGTTTGTGCAAAATGTGACTCACTGCTGTTTTCAGTACTAGGCATATATTGGGTATAAAAAGTCGTAATTTCAAACTGCGATTACGTGTAGATAGTCAGAATTTGGCTCCAAAATATAGCTCAGGCCTCGAAATTGGATATTTGTGATATTTTGAAAACTGCAGGGGAGTTTGTGCAAAATGTGACTCACTGCCACGTTCAGTACTTGGCATATGTTGGGTATAAAAAGTCGTAATTTCAAACTGCGAATACGTGCAGAGAGCCAGAATTTGGCTCCAAAATATGGCTCAGGCCTCGAAATTGGTATATTTGGGATATTTCGAAAACTGCATGGGAGTTTGTGCGAAATGTGACTAACTGCCGCTTTCAGGACTTGGCATATGTTGGGTATAAAAGTCGTAATATCAAAATATGAATACGTGCAGAGAGACAGACGTTGGCTCCAAAATATGGCTCACCCCTCGATATTTTGAAAAACTGCAGGGAGATTTGGGACAAATGTGACCAAACGCCGCATTCAGTACTTGGCATAAGTTGGGTATAAAAAGTCGTAATTTCAAACTGCGAATACGTGCAGAGAGCCAGAATTTGGCTCCAAAATATGGCTCAGGCCTTGAAATTGAGATGTTTGGAATATTTTGAAAACTGCAGGGGGGATTGGGACAGATGTGACCAAACGCCGTTTTTAGTACTTGGCATATGTTGGGTATAAAAAGTCGTAATTTCAAACTGCGAATACATGCAGAGAGCCAGAATTTGACTACAAAATATGGCTCAGGCCTCGAAATTGGGATGTTTGGGATATTTTTATAACTGCAGGGGAGTTTGCGCAAAATGTGACTCACTGCCACTTTCAGTACTTGGCATATGTTGGTTATAAAATTCGTAATATCAAAATATGAATACGTGCAGAGAGCCAGAATTTGGCTTCAAAATATGGCTCAGGCCTCGAAATTGGGATGTTTGGGATATTTTGAAAACTGCAGGGGAGTTTGCGCAAAATGTGACTCACTGCCACTTTCAGTACTTGGCATATGTTGGGTATAAAAAGTAGTACTATCAAAATATGAATACGTGCAGAGAGCCAGACGTTGGCTCCAAAATATGACTGAGGCCTCGATATTGGGATGTTTGGGATATTTAGCCAACAGCAGGGAGGTTTGGGACAAATGTTACCAAACGCCACTTTCAGTACTTGGCATATGTTGGGCATAAAAAAGTCGCAATTTCAAACTGCGAATACGTGCAGAGAGCCAGAATTTGGCTCCAAAACATGGCTAAGGCCTCGAAATTGGGATATTTGGGATATTTTGAAACTGCAGGGGAGTTTGTGCAACATGTGACTCACTGCCACTTTCATTACTTGGCATATGTTGGGTATAAAAATTCGTAATATCAAAATATGAATACGTGCAGAGAGCCAGACGTTGGTTCCAAAATATGACTCAGGCCTCGATATTGGGATGTTTGGGATATTTAGAAAACTGCAGGGAGGTTTGGGAGAAATGTGACCAAACGCCACTTTCAGTACTTGGCATATGTTGGGCATAAAAAAGTCGCAATTTCAAACTGCGAATACGTGCAGAGAGCCAGAATTTGGCTCCAAAACATGGCTAAGGCCACGAAATTTGGATATTTGTGATATTTTGAAAACTGCAGGGGAGTTTGTGCGAAATGTGACTAACTGCCGCTTTCAGGACTTGGCATATGTTGGGTATAAAATGTCGTAATTTCAAACCGCGAAAAACGTGCATAGAACCAAAATTTGCCTCCAAAATATGGCTCAGGTCTCGAAATTGTGATGTTTGGGATATTTTGAAAACTGCAGGGGAGTTTGCGGAAAATGTGACTCACTGCCACTTTCAGTACTTGGCATATGTTGGGTATAAAAAGTCGTAATATCAAAATATGAATACGTGCAGAGAGTCAGACGTTGGCTCCAAAATATGGCTCAGCCCTCGATATTGGGATGTTTGGGATATTTTGAAAACTGCAGGGAGGTTTGGGACAAATGTGACCAAACGCTGCTTTCAGTACTTGGCATAGGTTGGGTATAAAAATTCGCAATTTCAAACTGCGAAAACGTGCAAAGAGCCAGAATTTGGCTCCAAAACATGGCTAAGGCCTCGAAATTGGGATATTTGGGATATTTTAAAAACTGCAGGGGAGTTTGTGCAAAATGTGACTCACTGCTGTTTTCAGTACTAGGCATATATTGGGTATAAAAAGTCGTAATTTCAAACTGCGATTACGTGTAGATAGTCAGAATTTGGCTCCAAAATATAGCTCAGGCCTCGAAATTTGGATATTTGTGATATTTTGAAAACTGCAGGGGAGTTTGTGCAAAATGTGACTCACTGCCACGTTCAGTACTTGGCATATGTTGGGTATAAAAAGTCGTAATTTCAAACTGCGAATACGTGCAGAGAGCCAGAATTTGGCTCCAAAATATGGCTCAGGCCTCGAAATTGGTATATTTGGGATATTTCGAAAACTGCATGGGAGTTTGTGCGAAATGTGACTAACTGCCGCTTTCAGGACTTGGCATATGTTGGGTATAAAAGTCGTAATATCAAAATATGAATACGTGCAGAGAGACAGACGTTGGCTCCAAAATATGGCTCACCCCTCGATATTTTGAAAACTGCAGGGAGATTTGGGACAAATGTGACCAAACGCCGCTTTCAGTACTTGGCATAAGTTGGGTATAAAAAGTCGTAATTTCAAACTGCGAATACGTGCAGAGAGCCAGAATTTGGCTCCAAAATATGGCTCAGGCCTTGAAATTGAGATGTTTGGAATATTTTGAAAACTGCAGGGGGGATTGGGACAGATGTGACCAAACGCCGTTTTTAGTACTTGGCATATGTTGGGTATAAAAAGTCGTAATTTCAAACTGCGAATACATGCAGAGAGCCAGAATTTGACTACAAAATATGGCTCAGGCCTCGAAATTGGGATGTTTGGGATATTTTTATAACTGCAGGGGAGTTTGCGCAAAATGTGACTCACTGCCACTTTCAGTACTTGGCATATGTTGGTTATAAAATTCGTAATATCAAAATATGAATACGTGCAGAGAGCCAGAATTTGGCTTCAAAATATGGCTCAGGCCTCGAAATTGGGATGTTTGGGATATTTTTATAACTGCAGGGGAGTTTGCGCAAAATGTGACTCACTGCCACTTTCAGTACTTGGCATATGTTGGTTATAAAATTCGTAATATCAAAATATGAATACGTGCAGAGAGCCAGACGTTGGCTCCAAAATATGACTGAGGCCTCGATATTGGGATGTTTGGGATATTTAGCCAACAGCAGGGAGGTTTGGGACAAATGTTACCAAACGCCACTTTCAGTACTTGGCATATGTTGGGCATAAAAAAAGTCGCAATTTCAAACTGCGAATACGTGCAGAGAGCCAGAATTTGGCTCCAAAACATGGCTAAGGCCTCGAAATTGGGATATTTGGGATATTTTGAAAACTGCAGGGGAGTTTGTGCAAAATGTGACTCACTGCTGCTTTCAGTACTTGGCATATGTTGGGTATAAAACTCGTAATTTAAAACTGCGAATACGTGCAGAGAGCCAGAATTTGGCTCCAAAATATGGCTCAGGCCTCGAAATTTGGATATTTGGAATATTTCGAAAACTGCAGGGGAGTTTGTGCTAAATGTGACTCAATGCCGCTTTCAGGACTTGTCATATGTTGGGTATAAAAAGTCGTAATTCCAAACTGCGAATACGTGCAGAGAGCCAGAATTTGGCTCCAAAATATTGCTCATGCCTCGAAATTGAGATGTTTGGGATATTTTGAAAACTGCAGGGGGGATTGGGACTGATGTGACCAAACGCCGCTTTTACTACTTGGCATATGTTGAGTATAAAAAGTCGGAATTTCAAACTGTGAATAGGTGCATAGAGCCAGAATTTGGCTACAAAATATGGCTCAGGCCTCGAAATTGGGATATTTGGGATATTTTGAAAACTGCAGGGGAGTTTGTGCAAAATGTGACTCACTGCTGCTTTCAGTACTTGGCGTATGTTGGGTATAAAAAGTCGTAATTTCAAACTGCGAATACGGGCAGAGAGCCAAAATTTGGCTACAAAATATGGCTCAGGCCTCGAAATTGGGATATTTGGAATATTTCAAAAACTGCAGGGAAGTTTGTGCAAAATGTGACTCACTGCCGCTTTCAGGACTTGGCATATATTGGGTATAAAAAGTCGTTAATTCAATCTGCGAATACGTGCATAGAGCCAGAATTTGGCTCCAAAATATGGCTCAGGCCTCCGAAACTGGGATGTTTAGGATATTTTGAAAACTGCAGGGAGGTTTGGGACAAATATGACCAAACGCCGCTTTCAGTACTTGGCATATGTTGGGTATATAAAGCCATAATTTCAAACTGCGAATACGTGCAGAGAGTTAGAATTTGGCTCCAAAATATGGCTCAGGCCTCGAAATTGGGATGTTTGGGATATTTTGAAAACTGTAGGGGTGATTGAAACAAATGTGTCCAAACGCATTTGCATATATTGGGTATAAAAAGTCGTAATTTCAAAATGCGAATACGTGCAGAGAGCCAGAATTTGGCTCCAAAATATGGCTCAGGCATCAAAATTGGGATATTTGGGATATTTTGAAAACTGCAGGGGAGTTTGTGCAAAATGTGACTCACTGCCACTTTCAGTACTTGGCATATGTTGGGTATAAAAAGTCGTAATATCAAAATATGAATACGTGCAGAGAGCCAGACGTTGGCTCCAAATTATGACTCAGGCCTCGATATTGGGATATTTGGGATATTTAGAGAATTGCAGGGAGGATTGGGACAAATGTGACCAAACGCCGCTTTCAGTACTTGGCATAGGTTGGGTATAAAAAGTCGCAATTTCAAACTGCGAATACGTGCAAAGAGCCAGAATTTGGCTCCAAAACATGGCTAATGCCTCGAAATTGGATATTTGGGATATTTTATAAACTGCAGGGGAGTTTGTGCAAAATGTGACTCACTGCTGTTTTCAGTACTAGGCCATATATTGGGTATAAAAAGTCGTAAATTTCAAACTGCGATTACGTGTAGATAGTCAGAATTTGGCTCCAAAATATGGCTCAGGCCTCGAAATTGGGATATTTTGGATATTTCGAAAACTACAGGGGAGTTTGTGCAAAATGTGACTCACTGCCACGTTTCAGTACTTGGCATATGTTGGGTATAAAAAGTCGTAATTTCAAACTGCGAATACGTGCAGAGAAGCCAGAATTTGCTCCAAAATATGGCTGAGGCCTCGAAATTGGTATATTTGGGATATTTCGAAAACTGCATGGGAGTTTGTGCGAAATGTGACTAACTGCCGCTTTCAGGACTTGGCATATGTTGGGGTATAAAATGTCGTAATTTCAAACCGCGAAAACGTGCATAGAGCCAAAATTTGCCTCCAAAATATGGCTCAGGCCACGAAATTGGATGTTTGGGATATTTTGAAAACTGCAGGGGAGTTTGCGCAAAATGTGACTCACTGCCACTTTCAGTACTTGGCATATGTTGGGTATAAAAAGTCGTAATATCAAAATATGAATACGTGCAGAGAGACAGACGTTGGCTCCAAAATATGGCTCAGCCCTCGATATTTTGAAAACTGCAGGGAGATTTGGGACAAATGTGACCAAACGCCGCTTTCAGTACTTGGCATAAGTTGGGTATAAAAAGTCGTAATTTCAAACTGCGAATACGTGCAGAAAGCCAGAATTTGGCTCCAAAATATGGCTCAGGCCTTGAAATTTAGATGTTTTGGAATATTTTGAAAACTGCAGGGGGGATTGGGACAGATGTGACCAAACGCCGTTTTTAGTACTTGGCATATGTTGGGTATAAAAGTCGTAATTTCAAACTGCGAATACATGCAGAGAGCCAGAATTTGGCTACAAAATATGGCTCAGGCCCCGAAATTGGGATGTTTGGGATATTTTTATAACTGCAGGGGAGTTTGCGCAAAAATGTGACTCACTGCCACTTTCAGTACTTGGCATATGTTGGGTATAAAATTCGTAATATCAAAATATGAATACGTGAAGAGAGCCAGAATTTGGCTTCAAAATATGGCTCAGGCCCTCGAAATTGGGATGTTTGGGATATTTTGAAAACTGCAGGGGAGTTTACGCAAAATGTGACTCACTGCCACTTTCAGTACTTGGCATATGTTAGGTATAAAAAGTAGTACTATCAAAATATGAATACGTGCAGAGAGCCAGACGTTGGCTCCAAAATATGACTGAGGCCTCGATATTGGGATGTTTGGGATATTTAGCCAACTGCAGGGAGTTTGGAACAAATGTTACCAAACGCCACTTTCAGTACTTGGCATATGTTGGGCATAAAAAAGTCGAAATTTCAAACTCCGAATACGGGCAGAGAGCCAGAATTTGGCTCCAAAATATGGCTCAGGCCTCGAAATTTGGATATTTTTAATATTTCGAAAACTGCAGGGGAGTTTGTGCTAAATGTGACTCAATGCCGATTTCAGGACTTGGCATATGTTGGGTATAAAAAAGTCGTAATTCCAAACTGTGAATACGTGCAGAGAGCCAGAATTTGGCTCCAAAATATTGCTCATGCCTCGAAATTGAGATGTTTGGGATATTTTGAAAACTGCAGGGGGGATTGGGACTGATGTGACCACACGCCGCTTTTACTACTTGGCATATGTTGAGTATAAAAAGGTCGGAATTTCAAACTGTGAATAGGTGCATAGAGCCAGAATTTGGCTACAAAATATGGCTCAGGCCTCGAAATTGGGATGTTTAGGATATTTTGAAAACTGCAGGGAGGTTTGGGACAAATATGACCAAACGCCGCTTTCAGTACTTGGCATATGTTGGGTATATAAAGCCATAATTTCAAACTGCGAATACGTGCAGAGAGCCCAGAATTTGGCTCCAAAATATGGCTCAGGCCTCGAAATTGGGATGTTTGGGATATTTTGAAAACTGCAGGGGGGATTGAGAACAAATGTGACCAAACGCATTGGCATATGTTTGGGTATAAAAAAGTCGTAATTTCAAAATGCGAATACGTGCAGAGAGCCAGAATTTGGCTCCAAAATATGGCTCAGGCCTCGAAATTGGGATATTTGGGATATTTTGAAAACTGCAGGGGAGTTTGTGCAAAATGTGACTCACTGCCGCTTTCAGTACTTGGCATATGTTGGGTATAAAAGTCATAATTTCAAACTGCGAATACGTGCAGAGAGCCAGAATTTGGCTCCAAAATATGGCTCAGGCCTCGAAATTAGCATGTTTGGGATATTTTGAAAACTGCAGGGAGCTTTGGGACAAATGTGACCTAACGCCGCTTTCAGTACTTGGCATATGTTGGGTATAAAATGTCGTAATTTCAAACCGCGAAAACGTGCATAGAACCAACATTTGACTCCAAAATATGGCTCAGGCCTCGAAATTGGGATGTTTGATATATTTTGAAAACTGCAGGGGAGTTTGCGCAAAATTGACTCGCTGCCACTTTTAGCACTTGGCATATGTTGGGTATAAAAAGTAGTAATATCAAAAATATGAATACGTGCAGAGAGCCAGACGTTGGCTCCAAAATATGGTTCAGCCCTCGATATTGGGATGTTTGGGATATTTTGAAAAGTGCAGGGAATTTTGGGACAAATGTAACCAAACTTCCCTTTCAGTACTTGGCATATGTTGGGTATAAACAAGTCGCAATTTCAAACTGCGAATACGTGCAGAGAGCCAGCATTTTGCTCCAAAACATGGCTAAGGCCTCGAAATTGGGATATTTGGGATATTTTGAATGCTGCAGGGGAGTTTGTTCAAAATGTGACTCACGGCTGCTTTCAGTACTTGGCATATGTTGGGTATAAAAGTTCGTAATTTCAAACTGCGAATACGTGCAGAGAGCCAGAATTTGTCTCCAAAATATGGCTCAGGCTTCGAAGTTGGGATATTTGGGATATTTCGAAAACTGCAGGGGAGTTTGTGCAAAATGTGACTAACTGCCGCTTTCAGGACTTGGCATATGTTGGGTATAAAATGTCGTAATTTCAAACCGCGAAAACGTGCATAGAGCCAAAATTTGCCTCCAAAATATGGCTCAGGCCTCGAAATTGGGATGTTTGGGATATTTTGAAAACTGCAGGGGAGTTTGCGCAAATGTGACTCACTGCCACTTTCAGTACTTGGCATATGTTGGGTATAAAAAGTCGTAATATCAAAATATGAATACGTGCAGAGATCCAGAATTTGGCCCCAAAATATGCCTCAGGCCTCGAAATTGGGATATTTGGGATATTTTGAAAACTGCAGGGAGGTTTCGGACAAATGTGACCAAACGCCGCTTTCAGTACTTGGCATATGTGGGGTATATAAAGTCATAATTTCATACTGCCAATACGTGCAGAGAGCCAGAATTTTGCTCCAAACTATGGCTCAGGCCTCGAAATTGAGATGTTTAGGATATTTTGAAAACTGCAGAGGAGATTGGGACAAAGTTGACCAAACGGCAGTTTCAGTAATTGGCATATGTTGAGTATTAAATTTGCAATTTCAAACTGCGAATACGTGCAGAGCACCAGAATTTGTCTCCAAAATATGCCTCAGGCCTCGAAATTGGGATGTTTGGGATATTTTGAAAACTGCAGGGGGGGGGGGGGGTTTGGGACAAATGTCACCAAACGCCGCTCTCAGTACTTGGCATATGTTGGGTATAAAAAAGTCTTAATTTCAAACTGTGAATACGTGCATAGAGCCAGAATTTGGCTCCAGGTCTCGAAATTGGGATGTTTGGAATATTTTGAAAACTGCAGGGGGGTTTGCAACAAATTTCAACAAACGCCACTTTCAGTACTTGGCATATGTTGGGTATAAAAAAGTCGTAATTTCAAACTGTGAATACGTGCAGAGAGCCAAAATTTGCCTACAAAATATAGCTAAGGCCTCGAAATTGGGATGTTTGGGATATTTTGAAAACTACAGGGGAGTTTGCGCAAAATGTGACTCACTGCCACTTTCAGTACTTGGCATATGTTGGGTATAAAAAGTCGTAATAACAAAATATGAAAACGTGCAGAGAGCCAGACGTTGGCTCCAAAATATGGCTCAGCCCTCGATATAGCGATGTTTGGGATATTTTGAAAACTGCCGGGAGGTTTGGGACAAATGTAACCAAACTCCGCTTTCAGTACTTGGCATATGTTGGGTATAAACAAGTCGCAATTTCAAACTGCGAATACGTGCAGAGAGCCAGCATTTTGCTCCAAAACATGGCTAAGGCCTCGAAATTGGGATATTTGGGATATTTTGAAAACTGCAGGGGAGTTTGTGCAAAATGTGACTAACTGCCGCTTTCAGGACTTGGCATATGTTGGGTATAAAAATTCGTAATATCAAAATATGAATACGTGCAGAGAGCCAGACGTTGGTTCCAAAATATGACTCAGGCCTCGATATTGGGATGTTTGGGATATTTAGAAAACTGCAGGGAGGTTTGGGAGAAATGTGACCAAACGCCGCTTTCAGTACTTGGCATAAGTTGCGTATAAAAATTCGTAATATCAAAATATGAATACGTGCAGAGAGCCAGAATTTGGCTCCAAAATATGACTCAGGCCTCGAGATTAGCATGTTTGGGATATTTTGAAAACTGCAGGGAGCTTTGGGACAAATGTGACCAAACGCCGCTTTCAGTACTTGGCATAAGTTGCGTAAAAAAATTCGTAATTTCAAACTGCGAATACGTGAAGAGAGACAGAATTTGGCTCCAAAATATGGTTCAGGCCTTGAAATTGAGATGTTTGGGATATTTTGAAAACTGCAGGGGAGTTTGTGCAACATGTGACTCACTGCCACTTTCATTACTTGGCATATGTTGGGTATAAAAATTCGTAATATCAAAATATGAATACGTGCAGAGAGCCAGACGTTGGTTCCAAAATATGACTCAGGCCTCGATATTGGGATGTTTGGGATATTTAGAAAACTGCAGGGAGGTTTGGGAGAAATGTGACCAAACGCCACTTTCAGTACTTGGCATATGTTGGGCATAAAAAAGTCGCAATTTCAAACTGCGAATACGTGCAGAGAGCCAGAATTTGGCTCCAAAACATGGCTAAGGCCACGAAATTTGGATATTTGTGATATTTTGAAAACTGCAGGGGAGTTTGTGCGAAATGTGACTAACTGCCGCTTTCAGGACTTGGCATATGTTGGGTATAAAATGTCGTAATTTCAAACCGCGAAAACGTGCATAGAACCAAAATTTGCCTCCAAAATATGGCTCAGGTCTCGAAATTGTGATGTTTGGGATATTTTGAAAACTGCAGGGGAGTTTGCGGAAATGTGACTCACTGCCACTTTCAGTACTTGGCATATGTTGGGTATAAAAAGTCGTAATATCAAAATATGAATACGTGCAGAGAGTCAGACGTTGGCTCCAAAATATGGCTCAGCCCTCGATATTGGGATGTTTGGGATATTTTGAAAACTGCAGGGAGGTTTGGGACAAATGTGACCAAACGCTGCTTTCAGTACTTGGCATAGGTTGGGTATAAAAAAGTCGCAATTTCAAACTGCGAAAACGTGCAAAGAGCCAGAATTTGGCTCCAAAACATGGCTAAGGCCTCGAAATTGGGATATTTGGGATATTTTAAAAACTGCAGGGGAGTTTGTGCAAAATGTGACTCACTGCTGTTTTCAGTACTAGGCATATATTGGGTATAAAAAGTCGTAATTTCAAACTGCGATTGCGTGTAGATAGTCAGAATTTGGCTCCAAAATATAGCTCAGGCCTCGAAATTTGGATATTTGTGATATTTTGAAAACTGCAGGGGAGTTTGTGCAAAATGTGACTCACTGCCACGTTCAGTACTTGGCATATGTTGGGTATAAAAAGTCGTAATTTCAAACTGCGAATACGTGCAGAGAGCCAGAATTTGGCTCCAAAATATGGCTCAGGCCTCGAAATTGGTATATTTGGGATATTTCGAAAACTGCATGGGAGTTTGTGCGAAATGTGACTAACTGCCGCTTTCAGGACTTGGCATATGTTGGGTATAAAAGTCGTAATATCAAAATATGAATACGTGCAGAGAGACAGACGTTGGCTCCAAAATATGGCTCACCCCTCGATATTTTGAAAACTGCAGGGAGATTTGGGACAAATGTGACCAAACGCCGCTTTCAGTACTTGGCATAAGTTGGGTATAAAAAGTCGTAATTTCAAACTGCGAATACGTGCAGAGAGCCAGAATTTGGCTCCAAAATATGGCTCAGGCCTTGAAATTGAGATGTTTGGAATATTTTGAAAACTGCAGGGGGATTGGGACAGATGTGACCAAACGCCGTTTTTAGTACTTGGCATATGTTGGGTATAAAAAGTCGTAATTTCAAACTGCGAATACATGCAGAGAGCCAGAATTTGACTACAAAATATGGCTCAGGCCTCGAAATTGGGATGTTTGGGATATTTTTATAACTGCAGGGGAGTTTGCGCAAAATGTGACTCACTGCCACTTTCAGTACTTGGCATATGTTGGGTATAAAAGTCGTAATATCAAAATATGAATACGTGCAGAGAGCCAGACGTTGGCTCCAAAATATGCTGAGGCCTCGATATTGGGATGTTTGGGATATTTAAACTGCAGGGAGTTTGGAAAATGACCACGCCACTTTCAGTACTTGGCATATGTTGGGCATAAAAAAGTCTATCAAAAATGAATACGTGCAGAGAGCCAGAATTTGGCTCCAAAACATGGCTAAGGCCTCGAATTGGGATGTTTGGGATATTTGAAAACTGCAGGGAGTTTGTGCAAATGTACCACTGCACTTTCAGTACTTGGCATATGTTGGGTAAAAACTCGCAATTTAAAACTGCGAATACGTGCAGAGAGCCAGAATTTGGCTCCAAAATATGGCTAAGGCCTCGAAATTGGATATTTGGATATTTCGAAAACTGCAGGGGAGTTTGTGCTAAATGTGACTCAATGCGCTTTCAGGACTTGTCATATGTTGGGTATAAAAGTCGTAATTAAAACTGCGAATACGTGCAGAGACCAGAATTTGGCTCCAAAATATGCTCAGGCCTCGAAATTGAGATTTGGATATTTGAAAACTGCAGGGGATTGTGCTGATGTGAAACGCCGCTTTACTACTTGGCATATGTTGAGTATAAAAAGTCGAATTTCAAACTGTGAATAGGTGCAGAGAGCCAGAATTTGGCTACAAAATATGGCTCAGGCCTCGAAATTGGATGTTTAGGATATTTTGAAAACTGCAGGGGGTTTGGGACAAATGTGACCAAACGCCGCTTTCAGTACTTGGCATATGTTGGTATAAAAGCCATAATTTCAAACTGCGAATACGTGCAGAGAGCCAGAATTTGGCTCCAAAATATGGCTCAGGCCTCGAAATTGGGTTGTTTGGGATATTTTGAAAACTGCAGGGGGGATTGAGACAAATGTGACCAAACGCATTGGCATATGTTGGGTATAAAAAAGTCGTGATTTCAAAATGCGAATACGTGCAGAGAGCCAGAATTTGGCTCCAAAATATGGCTCAGACCTCGAAATTGGGATATTTGGGATATTTTGAAAACTGCAGGGGAGTTTGTGCAAAATGTGACTCACTGCCGCTTTCAGTACTTGGCATATGTTGGGTATAAAAGTCGTAATTTCAAACTGCGAATACGTGCAGAGAGCCAGAATTTGGCTCCAAAATATGGCTCAGGCCTCGAAATAAGCATGTTTGGGATATTTTGAAAACTGCAGGGAGCTTTGGGACAAATGTGACCTAACGCTGCTTTCAGTACTTGGTATAAGTTGGGTATAAAAAGTCGTAATTTCAAACTGCGAATACGTAGAGAGCCAGAATTTGGCTCCAAAATATGGCTCAGGCCTTGAAATTGAGATGTTTGGGATATTTCGAAAACTGCAGGGGAGTTTGTGCGAAATGTGACTAACTGCCGCTTTCAGGACTTGGCATATGTTGGGTATAAAATGTCGTAATTTCAAACCGCGAAAACGTCCATAGAACCAAAATTTGACTCCAAAATATGGCTCAGGCCTCGAAATTGGGATGTTTGATATATTTTGAAAACTGCAGGGGAGTTTGCGAAAAATGTGACTCACTGCCACTTTTAGCACTTGGCATATGTTGGGTATAAAAAGTCGTAATATCAAAATATGAATACGAGCAGAGAGCCAGACGTTGGCTCCAAAATATGGTTCAGCCCTCGATATTGGGATGTTTGGGATATTTTGAAAAGTGCAGGGAGGTTTGGGACAAATGTAACCAAACTTCCCTTTCAGTACTTGGCATATGTTGGGTATAAACAAGTCGCAATTTCAAACTGCGAATACGTGCAGAGAGCCAGCATTTTGCTCCAAAACATGTCTAAGGCCTCGAAATTGGGATATTTGGGATATTTTGAATGCTGCAGGGGAGTTTGTTCAAAATGTGACTCACTGCTGCTTTCAGTACTTGGCATATGTTGGGTATAAAAGTTCGTAATTTCAAACTGCGAATACGTGCAGAGAGCCAGAATTTGTCTCCAAAATATGGCTCAGGCTTCGAAGTTGGGATATTTGGGATATTTCGAAAACTGCAGGGGAGTTTGTGCAAAATGTGACTAACTGCCGCTTTCAGGACTTGGCATATGTTGGGTATAAAATGTCGTAATTTCAAACCGCGAAAACGTGCATAGAGCCAAAATTTGCCTCCAAAATATGGCTCAGGCCTCGAAATTGGGATGTTTGGGATATTATGAAAACTGCAGGGGAGTTTGCGCAAAATGTGACTCACTGCCACTTTCAGTACTTGGCATATGTTGGGTATAAAAAGTCGTAATATCAAAATATGAATACGTGCAGAGAGCCAGAATTTGGCTCCAAAATATGCCTCAGGCCTCGAAATTGGGATATTTGGGATATTTTGAAAACTGCAGGGAGGTTTCGGACAAATGTGACCAAACGCCGCTTTCAGTACTTGGCATATGTTGGGTATAAAAAAGTCTTAATTTCAAACTGCGAATACGTGCTGAGAGCCAGAATTTGGCTCCAAAATATGGCTCAGGTCTCGAAATTGGGATGTTTGGGATATTTTGAAAACTGCAGGGGGGTTTGCAACAAATTTCACCGAACGCCACTTTCAGTACTTGGCATATGTTGGTATAAAAAAGTCGTAATTTCAAACTGTGAATACGTGCAGAGAGCCAAAATTTGCCTCCAAAATATGGCTAAGGCCTCGAAATTGGGATGTTTGGGATATTTTGAAAACTACAGGGGAGTTTGCGCAAAATGTGACTCACTGCCACTTTCAGTACTTGGCATATGTTGGGTATAAAAAGTCGTAATAACAAAATATGAAAACGTGCAGAGAGCCAGACGTTGGCTCCAAAATATGGCTCAGCCCTCGATATAGGGATGTTTGGGATATTTTGAAAACTGCCGGGAGGTTTGGGACAAATGTAACCACACTCCGCTTTCAGTACTTGGCATATGTTGGGTATAAACAAGTCGCAATTTCAAACTGCGAATACGTGCAGAGAGTCAGCATTTTGCTCCAAAACATGGCTAAGGCCTCGAAATTGGGATATTTGGGATATTTTGAAAACTGCAGGGGAGTTTGTGCTAAATGTGACTCACTGCTGCTTTCAGATCTTGGCTTATGTTGGGTATAAAAATTCGTAAATTCAAACTGCGAATACGTGCAGAGAGCCAGAATTTGGCTCCAAAATATGGCTCAGGCCTCGAAATTGGGATGTTCGGGATATTTTGAAAACTGCAGGGAGGTTTGGGACAAATATGACCAAACGTCGCTTTCAGTACTTGGCATATGTTGGGTATATAAAACCGTAATTTCAAACTGCGAATACGTGCAGAGAGCCAGAATTTGGCTCCAAAATATGTCTCAGGCCTCGAAATTAGCATGTTTGGGATATTTTGAAAACTGCAGGGAGCTTTGGGACAAATGACCAAACGCCGCTTTCAGTACTTGGCATAAGTTGCGTATAAAAATCGTAATTTCAAACTGCGAATACGTGAAGAGAGACAGAATTTGGCTCCAAAATATGGCTCAGGCCTTGAAATTGAGATGTTTGGGATATTTTGAAAACTGCAGGGAAGTTTGGGAGAAATGTGACCAAACGCCGCTTTCAGTACTTGGCATATGTTGGGCATAAAAAAGTCGCAATTTCAAACTGCGAATACGGCAGTGAGCCAGAATTTGGCTCCAAAATGGCTAAGGCCACGAATTTGGATATTTGTGATATTTGAAAACTGCAGGGGAGTTTGTGCAAAATGTGACTCACTGCGCTTTCAGTACTTGGCATATGTTGGGTAAAAAGTCGTAATTTCAAACGGCGAATACGTGCAGAGAGCCAAAATTTGGCTCCAAAATATGGCTCAGGCCTCGAAATTGGTATATTTGGATATTTGAAAACTGCAGGGGAGTTTGTGCGAATGTGACTAACTGCCCACTTTCAGACTTGGCATATGTTGGGTATAAAAGTCGTAATTCAAAGAAACGTGCATAGAACCAAATTTGCTCCAAAATATGCTCAGGCCTCGAAATTGGGATATTTGGGATATTTTGAAAACTGCAGGGGAGTTTCGCAAATGTGACTCACGCCACTTTCAGTACTTGGCATATGTTGGGTATAAAAAGTAATATCAAATATGAATACGTGCAGAGAGTCAGATTTGGCTCCAAAATATGGCTCAGGCCTCGAAATTAGATGTTTGGGATATTTTGAAAACTGCAGGGGGTTTGACAAATTGACCAAACGCCATTCAGTACTTGGCATTGTTGGGTGTAAAAAGTCGTAATTTCAAACTGCGAATACGTGCTGAGAGCCAATTTGCTCCAAAATATGGCTCAGGCCTCGAATTGAGATGTTTAGGATATTTTGAAAACTGCAGGGGAGATTGGGACAAATTTGACCGATTGGCGGTTTAAGTACTTGGCATATGTTGAGTATTAAATTCGCAATTTCAAACTGCCAATACGTGCAGAGACCCAGAATTTGGACCTAAATTATGGCTCAGGCCTCGAAATTATGATATTTGGGATATTTTTGAAACTGCATTGGAGTTTGTGCCAAATGTGACTCAATGCCGCTCTCAGGACTTGGCATATGTTGGGTAAAAAAAGTCGTAATTTTCAAACTGCGAATACGTGCAGAGCACCAGAATTTGGCTCCAAAATATGCCTCAGGCCTCGAAATTGGGATATTTGGGATATTTTGAAAACTGCAGGGAGGTTTGGGACATTTGTGACCAAACGCCGCTTCCAGTACTTGGCATATGTTGGATATAAAAAGTCGTAATTTCAAACTGCGAGTACGTGCAAAGAGCCAAAATTTGGCTCCAAAATATGGCTCAGGCCTCGAAATTGGGATATTTGGGATATTTTTGAAAACTGCAGGGGGGGTTTGGGACAAATGTAACAAAACGCCGCTTTCAGTACTTGGCATATGTTGGGTATAAAAAAGTCGTAATTTCAAACTGCGAATACGTGCAGAGAGCCAGAATTTGGCTCCAAAATATGGCTTAGGTCTCGAAATTGGGATGTTTGGGATAATTTGAAAACTGCAGGGGGGTTTGCGACAAATTTCACCAAACGCCACTTTCAGTACTTGGCATATGTTGGGTATAAAAATTCGTAATTTCAAACTGTGAATACGTGCAGAGAGCCAGAATTTGGCTCCAATATATAGCTCAGGCCTCAAAATTGGGATATTTGGGATATTTTTAAAACTGCAGGGGAGTTTGTGCGAAATGTGACTCACTGCTGCTTTCAGGACTTGGCATATGGTGGTTATAAAATGTCGTAATTTCAAACCGCGAATACGTGCATAGAACCAAAATTTGCCTCCAAAATATGGCTACGGCCTCGAAATTGGGATGTTTGGGATATTTTGAAAACTACAGAGGAGTTTGCGCAAAATGTGACTTACTGCCACTTTCAGTACTTGGCATATGTTGGGTATAAAAGTCGTAATATCAAAATATGAATACGTGCAGAGAGCCAGACGTTGGCTCCAAAATATGGCTCAGCCCTCGATATTGGGATGTTTGGGATATTTTGAAAACTGCAGGGAGGTTTGGGACAAATGTAACACAATCGCCGCTTTCAGTACTTGCCATATGTTGGGTACAAAAATGTCGTAATTTCAAACTGCGAATATGTGCAGAGAGCTTGAATTTGGCTCCAAAATATGGCTCAGGCCTCGAAATTGGGATGTTTGGGATATTTTGTAAACTGAAGGAAGGTTTGGGACAAATGTGACCAAACGCCGCTTTCAGTACATCGCATATGTTGGGTATATGTTGGGTATAAAAAAGTCGTAACTTCAAACAGCGAATACGTGCAGAGAGCCAGAATTTGGATCCAAAATATGGCTCAGGCCTCGAAATTGGGATGTTTGGGATATTTTGAAAACTGCAGGGGAGTTTGTGCAAAATGTGACTCACTTCCGCTTTCAGTACTTGGCATGTGTTGGGTGTAAATATCGTAATATCAAACTTCGAATACTTGCAGAGAGCCAAAATTTGGCTCCAAAATATGGCTCAGGCGTCGAAATTGGTATTTTTGGGATATTTCGAAAACGACAGGGGAGTTTGTGCAAAATGTGACTCACTGCCGCTTTCAGGACTAGGCATATGTTGGGTATAAAAAGTCGTAAATTCAATCTGCGAATGCGTGCATAGAGCCAGAATTTGGCTCCAAAATATGGCTCAGGCCTCGAAATTGGGATGTTTGGGATATTTTGAAAACTGCAGGGGGGTTTGTGCAAAATGTGACTCAATGCCGCTCTCAGGACTTGGCAAATGTTGGGTTTAAAAGTTCGTAATTTCAAAGTGCGAATACGTGCAGAGAGCCAGAATTTGGCTCCAAAATATGGCTCAGGCCTCGAAATTGGGATATTTGGGATATTTCGAAAACTGCAGGGGAGTTTGTGCAAAATGTGACTCACTGCCACTTTCAGGACTTGGCATATGTTGGGTATAAAAAGTCATAAATTCAATCTGCGAATACGTGCATTGAGCCAGAATTTGGCTCCAAAATATGGCTCAGGCCTCGAAATTGGGATGTTCAGGATATTTTGAAAACTGCAGGGAGGTTTGGGACAAATATGACCAAACGTCGCTTTCAGTACTTTGCATATGTTGGGTATATAAAACCATAATTTCAAGCTGCGAATACGTGCAGAGAGCCAGAAATTGGCTCCAAAATATGGCTTGGGCCTCGAAATTAGCATGTTTGGGATATTTTGAAAACTGCAGGGATCTTTGGGACAAATGTGACCAAACGCCGCTTTCAGTACTTGGCATAAGTTGGGTATAAAAAGTCGTAATTTCAAACTGCGAATACGTGCAGAGAGCCAGAATTTGGCTCCAAAATATGGCTCAGGCCTCGAAATTAAGATGTTTGTGATATTTTGAAAACTGCAGGTTGGAAGGAGACAAATGTGACCAAACGCATTGGCATATGTTGGGTATAAAAAAAGTCGTAATTTGAAACTGCGAATTCGTGCAGAGAGCCAGAATTTTGCTCCAAAATATGGTTCAGGCCTCGAAATTGGGATATTTGAAATATTTCGAAAACTGCAGGGGAGTTTGTGCAAAATGTGACTCACTGCAGCTTTCAGTACTTGGCATATGTTGGGTATAAAAAAGTCGTAATTTCAAAATGCGAATACGTGCAGAGAGCCAGAATTTGGCTCCAAAATATGGCTCAGGCCTCGAAATTGGGATATTTGGGATATTTTAAAAACTACAGGTGAGTTTGTACAAAATGTGACTCACTGCTGCTTTCAGTAATAGGCATATATTGGGTATAAAAAGTCGTAATTTCAAACTGCGAATACGTGCAGAGAGCCAGAATTTGGCTCCAAAATATGGATCAGGCCTCGAAATAGGGATATTTGGGATATTTCGAAAACTGCTGGGGAGTTTGTGCAAGATATGACTCACTGTCACTTTCAGGACTTGGCATATGTTGGGTATAAAAAGTCATAAATTCTATGTGCGAATACGTGCATAGAGCCAGAATTTGGCTCCAAAATATGGCTCAGGCCTCGAAATTGGGATGTTCGGGATATTTTGAAACTGCAGGGAGGTTTGGGACAAATATGACCAAACGTCGCTTTCAGTACTTGGCATATGTTGGGTATATAAAACCATAATTTCAAACTGCGAATTCGTGCAGAGAGCCAGAATTTGGCTCCAAAATATGGCTCAGGCATCGAAATTGGGATATTTGTGATATTTTGAAAACTGCAGGGGAGTTTGTGCAACATGTGACTCACTGCTGCTTTCAGTACTTGGAAGATGTTGGGTAAAAAATCGTAATTTCAACTGCGAATACGTGCAGAGAGCCAGAATTTGGCTGCAAAATATGGCTCAGGCCTCGAAATTCGGATGTTTGGGATATTTTGAAAACTGCAGGGGAGTTTGCGCAAGTTGTGACTCACTGCCACTTCCAGTACTTGGCATATGTTGGGTATAAAAAGTCGTAATATCAAAATATGAATACGTGCAGAGAGCCAGACGTTGGCTCCAAATTATGACTCTGGCCTCGTTATTGGGATGTTTGGGATATTTAGAAAATTGCAGGGAGGATTGGGACAAATGTGACCAAACGCCGCTTTCAGTACTTGGCATATGTTGGGTATAAAAAAGTCGCAATTTCAAACTGCGAATACGTGCAAAGAGCCAGAATTTGGCTCCAAAACATGGCTAAGGCCTCGAAATTGGGATATTTGTGATATTTTAAAAACTGCAGGGGTGTTTGTGCAAAATGTGACTCACTGCTGCTTTCTGTACTAGGCATATATTGGGTATAAAAAATCGTAATTTCAAACTGCGAATACGTGCAGAGAGCAAGAATTTGGCTCCAAAATATGGCTCAGGCCTCGAAATTGGTACATTTGGGATATTTCGAAAACTGCAGGGAAGTTTGTGCAAAATGTGACTCGCTGCCACTTTCAAGACTAGGCATATATTGGGTATAAAAAGTCATAAATTCAATCTGCGAATACGTGCATAGAGACAGAATTTGGCTCCAAAATATGGCTCAGGCCTCGAAATTCTGATGTTCGGGATATTTTGAAAACTTCAAGGAGCTTTGGGACAAATGTGACCAAACGCCGCTTTCAGTACTTGGCATAAGTTGGGTATAAAAAGTCGCAATTTCAAACTGCGAATACGTGCAGAGAGCCAGAATTTGACTCCAAAATATGGCTCAGGCCTTGAAGTGGAGATGATTGGGATATTTTGAAAACTGCAGGGGGGATTGGGACAGATGTGACCAAACGCCGCTTTTAGTACTTGGCATATGTTAGGTATAAAAAGTCGCATTTTCAAACTGCGAATACGGGCAGAGAGCCAGAATTTGGCTCCAAAATATGGCTCAGGCATCGAAATTGGGATATTTGGGATATTTCGAAAACTGCAGGGGAGTTTGTAAAAAATGTGACTCACTGCCACTTTCAGGACTTGGCATATATTGGGTATAAAAAGTCATAAATTCAATCTGCGAATACGTGCATAGAGACAGAATTTGGCTCCAAAATATGGCTCATTCCTCGAAATTGGGATGTTCGGGATATTTTGAAAACTGCAGGGAGGTTTGGGACAAATATGACCAAACGTCGCTTTCAGTACTTCGCATATGTTGGGTATATAACACCGTAATTTCAAACAGCGAATACGTGCAGAGAGCCAGAATTTGGCTCCAAAATATGGCTCAGGCCTCGAAATTAGCATGTTTGGGATATTTTGAAAACTGCAGGGAGCTTTGGGACAAATGTGACCAAACGCCGCTTTCAGTACTTGGAATAAGTTGGGTATAAAAATTCGTAATTTCAAACTGCAAATACGTGCACAGAGCCAGAATTTGGCTCTAAAATATGGCTCAGGCCTTGAAATTGAGATGTTTGGGATATTTTGAAAACTGCAGGGGGGATTGGGACAGATGTGACCAAACGCCGCTTTTAGTACTTGGCATATGTTGGGTATAAAAAGTCGCATTTTCAAACTGCGAATACGTGCAGAGAACCAGAATTTGGCTACAAAATATGGCTCAGGCCTCGAAATTAGGATGTTTGGGATATTTTGAAAGCTGCAGGGGAGTTTGCGCAACATGTGACTCAATGCCACTTTCAGTACTTGGCATATGTTGGGTATAAAAATTCGTAATATCAAAATATGAATACGTGCAGAGAGCCAGAATTTGGCTACAAAATATGGCTCAGGCCTCGAAATTGGGATGTTTGGGATATTTTGAAAACAGCAGGGGAGTTTGCGCAAAATGTGACTCACTGCCACTTTCAGTACTTGGCATATGTTGGGTATAAAAAGTCGTAATATCAAAATATGAATACGTGCAGAGAGCCAGACGTTGGCTCCAAAATATGAATCAGGCCTCGATATTGGGATGTTTGGGATATTTAGAAAACTGCAGGGAGGTTTGGGACAAATGTGACCAAACGCCGCTTTCAGTACTTGGCATATGTTGGGCATAAAAAAAAAAGTCGCAATTTCAAACTGCGAATACGTGCAGAGAGCCAGAATTTGGTTCCAAAACATGGCTAAAGCCTCGAAATTGGGAAATTTTGTATATTTTGAAAACTGCAGGGGAGTTTGTGCAAAATGTGACTCACTGCTGCTTTTAGTACTTGGCATATGTTGGGTATAAAAAGTCGTAATTTCAAACTGCGAATACGTGCAGAGAGCCAGAATTTGGCTCCAAAATATGGCTCAGGCCTCGAAATTGAGATGTTTGGGATATTTTGAAAACTGCACGGGGGATTGGGACAGATGTGACCAAACGCCGCTTTTAGTACTTGGCATATGTTGGGTATAAAAAGTCATGTTTTCAAACTGCGAATACGTGCAGAGAGCCAGAATTTTGCTAAAAAATATGGCTCAGGCCTCGAAATTGGGATATTTGGAATATTTCGAAAACTGCAGGGGAGTTTGTGCTAAATGTGACTCACTGCCGCTTTCAGTACTTGGCATATGTTGGGAATAAAAAAGTCGTGTTTTCAAACTGCGAATACGTGCATAGAGCAAGAATTTGGCTCCAAAATATGGCTCAGGCCTCGAAATTGGGATGTTTAGGATATTTTGAAAACTGCAGGGAGGTTTGGGACAAATATGAACAAATGCCGCTTTCAGTACTTGGCATATGTTGGGTATACAAAGCCGTATTTTCAAACTGCGAATACGTTCAGAGAGCCAGAATTTGGCTCCAAAATATGGCTCAGGCCTCGAAATTGGGATGTTTGCGATATTTTGAAAACTGCAGGGGGGGATTGAGACAAATGTGACCAAACGCATTGGCATATGTTGGGTATACAAAGACGTAATTTCAAACTGCGAATACGTGCAGAGAGTCAGAATTTGGCTCCAAAATATGGTTCAGGCCTCGAAATTGGGATGTTTGCGATATTTTGAAAACTGCAGGGGGGATTGAGACAAATGTGACCAAACGCATTGGCATATGTTGGGTATAAAAAAGTCGTAATTTCAAAATGCGAATACGTGCAGAGAGCCAGAATTTGGCTCCAAAATATGGCTCAGGCATCGAAATTGGAATATTTGGGATATTTTGAGAACTGAAGGGGAGTTTGTGCAAAATGTGACTCACTGCTGCTTTTAGTACTTGGAAGATGTTGGGTATAAAAGTAGTAATTTCAAACTGCGAATACGTGCAGAGAGCCAGAATTTGGCTACAAAATATGGCTGAGGCCTCGAAATTGGGATGTTTGTGATAATTTGAAAACTGCAGGGGAGTTTGCGCAAATTGTGACTCACTGCCACTTTCAGTACTTGGCATATGTTGGGTATAAAAAGTCATAAATTCAATCTGCGAATACGTGCATAGAGACATAATTTGGCTCCAAAATATGGCTAAGGCCTCGAAATTGGGATATTTGGGATATCTTAAAAACTGCAGGGGAGTTTGTGCAAAATGTGACTCACTGCTGCTATCAGTACTAGGCATATATTGGGTATAAAAAATCGTCATTTCAAACTGCGAATACGTGCAGAGAGCCAGAATTTGGCTCCAAATAATGGCTCAGGTCTCGAAATTGGGATATTTGGGATATTTCGAAAACTGCAGGGGAGTTTGTGCAAAATGTGACTCACTGCCACTTTCAGGACTAGGCATATATTGGGTATAAAAATCATAAATTCAATCTGCGAATACGTGCAGAGAGCCAGAATTTGGCTACAAAATATGGCTCAGGCCTCGAAATTGGGATGTTTGGGATTTTTTGAAAACTGCAGGTGGGTTTGGGAGAAATATGACCAAACGCCGATTTCAGAACTTGGCAAATGTTTTGTTTAAAAATTCGTAATTTCAAAGTGCGAATACGTGCAGAGAGCCAGAATTTGGCTCCAAAATATTGCTCAGGCCTCGAAATTGGGATGTTTGGGATATTTTGAAAACTGCAGGGAGGTGTGGGACAAATGTGACCAAACAACGTTTTCAGTACTTGGCATATGTGGGGTATAAAAAGTCGTAATTTCAAACTGCGAATACGTGCAGAGAGCCAGAATTTGGCTCCAAAATATAGCTCAGGCCTCGAAATTGGGATATTTTGGATATTTTGAAAACTGCAAGGAAGTTTGTGCAAAATGTGACTCACTGCTGCTTTCAGTACTTGGAAGATGTTGGGTATAAAAGTCGTAATTTCAAACTGCGAATACGTGCAGAGAGCCAGAATTTGGCTACAAAATATGGCTCAGGCCTCGAAATTGGGATGTTTAGGATATTTTGAAAACTGCAGGGAGGTTTGGAACAAATATGACCAAAAGCCGCTTTCAGTACTTGGCATATGTTGGGTATACAAACCCGTAATTTCAAACTGCGAATACGTGCAGAGAGCCAGAATTTGGCTCCAAAATATGGCTCAGGCCTCGAAATTGGGATGTTTGGGATATTTTGAAAACTGCAGGGGGGATTGAGACAAATGTGACCAAACGCATTGGCATATGTTGGGTATAAAAAAGTCGTAATTTCAAAATGCGAATACGTGCAGAGAGCCAGAATTTGGCTCCAAAATATGGCTCAGGCCTCGAAATTGAGATGTTTGGGATATTTTGAAAACTGCACGGGGGATTGGGACAGATGTGACCAAACGCCGCTTTTAGTACTTGGCATATGTTGGGTATAAAAAGTCATGTTTTCAAACTGCGAATACGTGCAGAGAGCCAGAATTTTGCTACAAAATATGGCTCAGGCCTCGAAATTGGGATATTTGGAATATTTCGAAAACTGCAGGGGAGTTTGTTCTGAATGTGACTCACTGCCGCTTTCAGTACTTGGCATATGTTGGGTATAAAAAAGTCGTGTTTTCAAACTGCGAATACGTGCATAGAGCAAGAATTTGGCTCCAAAATATGGCTCAGGCCTCGAAATTGGGATTTTTAGGATATTTTGAAAACTGCAGGGAGGTTTGGGACAAATATGACCAAATGCCGCTTTCAGTACTTGGCATATGTTGGGTATACAAAGCCGTAATTTCAAACTGCGAATACGTGCCGTGAGCCAGAATTTGGCTCCAAAATATGGCTCAGGCATCGAAATTGGAATATTTGGGATATTTTAAAAACTGCAGGGGAGTTTGTGCAAAATGTGACTCACTGCTGCTTTCAGTACTAGGCATATATTTGTTATAAAAAATCGTAACTTCAAACTGCGAATACGTGCAGAGAGCCAGAATTTGGCTCCAAAATATGGCTCAGGCCTCGAAATTGGGATATTTGGGATATTTCGAAAACTGCAGGGGAGTTTGTGCAAAATGTGACTCACTGCCACTTTCAGGACTAGGCATATATTGGGTATAAAAAGTCATAAATTCAATCTGCGAATACGTGCATAGAGACAGAATTTGGCTCCAAAATATGGCTCTGGCCTCGAAATTGGGATGTTCGGGATATTTTGAAAACTTCAAGGAGCTTTGGGACAAATATGACCAAACGCCGCTTTCAGTACTTGGCATATGTTGGGTATACAAAGCTGTAATTTCAAACTGCGAACACGTGCAGAGAGCCAGAATTTGGCTCCAAAATATGGCTCAGGCCTCGAAATTGGGATGTTTTGGATATTTTGAAAACTGCAGGGGGGATTGAGACAAATGTGACCAAACGCATTGGCATATGTTGGGTATAAAAAAGTCGTAATTTCAAAATGCGAATACGTGCAGAGAGCCAGAATTTGGCTCCAAAATATGGCTCAGGCATCGAAATTGGAATATTTGGGATATTTTGAGAACTGAAGGGGAGTTTGTGCAAAATGTGACTCACTGCTGCTTTTAGTACTTGGAAGATGTTGGGTATAAAAGTAGTAATTTCAAACTGCGAATACGTGCAGAGAGCCAGAATTTGGCTACAAAATATGGCTGAGGCCTCGAAATTGGGATGTTTGTGATAATTTGAAAACTGCAGGGGAGTTTGCGCAAATTGTGACTCACTGCCACTTTCAGTACTTGGCATATGTTGGGTATAAAAAGTCATAAATTCAATCTGCGAATACGTGCATAGAGACATAATTTGGCTCCAAAATATGGCTAAGGCCTCGAAATTGGGATATTTGGGATATCTTTAAAACTGCAGGGGAGTTTGTGCAAAATGTGACTCACTGCTGCTTACAGTACTAGGCATATATTGGGTATAAAAAATCGTAATTTCAAACAGCGAATACGTGCAGAGAGCCAGAATTTGGCTCCAAAATATGGCTCAGGCCTCGAAATTGGGATATTTGGGATATTTCGAAAACTGCAGGGGAGTTTGTGGAAAATGTGACTCACTGCCACTTTCAGGACTAGGCATATATTGGGTATAAAAAGTCATAAATTCAATCTGCGAATACGTGCAGAGAGCCAGAATTTGGCTACAAAATATGGCTCAGGCCTCGAAATTGGGATGTTTGGGATTTTTTGAAAACTGCAGGTGGGTTTGGGACAAATATGACCAAACGCCGATTTCAGAACTTGGCAAATGTTTAGTTTAAAAATTCGTAATTTCGAAGTGCGAATACGTGCAGAGAGCCAGAATTTGGCTCCAAAATATTGCTCAGGCCTCGAAATTGGGATGTTTGGGATATTTTGAAAACTGCAGGGAGGTTTGGGACAAATGTGACCAAACAACGTTTTCAGTACTTGGCATATGTGGGGTATAAAAAGTCGTAATTTCAAACTGCGAATAGGGGCAGAGAGCCAGAATTTGGCTCCAAAATATAGCTCAGGCCTCGAAATTGGGATATTTGGGATATTTTGAAAACTGCAAGGGAGTTTGTGCAAAATGTGACTCACTGCTGCTTTCAGTACTTGGAAGATGTTGGGTATAAAAGTCGTAATTTCAAACTGCGAATACGTGCAGAGAGCCAGAATTTGACTACAAAATATGGCTCAGGCCTCGAAATTGGGATGTATAGGATATTTTGAAAACTGCAGGGAGGTTTGGAACAAATATGACCAAACGCCGCTTTCAGTACTTGGCATATGTTGGGTATACAAAGCCGTAATTTCAAACTGCGAATACGTGCAGAGAGCCAGAATTTGGCTCCAAAATATGGCTCAGGCCTCGAATTTGGGATGTTTGGGATATTTTGAAAATTGCAGGGGGGATTGAGACAAATGTGACCAAACGCATTGGCATATGTTGGGTATAAAAAAGTCGTAATTTCAAAATGCGAATACGTGCAGAGAGTCAGAATTTGGCTCCAAAATATGGCTCAGGCATCGAAATTGGGATATTTGGGATATTTTGAAAACTGCAGGGGAGTTTGTGCAACATGTGACTCACTGCTGCTTTCAGTACTTGGAAGATGTTGGGTATAAAAGTCGTAATTTCAAACTGCGAATACGTGCAGAGAGCCAGAATTTATCTACAAAATATGGCTCAGGCCTCGAAATTGGGATGTTTGGGATATTTTGAAAACTGCAGGGGAGTTTGCGCAAATTGTGACTCACTGCCACTTTCAGTACTTGGCATATGTTGGGTATAAAAAGACGTAATATCAAAATATGAATACGTGCAAAGAGCCAGAATTTGGCTCCAAAACATGGCTAAGGCCTCGAAATTGGGATGTTTGGGATATTTTGAAAACTGCAGGGAGGGGGTTTGGGACAAATGTTACCAAACGCCGCTTTCAGTACTTGGCATATGTTGGGTATAAAAAAGTCGTAATTTTAAACTGCGAATACGTGCAGAGAGCCAGAATTTGGCTTCAAAATATGGCGTAGGCCTCGAAATTGGGATATTTCGAAAACTGCATGGAAGTTTGTGCAAAATGTGACTCACTGCAGCTTTCAGTACTTGGTATATGTTGGGTATAAAAATCGTAATATCAAACTGCGAATACGTTTAGAGAGCGAGAATTTGGCTCTTAAATATGGCTCAGGCCTCGATATTGGGATGTTTGGGATATTTTTTGAAAACTGCATGGAGGTTTTGGACAAATGTGACCAAACGTCTCTTTCAGTACTTGGCATATGTTAGGTTTAAAAAAGTCGTAATTTCAAACTGCGAATACGTGCAGAGAGCCAGAATTTGGCTCCAAAATATGGCTCAGGCCTCGAAAATGGGATATTTGGGATATATCGAAAACTGCAGGGGAGTTTGTGGAAAATGTGACTCACTGCCACTTTCAGGACTAGGCATATATTGGGTATAAAAAGTCATAAATTCAATCTGCGAATACGTGCAGAGAGCCAGAATTTGGCTACAAAATATGGCTCAGGCCTCGAAATTGGGATGTTTGGGATTTTTTGAAAACTGCAGGTGGGTTTGGGACAAATATGACCAAAATGTGCAGAGAGCCAGAATTTGGCTCCAAAATATTGCTCAGGCCTCGACTTTGGGATGTTTGGGATATTTTGAAAATTGCAGGGGGGATTGAGACAAATGTGACCAAACGCATTGGCATATGTTGGGTATAAAAAAGTCGTAATTTCAAAATGCGAATACGTGCAGAGAGTCAGAATTTGGCTCCAAAATATGGCTCATGCATCGAAATTGGGATATTTGGGATATTTTGAAAACTGCAGGGGAGTTTGTGCAACTTGTGACTCACTGCTGCTTTCAGTACTTGGAAGATGTTGGGTATAAAAGTCGTAATTTCAAACTGCGAATACGTGCAGAGAGCCAGAATTTATCTACAAAATATGGCTCAGGCCTCGAAATTGGGATGTTTGGGATATTTTGAAAACTGCAGGGGAGTTTGCGCAAATTGTGACTCACTGCCACTTTCAGTACTTGGCATATGTTGGGTATAAAAAGACGTAATATCAAAATATGAATACGTGCAAAGAGCCAGAATTTGGCTCCAAAACATGGCTAAGGCCTCGAAATTGGAATATTTGGGATATTTTAAAAACTGCAGGGGAGTTTGTGCAAAATGTGACTCACTGCTGCTTTCAATATTAGGCATATATTGGGTATAAAAAGTCGTAATTTCAAACTGCGAATACGTGCAGAGAGCCAGAATTTGGCTCCAAAATATAGCTCAGTCCTCGAAATTGGGATGTTTGGGATATTTTGAAAACTGCAGGGAGGGGGTTTGGGACAAATGTTACCAAACGCCGCTTCCAGTACTTGGCATATGTTGGGTATAAACATATGTTCAAACTGCGAATACGTGCAGAGAGCCAGAATTTGGCTCCAAAATATGGCTCAGGCATCAAAATTGGGATATTTATGATATTTCAAAAACTGCAGGGGAGTTTGTGCGAAATGTGACTCACTGCCGCTTTCAGGACTTGGCATATGTTGGGTATAAAATGTCGTAATTTCAAACCGCGAATACATGCATAGAGCCAGAATTTGGCTCCAAAATATTGCTCAGGCCTCGAAATTGGGATGTTTGGAATATTTTGAAAACTGCAGGGGGGGTTTGGGACAAATGTGACCAAACGCCGCTTTCAGTACTTGGCATATGTTAGGCATAAAAAAGTCGTATTTTCAAATTGCGAATACGTGCAGAGAGCCAGAATTTGGCTCGAAAATATTGCTCAGTCCTCGAAAATGGGATATTTTGGATATTTCGAAAACTGCAGGGGAGTTTGTGCGAAATGTGACTCACTGCCGCTTTCAGTACTTGGCATATGTTGGGTATAAAAATCGTAATATTAAACTGCGAATACGTGGAGAGAGCCAGAATTTGGCTCCAAAATATGGCTCAGGCGTCGAAATTGTGATATTTGGGATATTTCGAAAACTGCAAGGGAGTTTGTGCAAAATGTGACTCACTGCCGCTTTCAGGACTTGGCATATGTTGGGTAAAAAATGTCGTAATTTCAAACTGCGAATACGTGCATAGAGCCAGAATTTTGCTCCAAAATATGGCTCAGGCCTCGAAATTGGGATGTTTGGGATATTTTGAAAACTGCAGGTGGGGTTTGGAACAAATGTGACCAAACGCCGTGTTCAGTACTGGGCATATGTTGGGTATAAAAATCGAAATATTAAACTGCGAATACGTGGAGAGAGCCAGAATTTAGCTCCATAATATGGTTCAGGCCTTGATATTGGGATATTTGGGATATTTCAAAAACTGCAGGGAAGTTTGTGCAAAATTTGACTTACTGCCGCTTTCAGGAATTGGCATATGTTGGGTATAAAAAGTCGTAATTTCAAACTGCGAATACGAGCATAGAGCCAGAATTTGGCTAAAAAATATTGCTCTGTCCTCGAAATTGGGATTTTTGGGATATTTTAAATACTCCAGGGGGGTTTGGGACCAATATGACCAAACGCCGCTCTCAGAACTTATCATATGTTGGGTATAAAAAGTCGTAATTTCCAACAGCGAATACGTGCAGAAAGCTTGAATTTGGCTCCAAAATATGGCTCAGGCCTCGAAAGTGGGATGTTTGGGATATTTTGAAAACTGCAGGGGAGTTTGTGCAAAATGTGACTCACTGCCGCTTTCAGTACTTGGCATATGTTGGGTATAAAATTCGTAATATCAAACTGCGAATACTTGCAGAGAGCCAAAATTTGGCTCCAAAATATTGCTCAGGCCTCGAAATTGGGATATTTGGGATATTTTGAAAACTGCAGGGGAGTTTGTGCAAAATGTGACTCACTGCCGCTTTCAAGACTTGGCATATTTTGGGTATAAAATGTCGTAATTTCAAACCGCGAATACGTACATAGAACCAGAATTTGGCTCCAAAATATGGCTCAGGCCTCGAAATTGGGATGTTTGTGATATTTTGAAAACTGCAGGGAGGGTTTGGGACAAATGTGACCAAATGCCGCTTTCTGTACTTGGTATATGTTTGGTATAAAAAAGTCGTAATTTCAAACTGCGAATACGAGCAGAGTGCCAGAATTTGGCTCCAAAATATGGCTGAGGCCTCGAAATTGTGATGTTTGGGATATTTTGAAAACTGCAGGGAGGTTTGGGACAAATGTGATCAAACGCCACTTTCAGTACTTGGCATATGTTGGGAATAAAAATTCGTAATTTCGAACTGCGAATACGAGCAGAGAGCCAGAATTTGGCTCCAAAATATGGCTCAGGCCTCAAAATAGGGATATTTGTTATATTTCGAAAACTGCAGTGGAGTTTGTGCGAAATGTGACTCACTGCCGCTTTCAGGACTTGGCATATGTTGGGTATAAAAAGTCGTAATTTCAAACTGCGAATACGTGCATAGAACCAGAATTTGGCTCCAAATAATGGTTCAGGCCTCGAAATTGGGATATTTGGGATATTTCGAAAAATGCAGGAGAGTTTGTGCGAAATGTGACTCACTGCCGCATTTAGGACTTGGCATATGTTGGGTATAAAATGGCGTAATTTCAAACCGCGAATACGTGTATAGAGCAAGAATTTGGCTCCAAAATATGGCTCAGGCCTCGAAATTGGGATGTTTGGGATATTTTGTAAACTGCAGGGGGAGGGGGGGGTTTGGGATAAATGTGACCAAACGCCGCTTTCAGTACTTGGCATATGTTGGGCATAAAAAATTCGTAATTTCAAACTGCGAATACGTGCACAGAGCCAGAGTTTGGCTCCAAAATATGGCTCAAGCCTCGAAATTGGGATGTTTGGGATATTTCGAAAACTGCAGGGGAGTTTGTGCAAAATTTGACTCACTGCCGCTTTCATAACTTGGCATATGTTGGGTATAAAAAGGTAATTTTATACTGCGAATACGTGCATAGAGCTAGAATTTGGCTCAAAAATATTGCTCTGTCCTCGAAATTGGGATGTTTGGGATATTTTGAAAACTCCAGGGGGATTTGTGACCAATATGACCAAAAGCCGCTTCCAGAACTTGGCATATGTTGGGTATAAAAAGTCGTTATTTCAAACTGCGAATACGTGCAGAGAGCTTGAATTTGACTCCAAAATATGGCTGAGGCCTCGAAAGTGGGATGTTTGGGATATTTTGAAAACTGCAGGGGAGTTTGTGCAAAATGTGACTCACTGCCGCTTTCAGTACATGGCATATGTTGGGTATAAAAAGTCGTAATATCAAACTGCGAATAATTGCAGAGAGCCAAAATTTGGCTCCAAAATATTGCTCAGGACTCGAAATTGGGATATTTGGGATATTTTGAAAACTGCAGGGGAGTTTGAGCAAAATGTGACTCACTGCTGCTTTCAGTACTTGGCATATGTAGAGTATAAAAATCGTAATTTCAAACTGCGAATACAGGCAGAGAGCCAGAATTTGGCTCCAAAATATGGCTCAGGCGTCGAAATTGGGTTATTTGGGATATTTCGAAAACTGCAAGGGAGTTTGTGCGAAATGTGACATACTGCCGCTTTCAGGACTTGGCATATGTTGGGTAAAAAATGTCGTAATTTCAAACCGCGAATACGTGCATAGAGCATGAATTTTGCTCCAAAATATGGCTCAGGCCACGAAATTGGGATGTTTGGGATATTTTGAAAACTACAGGGGGGGTTTGGGACAAATGTGACCAAACGCCGCGTTCAGTACTGGGCATATGTTGGGTACAAAAAAGTCGTAATTTCAAACTGCGAATACGTTCAAAGAGCCAGAATTTGGCTCCAAAATATGGCTCAGGCCTCGAAATTGGGATATTTGGGATATTTCGAAAACTGCAGGGGAGTTTGTGCAAAATGTGACTCACTGCCGCTTTCAAGACTTGGCATATTTTGGGTATAAAATGTCGTAATTTCAAACCGCGAATACGTACATAGAACCAGAATTTGGCTCCAAAATATGGCTCAGGCCTCGAAATTGGGATGTTTGTGATATTTTGAAAACTGCAGGGAGGGTTTGGGACAAATGTGACCAAATGCCGCTTTCTGTACTTGGTATATGTTTGGTATAAAAAAGTCGTAATTTCAAACTGCGAATACGAGCAGAGTGCCAGAATTTGGCTCCAAAATATGGCTGAGGCCTCGAAATTGTGATGTTTGGGATATTTTGAAAACTGCAGGGAGGTTTGGGACAAATGTGATCAAACGCCACTTTCAGTACTTGGCATATGTTGGGAATAAAAATTCGTAATTTCGAACTGCGAATACGAGCAGAGAGCCAGAATTTGGCTCCAAAATATGGCTCAGGCCTCAAAATAGGGATATTTGTTATATTTCGAAAACTGCAGTGGAGTTTGTGCGAAATGTGACTCAGTGCCGCTTTCAGGACTTGGCATATGTTGGGTATAAAAAGTCGTAATTTCAAACTGCGAATACGTGCATAGAACCAGAATTTGGCTCCAAATAATGGTTCAGGCCTCGAAATTGGGATATTTGGGATATTTCGAAAAATGCAGGAGAGTTTGTGCGAAATGTGACTCACTGCCGCATTTAGGACTTGGCATATGTTGGGTATAAAATGGCGTAATTTCAAACCGCGAATACGTGTATAGAGCAAGAATTTGGCTCCAAAATATGGCTCAGGCCTCGAAATTGGGATGTTTGGGATATTTTGTAAACTGCAGGGGGAGGGGGGGGTTTGGGATAAATGTGACCAAACGCCGCTTTCAGTACTTGGCATATGTTGGGCATAAAAAATTCGTAATTTCAAACTGCGAATACGTGCACAGAGCCAGAGTTTGGCTCCAAAATATGGCTCAAGCCTCGAAATTGGGATGTTTGGGATATTTCGAAAACTGCAGGGGAGTTTGTGCAAAATTTGACTCACTGCCGCTTTCATAACTTGGCATATGTTGGGTATAAAAAGGTAATTTTATACTGCGAATACGTGCATAGAGCTAGAATTTGGCTCAAAAATATTGCTCTGTCCTCGAAATTGGGATGTTTGGGATATTTTGAAAACTCCAGGGGGATTTGTGACCAATATGACCAAAAGCCGCTTCCAGAACTTGGCATATGTTGTGTATAAAAAGTCGTTATTTCAAACTGCGAATACGTGCAGAGAGCTTGAATTTGACTCCAAAATATGGCTGAGGCCTCGAAAGTGGGATGTTTGGGATATTTTGAAAACTGCAGGGGAGTTTGTGCAAAATGTGACTCACTGCCGCTTTCAGTACATGGCATATGTTGGGTATAAAAAGTCGTAATATCAAACTGCGAATAATTGCAGAGAGCCAAAATTTGGCTCCAAAATATTGCTCAGGACTCGAAATTGGGATATTTGGGATATTTTGAAAACTGCAGGGGAGTTTGAGCAAAATGTGACTCACTGCTGCTTTCAGTACTTGGCATATGTAGAGTATAAAAATCGTAATTTCAAACTGCGAATACAGGCAGAGAGCCAGAATTTGGCTCCAAAATATGGCTCAGGCGTCGAAATTGGGTTATTTGGGATATTTCGAAAACTGCAAGGGAGTTTGTGCGAAATGTGACATACTGCCGCTTTCAGGACTTGGCATATGTTGGGTAAAAAATGTCGTAATTTCAAACCGCGAATACGTGCATAGAGCATGAATTTTGCTCCAAAATATGGCTCAGGCCACGAAATTGGGATGTTTGGGATATTTTGAAAACTACAGGGGGGGTTTGGGACAAATGTGACCAAACGCCGCGTTCAGTACTGGGCATATGTTGGGTACAAAAAAGTCGTAATTTCAAACTGCGAATACGTTCAAAGAGCCAGAATTTGGCTCCAAAATATGGCTCAGGCCTCGAAATTGGGATATTTGGGATATTTCGAAAACTGCAGGGGAGTTTGTGCTAAATGGGGCTCACTGCCGCTTTCAAGACTTGGCATATGTTGGGTATAAAATGTCGTAATTTCAAACCGCGAATACGTGCATAGAGCCAGAATTTTGCTCCAAAATATGGCTCAGGCCTCAAAATTGGGATGTTTGGGATATTTTGAAAACTGCAGGGGCGGTTTTGGGACAAATGTGACTAAACGCCGCGTTCAGTACTGGGCATATGTTGGGTATATAAATTCATAAATTCAAACTGCGAATACGTGCAGAGAGCCAGAATTTAGCTCCAAAATATGGCTCATGCCTCGAAATTGAGATGTTTGGGATATTTTGAAAACTGCAGGGAGGTTTGGGACAAATGTGACCAAACGCCACTTTCAGTACTTGGCATATGTTGGGTATAAAAATTCGTAATTTCAAACTGCGAATACGTGCAGAGAGCCAGACTTTGGCTCCAAAATATGGCTCAGGCCTCAAAATTGGGATATTTGGGATATTTCGAAAACTGCAGGGGAGTTTGTGCGAAATGTGACTCACTACCGCTTTCAGAACTTGGCATATGTTTGGTATAAAATCTCGTAATTTCAAACCGCGAATACGTGCATAGAGCCAGAATTTGGGTCCAAAATATGGCTCAGGCCTCGAAATTGGGATGTTTGGGATATTTTGAAAACTGCAGGGGGGGGTTTGGGACAAATGTGACCAAACGCCGCTTTCTGTACTTGGTATATGTTGGGTATAAAAAAGTCGTAATTTCAAACTGTGAATACGTGCAGAGAGCCAGAATTTAGCTCCAAAATATGGCTCAGGCCTCGAGATTGGGATGTTTGGGATATTTTGAAAACTGCAGGGCGGATTGAGACAAATGTGACCAAACGCCGCTTTCAGTACTTGGCATATGTTGGGCATTAAAAAGTCGTATTTTCAAACTGCGAATACGTGCAGAGAGCCAGAATTTGGCTCGAAAATATTGCTCAGTCCTCGAAAATGGGATATTTGGGATATTTCGAAAACTGCAGGGGAGTTTGTGCGAAATGTGACTCACTGTCGCTTTCAGTACTTGGCATATGTTGGGAATAAAAATCGTAATATTAATTTGCGAATACGTGGAGAGAGCCAGAATTTGGCTCCAAAATATAGCTCAGGCGTCGAAATTGTGTTATTTGGGATATTTCGAAAACTACAAGGGAGTTTGTGAAAATGTGACTCACTGCCGCTTTCAGGAATTGGCATATGTTGGGTATAAAAAGTCGTAATTTCAATCTGCGAATACGTGCATAGAGCCAGAATTTGGCTCAAAAATATGGCTCAGGTCTCAAAATTGGGATATTTGGGATATTTAAAAAACTGCAGGGGAGTTTGTGCGAAATGTGACTCACTGCTGCTTTCAGGACTTGGCATTTGTTGGGTAAAAAATGTCGTAATTCCAAACTGCGAATACGTGCATAGAGCCAGAATTTTGCTCCAAAATATGGCTCAGGCCTCGAAATTGGGATGTTTGGGATATTTTGAAAACTGCAGGTGGGGTTTGGGACAAATGTGACCAAACGCCGTGTTCAGTACTGGGCATATGTTGGGTATAAAAATCGTAATATTAAACTGCGAAAACGTGGAGAGAGCCAGAATTTGGCTCCATAATATGGTTCAGGCCTTGATATTGGGATATTTGGGATATTTCTAAAACTGCAGGGGAGTTTGTGCAAAATTTGACTTACTGCCGCTTTCAGGAATTGGCATATGTTGGGTATAAAAAGTCGTAATTTCAAACTGCGAATACGAGCATAGAGCCAGAATTTGGCTCAAAAATATTGCTCTGTCCACGAAGTTGGGATTTTTGGGATATTTTAAAATCTCCAGGGGGGTTTGGGACCAATATGACCAAACGCCGCTTTCAGAACTTATCATATGTTGGGTATAAAAAGTCGTAATTTCAAACAGCGAATACGTGCAGAAATCTTGAATTTGGCTCCAAATCATGGCTCAGGCCTCGAAAGTGGGATGTTTGGGATATTTTGAAAACTGCAGGGGAGTTTGTGCAAAATGTGACTCACTGCCGCTTTCAGTACTTGGCATATGTTGGGTATAAAAATCGTAATATCAAACTGTGAATACTTGCAGAGAGCCAAAATTTGGCTCCAAAATATTGCTCAGGCCTCGAAATTGGAATATTTGGGATATTTTGAAAACTGCAGGGGAGTTTGTGCAAAATGTGACTCACTGCCGCTTTCAAGACTTGGCATATTTTGGGAATAAAATGTCGTAATTTCAGACCGCGAATACGTACATAGAACCAGAATTTGGCTACAAAATATGGTTCAGGCCTCGAAATTGGGATGTTTGTGATATTTTGAAAACTGCAGGGAGGGTTTGGGACAAATGTGACCAAATGCCACTTTCTGTACTTGGTATATGTTTGGTATAAAAAAGTCGTAATTTCAAACTGCGAATACGTGCAGAGTGCCAGAATTTGGCTCCAAAATATGGCTGAGGCCTCGAAATTGTGATGTTTGGGATATTTTGAAAACTGCAGGGAGGTTTGGGACAAATGTAATTAAATGCCGCGTTCAGTACTTGGCATATGTTGGGTATAAAAAAGTCGTAATTTCAAACTGCGAATACGTGCAGAGAGCCAGCATTTGGCTTCAAAATATTGCTCAGTCCTTGAAATTGGGATGTTTGGGATATTTTGAAAACTGCAGGGGGGTTTGGGACAAATTTGACCAAACGCCGCTTTCAGAACTTGGCATATGTTGGGTATAAAAAGTCGTAATTTCAAATTGCGAATACGTGCAGAGAGCTTGAATTTGGCTCCAAAATATGGCTCAGGCCTCGAAAGTGGGATGCTTGGGATATTTTGAAAACTGCAGGGGAGTTTGTGCAAAATGTGACTCACTGCTGCTCTCAGTACTTGGCATATGTTGGGTATAAAAAGTCGAAATTTCATACTGCGAATACGTGCAGAGAACCAGAATTTGGCTCCAAAATATGGCTCAGGTGTCGAAATTGGGATATTTGGGATATTTCAAAAACTGCAAGGGAGTTTGTGCAAAACGTGACTCACTCTCTCTTTCAGGACTTGGCATATGTTTGAATAAAGTCGTAATTTCAAACTGCGAATACGTGCAGAGAGCCAGAATTTGGCTACAAAATATGGCTCAGGCCTCGAAATTGGGATGTTTGAGATATTTTGAAAACTGCAGTGAGGTTTTGGGACAAATATGACCAAACGTCGCTTTCAGTACTTGGCATATATTGGGTATATAAAGTCGTAATTCCAAACTGAGAATACGTGCAGAGAGCCAGAATTTGGCTCCAACATATGGATCAGGCCTCAAAATTGGGATATTTGGGATATTTTGAAAGCTGCAGGGGAGTTTGTGTGAAATGTGACTCACTGCCGCTTTCAGGACTTGGCATATGTTGGGTATAAAATCTCGTAATTTCAAACCGCGAATACGTGCATAGAGCCAGAATTTGGCCCCAAAATGTGGCTCAGGCCTCGATATTGTGATATTTGGAATATTTCGAAAACTGCAAGGGAGTTTGTGCAAAATGTGACTCACTGCTGCTTTCAGTACTTGGCATATGTTGGGTATAAAAATTCGTAATTTCAAACTGCGAATACGTGCAGAGAGCCAGAATTTGGCTCCAAAATATGGCTCAGGCGTCGAAATTGTGATATTTGGGATATTTCGAAAACTGCAAGGGAGTTTGTGCAAAATGTGACTCACTGCCGCTTTCAGGAATTGGCATATGTTGGGTATAAAAAGAAGTAATTTCAATCTGCGAATACGTGCATAGAGCCAGAATTTGATTCCAAAATATGGCTCAGGCCTCGAAATTGGGATGTTTGGGATATTTTTAAAACTGCACGGAGGTTTGGGACAAATGTGACCAAACGCCACTTTCAGTACTTGGCATATGTTGGGTATAAAAAGTAGTAATTTCAAACTGCGAATATGTGTAGAGAGCCAGAATTTGGCTCAAAAATATGGCTCAGGCCTCAAAATTGGGATATTTTGGATATTTCGAAAACTGCAGGGGAGTTTGTGCAAAATGTGACTCACTGCCGCTTTCAGGACTTGGCATATGTTGGGTAAAAAATGTCGTAATTTCAAACTGCGAATACGTGTATAGAGCCAGAATTTGACTCCAAAATATGGCTCAGGCCTCGAAATTGGGATATTTTGGATATTTCGAAAACTGCAGGGAAGTTTGTGCGAAATGGGACTCACTGCCGCTTTCAAGACTTGGCATATTTTGGGTATAAAATGTCGTAATTTCAAATTTGCGAATACGTGCATAGAGCCAGAATTTGGCTCCAAAATATGGCTCAGGCCTCGAAATTGGGATGTTTGTGATATTTTGAAAACTGCAGGGAGGGTTTGGGACAAATGTGACCAAACGCTGCTTTCAGTACTTGGTATATGTTGGGTATAAAAAAGTCGTAATTTCAAACTGCGAATACGTGCAGAGAGCCAGAACTTGGCTCGAAAATATGGCTCAGGCCTCGAAATTGTAATGTTTGGGATATTTCGAAAACTGCAGGGGAGTTTGTTCAAAATGTGACTCACTGCCGCTTTCAGTACTTGGCATATGTTGGGTATAAAAATCGTAATATCAAACTGCGAATACGTGCAGAGAGCCAGAATTTGGCTCCAAAATATGGCTGAGGCCTCGATATTGTGATGTTTGGGATATTTTGAAAAATGCAGGGAGGTTTGGGACAAATGTAAGCAAACGCCGCTTTCAGTACTTGGCATATGTTGGGTATAAAAAGTCGTAATTTCAAACTGCGAATACGTGCAGAGAGCCCGTATTTGGCTCCAAAATATGGCTCAGGCCTCAAAATAGGGATATTTGGTATATTTCGAAAACTGCAGTGGAGTTTGTGCGAAATGTGACTCACTGCCGCTTTCAGGACTTGGCATATGTTGGGTATAAAATGTCGTAATTTCAAACCTCGAACACGAGCATAGAGCCAGAATTTGGCTCCAAAATTTGACTTAGGCCTCGAAATAGGGATGTTTGGGATATTTTGAAAACTACAGGGGGGGGGGGGTTTGGGACAAATGTGACCAAATGCCGCATTCAGTACTTGGCATATGATGGGTATCAAAAAATCGTAATTTCAAACTGCAAATACGTGCAGAGAGCTTGAATTTGGATCCAAAATATGGCTCAGTCATTGAAATTGGGATGTTTGGGATATTTTGAAAACTGCAGGGGGGTTTGGGACAAATTTGACCAAACGCTGCTTTCAGAACTTGGCATATGTTGGGTATAAAAAGTAGTAATTTCAAACTGCGAATACGTGCAGAGAGCTTGAATTTGGCTCCAAAATATGGCTCAGGCCCCGAAAGTGGCATGCTTGGGATATTTTGAAAACTGCAGGGGAGTTTGTGCAAAATTTGACTCACTGCTGCTCTCAGTACTTGGCATATGTTGGGTATAAAAAGTCGTAATTTCAAACTGCGAATACGTGTAGAGAGCAAGAATTTGGCTCCAAAATATGGCTCAGGCGTCGAATTTGGGATGTTTGAGATATTTTGAAAACTGTAGTGAGGTTTTGGGACAAATATGACCAAACGTCGCTTTCAGTACTTGGCATATGTTGAGTATATAAAGTCGTAATTTCAAACTGAGAATACGTGCATAGAGCCAGAATTTGGCTCCAACATATGGATCAAGCCTCAAAATTGGGATATTTGGGATATTTTGAAAACTGCAGGGGAGTTTGTGTGAATTGTGACTCACTGCCGCTTTCAGGACTTGGCATATGTTGCGTATAAAATATCGTAATTTCAAACCGCGAATACGTGCATAGAGCCAGAATTTGGCTCCATAATATTGCTCAGGCCTCGAAATTGGGATGTTTGGGATATTTTGAAAACTGCAGGGGAGTTTGTGCAAAATGTTATTCACTGCTTCTTTCAGTACTAGGCATATGTTGGGTATAAAAAAATCGTAATTTCAAACTGCGAATACGTGCAGAGAGCCATAATTTGGCTCCAAAATATGGCTCAGGCGTCGAGATTGGGATATTTTGGATATTTTGAAAACTGCAGGGGAAGTTTGTGCTAAATGTGACTCACTGCTGCTTTCAGTATTTTGCATATGTTGGGTATAAAAAGTCGTAATTTCAAACTGCGAATACGTGTTGAGAGCCAGAATTTGGCTCCAAAATATGGCTCAGGTGTCGAAATTGGGATATTTGGGATATTTGGGATATTTAGAAAACTGCAAGGGAGTTTGTGCAAAGTGTGACTCACTGCCGCTTTCAGGACTTGGCATATGTTTGGTATAAATAGTCGTAATTTCAAACTACGAATTCGTGCAGAGAGCCAGAATTTGGCTCCAAAAGATGGCTCAGGCGTCGAAATTGGGATGTTTGAGATATTTTGAAAACTGCAGTGAGGTTTGTGACAAATATGACCAAACGTCGCTTTCAATACTTGGCATATGTTGGGTATGTAAAGTCGTAAATTCAAACTGCGAATACGTGCAGAGAGCCAGAATTTGGCTCCAAAATATGGATCAGGCCTCAAAATTGGGATATTTGGGATGTTTCGAAAACTGCAGGGGAGTTTGTGTGAAATGTGACTCACTGCAGCTTTCAGAATTTGGCATATGTTGCGTATAAAATGTCGTAATTTCAAACCGCGAATACGTGCATAGAGTCAGAATTTGGCTCCATAATATTGCTCAGGCTTCGAAATTGGGATGTTTTGGATATTTTGAAAACTGCAGGGAGGTTTGGGACAAATGTAACCAACCGACGCATTCAATACTTGGCATATGTTGGGTATAAAAAAATCGTAATTTCAAACTGCGAATACCTGCAGAGAGCCAGAATTTGGCTCCAAAATATGGCTCAGGCCTCGAAATTGCGATATTTAGGATATTTCGAAAACTGCACGGGAGTTTGTGCAAAATGTGACTCACTGCCGCTTTCAGGACTTGTCATATGTTGGGTATAAAAAGACGTAATTTCAAACAGGGAATACGTGCATAGAGCCCGAATTTGGCTCCAAAATATTACTCGGTCCTCGAAATTGGGATGTTTGGGATATTTTGAAAACTGCAGGGAGGTTTGGGACAAATGTAACCAAACGACGCATTCAATACTTGGCATATGTTGGGTATAAAAAATTCGTAATTTCAAACTGCGAATACCTGCAGAGAGCCAGAATTTGGCTCCAAAATATGGCTCAGGCCTCGAAATTGCGATATTTAGGATATTTCGAAAACTGCAGGGGAGTTTGTGCAAAATGTGACTCACTGCCGCTTTCAGGACTTGTCATATGTTGGGTATAAAAAGTCGTAATTTCAAAAAGGGAATACGTGCATAGAGCCAGAATTTGGCTCCAAAATATTGCTCAGTCCTCGAAATTGGGATGTTTGGGATATTTTGAAAGCTGCAGGGGGGTTTGGGACAAATATGACCAAACGCCGCTTTCAGAACTTGGCATATGTTGGGTATAAAAAGTCGTAATTTCAAACTGCTAATACGTGCAGAGAGCTTGAATTTGGCTCCAAAATATGGCTCAGGCGTCGAAATTGGGATGTTTGGGATATTTTGAAAACTGCAGTGAGGTTTGGGACAAATATGACCAAACGTCGCTTTCAGTACTTGGCATATGTTGGGTATATAAAGTCGCAATAACAGACTGCGAATACGTGCAGAGAGCCAGAGTTTGGCTCCAAAATAAGGCTCAGGCCTCGAAATTGAGATGTTTGGGATATTTTGAAAACTGAAGCGGGGGCAAATGTGACCAACTCAGCTTTCAGTACTTGGCATATGTTGAGTATATAAAGTCGTAAATTCAAACTGCGAATACGTGCAGAGAGCCAGAATTTGGCTCCAAAATATGGATCAGGCCTCAAAATTGGGATATTTGGGATGTTTCGAAAACTGCAGTGGAGTTTGTGTGAAATGTGACTCACTGCAGCTTTCAGAATTTGGCATATGTTGCGTATAAAATGTCGTAATTTCAAACCGCGAATACGTGCATAGAGTCAGAATTTGGCTCCATAATATTGCTCAGGCCTCGAAATTGGGATGTTTTGGATATTTTGAAAACTGCAGGGAGGTTTGGGACAAATGTAACCAAACGACGCATTCAATACTTGGCATATGTTGGGTATAAAAAATTCGTAATTTCAAACTGCGAATACCTGCAGAGAGCCAGAATTTGGCTCCAAAATATGGCTTAGGCCTCGAAATTGCGATATTTAGGATATTTCGAAAACTGCAGGGGAGTTTGTGCAAAATGTGACTCACTGCCGCTTTCAGGACTTGTCATATGTTGGGTATAAAAAGTCGTAATTTCAAACAGGGAATACGTGCATAGAGCCAGAATTTGGCTCCAAAATATTGCTCAGTCCTCGAAATTGGGATGTTTGGGATATTTTGAAAGCTTCAGGGGGGTTTGGGACAAATATGACCAAACGCCGCTTTCAGAACTTGGCATATGTTGGGTATAAAAATTCGTAATTTCAAACTGCTAATACGTGCAGAGAGCTTGAATTTGGCTCCAAAATATGGCTCAGGCGTCGAAATTGGGATGTTTGGGATATTTTGAAAACTGCAGTGAGGTTTGGGACAAATATGACCAAACGTCGCTTTCAGTACTTGGCATATGTTGGGTATATAAAGTCGCAATAACAGACTGCGAATACGTGCAGAGAGCCAGAGTTTGGCTCCAAAATAAGGCTCAGGCCTCGAAATTGAGATGTTTGGGATATTTTGAAAACTGAAGCGGGGGCAAATGTGACCAACTCAGCTTTCAGTACTTGGCATATGTTGAGTATATAAAGTCGTAAATTCAAACTGCGAATACGTGCAGAGAGCCAGAATTTGGCTCCAAAATATGGATCACACCTCAAAATTGGGATATTTGGGATGTTTCGAAAACTGCAGGGGAGTTTGAGCGAAATGTGACTCACTGCCATACTCAGTTCTTGGCATATGTTGGGTAAAAAATGCCGTAATTTCAAACCGCGAATACGTGCATAGAGCCAGATTTTGGCTCCAAAATATGGCTAAGGCCTCAAAATTGGGATGTTTGGGATATTTTGAAATCTGCAGGGGGGGGGTTTGGGACAAATGTTACCAAACGCCGCTTTCAGTACTTGGCATATAATGGGTATAAAAAATTCGTAATTTCAAACTGCGAATACGTGCAGAGAGCCAGAGTTTGGCTGCAAAATATGGCTCAGGCCACGAAATTGGGATCTTTGGGATATTTCGAAAACTACAGGGGAGTTTGTGCAAAATGTGACTCACTGATGCTTTCAGTACTTGGCATATGTTGGGTATAAAAATCGTAATATCAAAATGCGAATACGTGTATAGAGCCAGAATTTAGCTACAAAATATTGCTCAGTCCTCGAAATTGGGATGTTTGGGATATTTTGAAAACTGCAGGAGGGTTTGGGACAAATATGACCAAACGCCGCTTTAAGAACTTGGCATATGTTTGGTATAAAAAGTCGTAATTTCAAACTGGGAATAGGTGCAGAGAGCTTGAAATTGGCTCCAAAATATGGCTCAGGCCTCGAAAGTGGGATGTTTGGGATATTTTGAAAACTGCAGGGGAGTTTGTGCTTAATTAAGCACAAACATGCAGTAAGTAAGTAAGTAAGTAAGTAAGTAAGCAGCAGTGAGTCACATGTGACTCACTGCTGCTTTCAGTACTTGGCATATGTTGGGTATAAAAAGTCGTAATTTCAAACTGCCAATACGTGCAGAGAGCTAGAATTTGGCTCCAAAATATTGCTCAGGCGTCGAAATTGGGATATTTAGGATATTTTGAAAACTGCAGGGGAGTTCGTGCTTAATGTGACTCTCTGCCGCTCTCAAGACTTGGCATATGTTGGGTATAAAAAGTCGTAATTTCAAACCGCGAATACGTGCATAGAGCCAGAATTTGGCTGCAAAATATTGCTCAGAAATCGAAATTGGGATGTTTGGGATATTTTGAAAACTGCAGGAGGGTTTGGGACAAATATGACCAAACGCCGCGTTCAGAACTTGGCATATGTTGGGTATAAAAATCGTAATATCAAAATGCGAATACGTGCATAGAGCCAGAATTTGGCTCCAAAATATGGATCAGGCCTCGAAATTGGGATGTTTGTGATATTTTGAAAATTGCAGGGGGGGTTTGGGCCAAATGTGACCAAACGCCGATTTCAGTACTTGGTATATGTTGGGCATAAAAAAGTCGCAATTTCAAACTGCGAATACGTGCAGAGAGTCAGAACTTGGCTCAAAAATATGGCTCAGGCCTCGAAATTGGGATGTTTGGGATATTTTGAAAACTGCAGGGGGGTTTGGGACCAATATGACCAAATGCCCCTCTCAGAACTTGGCATATGTTGGGTATAAAAAGTCGTAATTTCAAACTGCGAATACGTGCAGAGAGCTAGAATCTGGCTCCAAAATATGGGTCAGTCTTCGAAATTGGGACACTTTGGATATTTCGAAAACTGCATGGGAGTTTGTGCAAAATGGGTCTCACTGCCACTTTCAGGACTTGGCATATGTTGGGTAAAAAAGTCATAATTTTAAACTGCGAATACGTGCATAGAGTCCGAATTTGGCTCTAAAATATTGCTCAGTCCTTGAAATTGGGATGTTGGGGATATTTTGAAAACAGCAGGGAGGTTTGGGACACATGTGACTAAACGCCGCGTTCAGTACTTGGCATATGTTGGGTATAAAAAGTCGTAATTTCAAACTGAAAATACGTGCAGAGAGCCAGAATTTGGCTCCAACATATGGATCAGGCCTCAAAATTGGGATATTTGGGATATTTTGAAAACTGCAGGGGAGTTTGTGCAAAATGTGACTCACTGCTGCTTTCAGTACTTGGCATATGTTGGGTATAAAAAGTCGTAATATCAAACTGCGAATACGTGCAGAGAGCCAGAATTTGGCTCCAAAATATGGCTCAGGCGTCGAAATTGGGATATTTAGGATATTTCGAAAACTGCAAGGGAGTTTGTGCGAAATGTGACTCACTGCCGCTTTCAGGACTTGGCATATGTTGGGTAAAAAATGTCGTAATTTCAAACCGCTAATACGTGCATAGAGCCAGAATTTGGCTCAAAAATATTGCTCTGTCCTCGAAATTGGGATGTTTGGGATATTTTGAAAACTCCAAGGGAGTTTGTGCAAAATGTGACTCACTGCTGCTTTCAGTACTTGGCATATGTTGGGTATAAAAATTCGTAATTTCAAACTGAGAATACGTGCAGAGAGCTTGAATTTGGCTCCAAAATATGGCTCAGGCCTCGAAATTAGGATATTTGGGATATTTTGAAAACTGCAGGGGAGTTTGTGCAAAATGTGACTCACTGCTGCTTTCAGTACTTGGCATATGTTGGGTATAAAAAGTCGTAATATCAAACTGCGAATACGTGCAGAGAGCCAGAATTTGGCTCCAAAATATGGCTCAGGCGTCGAAATTGGGATATTTAGGATATTTCGAAAACTGCAAGGGAGTTTGTGCGAAATGTGACTCACTGCCGCTTTCAGGACTTGGCATATGTTGGGTAAAAAATGTCGTAATTTCAAACCGCTAATACGTGCATAGAGCCAGAATTTTTCTCCAAAATGTGGCTCAGGCCTCGAAATTGGGATGTTTGGGATATTTTGAAAACTGCAGGGAGGTTTGGGACAAATGTGATCAAACGCCACTTTCAGTACTTGGCATATGTTGGGTATAAAAAGTCGTAATTTCAAACTGAAAATACGTGCAGAGAGCCAGAATTTGGCTCCAACATATGGATCAGGCCTCAAAATTGGGATATTAGGGATATTTTGAAAACTGCAGGGGAGTTTGTGTGAAATGTGATTCACTGCCGCTTTCAGGACTTGGCATATGTTGCGTATAAAATGTCGTAATTTCAAACCGCGAATACGTGCATAGAGCCAGAATTTGGCTCCATAATATTGCTTAGGCCTCGAAATTGGGATATTTGAGATATTTCGAAAACTGCAGGGGAGTTTGTGCAAAATGTGACTCACTGCTGCTTTCAGTACTTGGCATATGTTGGGTATTAAATGTCGTAATTTCAAACCGCGAATACGTGCATAGAGCCAGAATTTGGCTCAAAAATATTGCTCTGTCCTCGAAATTGGGATGTTTGGGATATTTTAAAAACTCCAAGGGAGTTTGTGCAAAATGTGACTCACTGCTGCTTTCAGTACTTGGCATATGTTGGGTATAAAAATTCGTAATTTCAAACTGAGAATACGTGCAGAGAGCTTGAATTTGGCTCCAAAATATGGCTCAGGCCTCGAAATTAGGATATTTGGGATATTTTGAAAACTGCAGGGGAGTTTGTGCAAAATGTGACTCACTGCTGCTTTCAGTACTTGGCATATGTTGGGTATAAAAAGTCGTAATATCAAACTGCGAATACGTGCAGAGAGCCAGAATTTGGCTCCAAAATATGGCTCAGGCGTCGAAATTGGGATATTTAGGATATTTCGAAAACTGCAAGGGAGTTTGTGCGAAATGTGACTCACTGCCGCTTTCAGGACTTGGCATATGTTGGGTAAAAAATGTCGTAATTTCAAACCGCTAATACGTGCATAGAGCCAGAATTTGGCTCAAAAATATTGCTCTGTCCTCGAAATTGGGATGTTTGGGATATTTTGAAAACTCCAAGGGAGTTTGTGCAAAATGTGACTCACTGCTGCTTTCAGTACTTGGCATATGTTGGGTATAAAAATTCGTAATTTCAAACTGAGAATACGTGCAGAGAGCTTGAATTTGGCTCCAAAATATGGCTCAGGCCTCGAAATTAGGATATTTGGGATATTTTGAAAACTGCAGGGGAGTTTGTGCAAAATGTGACTCACTGCTGCTTTCAGTACTTGGCATATGTTGGGTATAAAAAGTCGTAATATCAAACTGCGAATACGTGCAGAGAGCCAGAATTTGGCTCCAAAATATGGCTCAGGCGTCGAAATTGGGATATTTAGGATATTTCGAAAACTGCAAGGGAGTTTGTGCGAAATGTGACTCACTGCCGCTTTCAGGACTTGGCATATGTTGGGTAAAAAATGTCGTAATTTCAAACCGCTAATACGTGCATAGAGCCAGAATTTTTCTCCAAAATGTGGCTCAGGCCTCGAAATTGGGATGTTTGGGATATTTTGAAAACTGCAGGGAGGTTTGGGACAAATGTGATCAAACGCCACTTTCAGTACTTGGCATATGTTGGGTATAAAAAGTCGTAATTTCAAACTGAAAATACGTGCAGAGAGCCAGAATTTGGCTCCAACATATGGATCAGGCCTCAAAATTTAGATATTAGGGATATTTTGAAAACTGCAGGGGAGTTTGTGTGAAATGTGATTCACTGCCGCTTTCAGGACTTGTCATATGTTGCGTATAAAATGTCGTAATTTCAAACCGCGAATACGTTACCCCCCAAAATACGGCTCAAGCCTCGAAATTGGGATATTTGGGATATTTTGAAAACTGCAGGGAGGTTTGGGACAAATGTGACGAAACGCCGCTTTCAATACTTGGCATATGTTGGGTATATAAATTCGTAATTTCAAACTGCGAATACGTGCAGAGAGCCAGAATTTGGCTCCAGAATATGACTTATGCCTCGAAATTGGGAAGTTTGGGATATTTTGAAAACTGCAGGGGAGTTTGTGCGAAATATGACTCACTGCCGCTTTCAAGACTTGGCATATGATAGGTATCAAATGTCGTAATTTCAAACCGCGAATACGTGCATAGAGCCAGAATTTGGCTCCAAAATTTGGCTCAGATCTCGAAATTGGGATGTTTGGGATATTTTGAAAACTGCATTGGGGGTTTGGGACCAATGTGACCAAACGCCGCTTTCAGTACTTGGCATATGTTGGGCATAAAAAAAATCGTAATTTCAAACTGCGAATACGTGCAGAGAGCCAAAATTTGGCTCCAAAATATGGTTTAGGCCTCGAAATTGGGATGTTTGGGATATTTTGAAAACTGCAGGATAGTTTGTGCAAAATGTGACTCACTGCTGCTTTCAGTACCTAGCATATGTTGGGTATAAAAATCGTAATATCAAACTTCGAATACTTGCAGAGAGCGAAAATTTGGTTCCAAAATAAGACTCAGGCCTCGAAATTGGGATATTGGGGATATTTTGAAAACTGCAGGGGAGTTTGTGCAAAATGTGACTCACTGCTGCTTTCAGGACTAGGCATATGTTGGGTATAAAAAGTCGTAAATTCATTCTGCGAATACGTGCATAGAGCCAGAATTTGGCTCCAAAATATGGCTCAGGCCGCAAAATTGGGATGTTTGGGATATTTTGAAAACTGCAGGGAGGTTTGTGCAAAATGTGACTCAATGCCGCTCTCAGGTCTTGGCATATGTTGGGTATAAAAAGACGTAATTTCAAACTGCGAATACGTGCATAGAGCCAGAATTTGGCTCCAAAAAATGCCTCAGTCCTCGAAATTGGGATGTTTGGGATATTTTGAAAACAGCAGGGGGGCTTGGGACAAATATGACCAAACGCCGCTTTCAGAACTTGGCAAATGTTTGGTTTAAAAATTCGTAATTTCAAAGTGCGAATACGTGCAGAGAGCCAGAACTTGGCTCCAAAATATTGCTCAGGCCTCGAAATTGGGATATTTGGGATATTTCGAAAACTGCAGGGGAGTTTGTGCGAAATGTGACTCACTGCCGCTTTCAGTACTTGGCATATGTTGGGTATAAAAACCTTAATATCAAACTGCGAATACGTGCAGAGCCAGAATTTGGCTCCAAAATATGACTCAGGCTTCGATAAATTTGAAAACTGCTGGGAGGTTTGGGACAAATGTAACCAAACGCCGCTTTCAGTACTTGGCATATGTTGGGTATAAAAAAGTCGTAATTTCAAACTGCGAATACGCTCAGAGAGCAAGAATTTGGTTCCAAAATATGGCTCAGGCCTTGAAATTGAGATGTGTGGGATATTTTGACAACTGCTGGGGGACAAATGTGATCAAATGCCGTGTTCAGTACTTGGAATGTTGAGTATAAAAAAGTAGTAATTTCAAACTGCGAATACGTGCAGAGAGCCAGAATTTGGTTCCAAAATGTGAATCAGGCCTCGAAATTGGGATGTTTGAGATATTTCGAAAACTGCAGGGGAGTTTGTGCGAAATGTGACACACTACCTCTTTCAAGACTTGGCATATATTGGGTATAAAAAATCGTAATATCAAACTACGAATACGTGCAGAGAGCCAGAATTTGGCTCCAAAATGTGAATCAAGCCTAAAAATTGGGATGTTTGGGATATTTGGAAAACTGCAGGGGGGATTGGGCCAAATGTGACCAAACGACGCTTTCAAGACTTGGCATATGTTGGGTATAAAAAAGTCGCAATTTTAAACTGCGAATACGTGCAGAGAGCCAGAATTTGGTTCCAAAATATGGCTCAGGCCTCGAAATTAGGATTTTTGGGATATTTCGAAATCTGCAGGGGAGTTTGTGCGAAATGTGACACCCTGCCTCTTTCAAGACTTGGCATATGTTGGGTATAAAATGTTGTAATTTCAAACCGCGAATACGTGCAGAGAGCCAATATTTGGCTCCAAAATATTGCTCAGGCCTCGAAATTGGGATATTCGAGATATTTCGAAAACTGCAGGGGAGTTTGTGCAAAAAGTGACTCACTGCTGCTTTCAGTACTTGGCATATGTTGGGTATAAAATGTCGAAATTTCAAACCGCGAATACGTGCATAGAGCCAGAATTTAGCTCTAAAATATGGCTCAGGCCTCGAAATTGAAATGTTTGGGATATTTTGAAAACTGCAGGGAGGGTTTGGGACAAATGTGACCAAATGCCGTGTTCAGTACTTAGCATATGTTGGGTATAAAAAAGTCTTAATTTCAGACTGCGAATACGTGCAGAGAGCCAGAATTTGGCTCCAAAATATGGCTCAGGCCTCGAAATTGGGATATTTGGGATATTTCGAAAACTGCAGGGGGGATTGAGACAAATGTGACCAAACGCCGCTTTCAGTACTTGGCATATGTTGGGTATATAAATTCATAAATTCAAAATGCGAATACGTGCAGAGAGCCAGAATTTGGGTCCAAAATATGGCTCATGCCTCGAAATTGAGATGTTTGTGATATTTTGAAAACTGCAGGGAGGGTTTGGGACAAAAGTGACCAAATGCCGCTTTCATTACTTGGTATATGTTGGGTATAAAATGTCGTAATTTCAAACTGTGAATACGTGCAAAGAGCCAAAATTTAGCTCCAAAATATGGCTCAGGCCTCGAAATTGGGATGTTTGGGATATTTTGAAAACTGCAGGGGAGTTTGTGCGAAATGTGACTCACTGCCGCTTTCAGGACTTGGCATATGTTGGGTATAAAATGCCGTAATTTCAAACCACGAATACGTGAATAGAGCTAGAATTTGGCTCCAAAATATGGCTCAGGCCTCGAAATTGGGATGTTTGGGATATTCTGAAAACTGCAGGAGGGTTTGGGACAAAGGTTACCAAACGCCACTTTCAGTACTTGGCATATATTGGGTTTAAAAAAGTCGTAATTTCAAACTGAGAATACGTGCAGAGAGCCAGAGTTTGGCTCCAAAATATGGCTCAGGCCTCGAAATTGGGATGTTTGGGATATATCGAAAACTGCAAGAAAGTTTGTGCAAAATGTGACTCACTGCCACTTCCAGTACTTGGCATATGTTGGGTATAAAAATCGTAATATTAAACTGCGAATACGTGGAGAGAGCCAGAATTTGGCTCCATAATATTGCTCAGGCCTCGATATTGGGGTATTTGGGATATTTCGAAAACTGCAGGGGAGTTTGTGCAAAATTTGACTCGCTGCCGCTTTCATGACTTGGCAAATGTTGGGCATAAAAATTCGTAATTTCAAACTGCGAATACGTGCATAGAGCCAGAATTTGTCTCAAAAATAATTCTCTGTCATCGAAATTGGGATTTTTGGGATATTTTAAAAACTCCAGGGGTGTTTGGGACCAATATGACCAAATGCCGCTTTCAGAACTTGACATATGTTGGGTATAAAAAGTCGTAATTTCAAACAGCGAATACGTGCAGAGCGCTTGAATTTGGCTCCAAAATATGGCTCAGGCCTCGAAAGTGGGATGTTTGGCATATTTTGAAAACTGCAGGGGAGTTTGTGCAAAATGTGACTCACTGCTGCTTTCAGTACTTGGCATATGTTGGGTATAAAAAGTCGTAATTTCAAAGTGCGAATACGTGCAGAGAGCCAGAATTTGGCTCCAAAATATGGCTCAGGCGTCGAAATTGTGATATTTGGGATATTTCGAAAACTGCAAGGGAGTGTGTGCAAAATGTGATTCACTGCCGCTTTCAGGAATTGGCATATGTTGGGTATAAAAAGTCGAAATTTCAATATGCGAATACAAGCATAGAGCCAGAATTTGGCTCCAAAATATGGCTCAGGCCTCGAAATTGGGATGTTTGGGATATTTTTAAAACTGCTGGGAAGTTTGGGACAAATGTGACCAAACGCCACTTTCAGTACTTGGCATATGTTGGGTATAAAAAGTCGTAATATCAAACTGCGAATAATTGCAGAGAGCCAAAATTTGGCTCCAAAATGTTGCTCAGGCCTCGAAATTGGGATATTTGAGATATTTCGAAAACTGCAGGGGAGTTTGTGCGAAATGTGACTCACTGCTGCTTTCAGTACTTGGCATATGTTGGGTATAAAAAAGTCGTAATTTCAAACTGCGAATACGTGCAGAGAGCCAGAATTTGGCTCCAAAATATGGCTCAGGCCTCGAAATTGTGATGTTTGGGATATTTTGAAATCTGGAGGGGGGATTGAGACAAATGTGACCAAACGCCGCTTTCAGTACTTGGCATATGTTGGGTATATATATAATTTCATAAATTCAAACTGCGAATACGTGCAGAGAGCCAGAATTTGGCTCCAAAATATGGCTCATGCCTCGAAATTGAGATGTTTGGGATATTTTGAAAACTGAAGGGAGGTTTGGGACAAATGTAACGAAACGCCACTTTCATTACTTGGCATATGTTGGGTATAAAAAGTCGTAATTTCAAACTGCGAATACGTGCAGAGAGCCAGAATTTGGCTCCAAAATATGGCTCAGGCCTCAAAATTGGGATATTTGGGATATTTCGAAAACTGCAGGGGAGTTTGTGCGAAATGTGACTCACTGCCTCTTTCAGAACTTGGCATATGTTGGGTAAAAAATCTCGTAATTTCAAACCGCGAATACATGCATACAGCGAGAATTTGGCTCCAAAATATTGCTAAGGACTCGAAATTGGGATGTTTGGTAGATTTTGAAAACTGCAGGGGGGGTTTGGGACAAATGTGACCAAACGCCACTTCCAGTACTTGGCATATGTTGGTTATAAAAAAGTGGAAATTTCAAACTGCGAATACGTACAGAGAGCCAGAATTTGGCTCCAAAATATTGCTCAGGCCTCGAAATTGAGATATTTGGGATATTATAAAAACTGCAGGGGAGTTTGTGCGAAATGCGACTCACTGACGCTTTCAGGACTTGGCATATGTTGGGTATAAAATGGCGTAATATCAAATTGCAAGTACGTGCATAGAGCCAGAATTTGGCTCCAAAATATGGCTCAGGCCTCGAAATTGGGATGTTTGGGATATTTTGAAAACTGCAGGGGGGGTTTGGGACAAAGGTTACCAAACACCACTTTCAGTACTTGGCATATATTGGGTATAAAAAAGTCGTAATTTCAAACTGCGAATACATGCAGAGAGCCAGAGTTTGGCTCCAAAATATGGCTCAGGCCTCGAAATTGGGATGTTTGGGATATTACGAAAGCTGCAGGGGAGTTTGTGCAAAATGTGACTCACTGCTGCCTTTAGGGCTTGGCATATGTTGGGTAAAAAATGTCGTAATTTCAAACCGCGAATACGTGCATAGAGCCAGAATTTTGCTCCAAAATATGGCTCAGGCCTCGAAATTGGGATGTTTGGGATATTTTGTAAACTGCAGGGGGGGTGTTTGGGACAAATGTGACCAAACGCCGCATTCAGTACTTAGCATATGTTGGGCATTAAAAAGTCGTATTTTCACACTGTGAATACGGGCAGAGAACCAGAATTTGGCTCCAAAATTTTGCTCAGGCCTCGAAATTGGGATATTTTGGATATTTCGAAAACTGCAGGGGAGTTTGTGCAAAATGTGACTCACTGCCGCTTTTAGGACTTGGCATATGTTGGGTATAAAATGGCGTAATTTCAAACCGCGAATACGTGCATAGAGCAAGAATTTGGCTCCAAAATATGGCTCAGGCCTCGAAATTGGGATGTTTGGGTATATTTTGAAAACTGCAGGGGGGGTTTGGGACAAATGTTACCAAACGCCACATTCAGTACTTGGCATATATTGGGTATAAAAAAGTCGTAATTTCAAACTGCGAATACGTGCAGAGAGCTTGAATTTGGCTCCAAAATATGGCTCAGGCCTCGAAAGTGGGATGTTTGGGATATTTTGAAAACTGCAGGGGAGTTTGTGCAAAATGTGACTCACTGCTGCTTTCAGTACTTGGCATATGTTGGGTATAAAAAGTCGGAATTTCAAACTGCGAATACGGGCAGAGAGCCAGAATTTGGCTCCAAAATATGGCTCAGGCGTCGAAATTGGGATGTTTGGGATATTTTTAAAACTGCAGGGAGGTTTGGGACAAATGTGACCAAACACCACTTTCAGTACTTGGCATATGTTGGGTATAAAAAGTCGTAATATCAAACTGCGAATACTTGCAGAGAGCCAAAATTTGGCTCCAAAATATTGCTCAGGCCTCGAAATTGGGATATTTGAGATATTTCGAAAACTGCAGGGGAGTTTGTGCGAAATGTGACTCACTGCTCCTCTCAGTACTTGGCATATGTTGGGTATAAAATGTCGTAATTTCAAACCGCGAATACGTGCATAGAGCCAGAATTTTTCTCCAAAATATGGCTCAGGCCTCGAAATTGGGATGTTTGGGATATTTTGAAAACTGCAGGGGGGATTGAAACAAATGTGACCAAACGCCGCTTTCAGTAATTGGCATATGTTGGGTATATATAATTTCATGAATTCAAACTGCGAATACGTGCAGAGAGCCAGAACCTGGCTCCAAAATATGGCTCATGCCTCGAAATTGAGATGTTTGGGATATTTTGAAAACTGCAGGGAGGTTTGGGACAAATGTGACCAAATGCCACATTCATTACTTGGCATATGTTGGGTATAAAAAGTCGTAATTTCAAACTGCGAATACGTGCAGAGAGCCAGAATTTGGCTCCAAAATATGGCTCAGGCCTCAAAATTGGGATATTTGGGATATTTCGAAAACTGCAGGGGAGTTTGTTCGAAATGTGACTCACTGCCTCTTTCAGAACTTGGCATATGTTGGGTATAAAATCTCGTAATTTCAAACCGCGAATACATGCATAGAGCCAGAATTTGGCTCCAAAATATTGCTAAGGCCTCGAAATTGGGATGTTTGGGATATTTTGAAAACTGCAGGGGGGGTTTGGGACAAATGTGACCAAACGCCGCTTTCAGTACTTGGCATATGTTGGGTTTAAAAAAGTGGTAATTTCAAACTGCGAATACGTGCAGAGAGCCAGAATTTGGCTCCAAAATATTGCTCAGGCCTCGAAATTGAGATATTTGGGATATTTATGATATTTCAAAAACTGCAGTGGAGTTTGTGCGAAATGTGACTCACTGCCGCTTTCAGGACTTGGCATATGTTGGGTATAAAATGTCGTAATTTCAAACCGCGAATACATGCATAGAGCCAGAATTTGGCTCCAAAATTTTGCTCAGGCCTCGAAATTGGGATGTTTGGAATATTTTGAAAACTGCAGGGGGGGTTTGGGACAAATGTGACCAAACGCCGCTTTCAGTACTTGGCATATGTTGGGCATAAAAAAGTCGTATTTTCAAATTGCGAATACGTGCAGAGAGCCAGAATTTGGCTCGAAAATATTGCTCAGTCCTCGAAAATGGGATATTTGGGATATTTCGAAAACTGCAGGGGAGTTTGTGCGAAATGTGACTCACTGCCGCTTTCAGTACTTGGCATATGTTGGGTATAAAAATCGTAATATTAAACTGCGAATACGTGGAGAGAGCCAGAATTTGGCTCCAAAATATGGCTCAGGCGTCGAAATTGTGATATTTGGGATATTTCGAAAACTGCAAGGGAGTTGGTGCAAAATGTGTCTCACTGCCGCTTTCAGGACTTGGCATATGTTGGGTAAAAAATGTCGTAATTTCAAACTGCGAATACGTGCATAGAGCCAGAATTTGGCTCAAAAATATGGCTCAGGCCTCAAAATTGGGATATTTGGGATATTTAGAAAACTGCAGGGGAGTTTGTGCGAAATGTGACTCACCGCTGCTTTCAGGACTTGGCATATGTTGGGTAAAAAATGTCGTATTTTCAAACTGCGAATACGTTCATAGAGCCAGAATTTTGCTCCAAAATATGGCTCAGGCCTCGAAATTGGGATGTTTGGGATATTTTGAAAACTGCAGGTGGGGTTTGGAACAAATGTGACCAAACGCCGTGTTCAGTACTGGGCATATGTTGGGTATAAAAATCGAAATATTAAACTGCGAATACGTGGAGAGAGCCAGAATTTAGCTCCATAATATGGTTCAGGCCTCAAAATTGGGATATTTGGGATATTTCAAAAACTGCAGGGAAGTTTGTGCAAAATTTGACTTACTGCCGCTTTCAGGAATTGGCATATGTTGGGTATAAAAAGTCGTAATTTCAAACTGCGAATACGAGCATAGAGCCAGAATTTGGCTCAAAAATATTGCTCTGTCCTCGAAATTGGGATTTTTGGGATATTTTAAATACTCCAGGGGGGTTTGGGACCAATATGACCAAACGCCGCTTTCAGAACTTATCATATGTTGGGTATAAATAGTCGTAATTTCAAACAGCGAATACGTGCAGAAAGCTTGAATTTGGCTCCAAAATATGGCTCAGGCCTCGAAAGTGGGATGTTTGGGATATTTTGAAAACTGCAGGGGAGTTTGTACAAAATATGACTCACTGCCGCTTTCAAGACTTGGCATATTTTGGGTATAAAATGTCGTAATTTCAAACCGCGAGTACGTACATAGAACCAGAATTTGGCTCCAAAATATGGCTCAGGCCTGGAAATAGGGATGTTTGTGATTTTTTGAAAACTGCAGGGAGGGTTTGGGACAAATGTGACCAAATGCCGCTTTCAGTACTTGGTATATGTTTGGTATAAAAAAGTCATAATTTCAAACTGCGAATACGTGCAGAGTGCCAGAATTTGGCTCCAAAATATGGCTGAGGCCTCGAAATTGTGATGTTTGGGATATTTTGAAAACTGCAGGGAGGTTTGGGACAAATGTAACCAAACGCCGCTTTCAGTACTTGGCATATGTTGGGTATAAAAAAGTCGTAGTTTCAAACTGCGAATACGTGCAGAGAGCCTGAATTTGGCTTGAAAATATGGCTCAGGCCTCGAAATTAGGATATTTGGGATATTTCGAAAACTGCAGGGAGGTTTGGGACAAATGTGATCAAACGCCACTTTCAGTACTTGGCATATGTTGGGAATAAAAATTCGTAATTTCGAACTGCGAATACGAGCAGAGAGCCAGAATTTGGCTCCAAAATATGGCTCAGGCCTCAAAATAGGGATATTTGTTATATTTCGAAAACTGCAGTGGAGTTTGTGCGAAATGTGACTCACTGCCGCTTTCAGGACTTGGCATATGTTGGGTATAAAATGTCGTAATTTCAAACCACGAATACGTGCATAGAGCCAAAATTTGGCTCCAAAATATTGCTCAGTCCTCGAAATTGGGATGTTTGGGATATTTTGAAAACTACAGGGGGGGGGGGTTTGGGACAAATGTGACCAAATGCCGCGTTCAGTACTTGGCATATGTTGGGTATAAAAAAGTCGTAATTTCAAACTGCGAATACGTGCAGAGAGCCAGCATTTGGCTCCAAAATATTGCTCAGTCCTCGAAATTGGGATGTTTGGGATATTTTGAAAACTGCAGGGAGGTTTGGGACAAATGTGACCAAACGCCGCTTTCAGTACTTGGCATATGTTGGGTATATAAAGTCGTAATTTCAAACTGCGAATACGTGCAGAGAGCCAGAATTTGGCTCCAAAATATTGCTCAGACCTCGAAATTGATATGTTTTGGATATTTTGAAAACAGCAGGGGGGGTTGGGAAAAATGTGACCAAACGCCGCTTCCAGTACTTGGCATATGTTGAGTATAAAATTCGCAACTAAAAACTGCTAATACGTGCAGAGACCCAGAATTTGGCTCCAAATAATGGTTCAGGCCTCGAAATTGGGATATTTGGGATATTTCGAAAACTGCAGGGGAGTTTGTGCAAAATTTGACTCAATGCCGCTTTCAGGACTTGGCATATGTTGGGTATAAAAAGTCGTAATTTCAAACTGCGAATACGTGCATAGAACCAGAATTTGGCTCCAAAATATGGCTCAGGCCTCGAAATTGGGATGTTTGGGATATTTTGAAAACTGCAGGGAGGTTTGGGACAAATGTGACTCAATGCCGCTTTCAGGACTTGGCATATGTTGGGTATAAAAAGTCGTAATTTCAAACTGCGAATACGTGCATAGAACCAGAATTTGGCTCCAAATAATGGTTCAGGCCTCGAAATTGGGATATTTGGGATATTTCGAAAAATGCAGGAGAGTTTGTGCGAAATGTGACTCACTGCCGCATTTAGGACTTGGCATATGTTGGGTATAAAATGGCGTAATTTCAAACCGCGAATACGTGTATAGAGCAAGAATTTGGCTCCAAAATATGGCTCAGGCCTCGAAATTGGGATGTTTGGGATATTTTGTAAACTGCAGGGGGGGGGGGGTTGGGATAAATGTGACCAAACGCCGCTTTCAGTACTTGGCATATGTTGGGCATAAAAAATTCGTAATTTCAAACTGCGAATACGTGCACAGAGCCAGAGTTTGGCTCCAAAATATGGCTCAGGCATCGAAATTGGGATGTTTGGGATATTTCGAAAACTGCAGGGGAGTTTGTGCAAAATTTGACTCACTGCCGCTTTCATAACTTGGCATATGTTGGGTATAAAAAGGTAATTTTAAACTGCGAATACGTGCATAGAGCTAGAATTTGGCTCAAAAATATTGCTCTGTCCTCGAAATTGGGATGTTTGGGATATTTTGAAAACTCCAGGGGGGTTTGGGACCAATATGACCAAAAGCCGCTTCCAGAACTTGGCATATGTTCGGTATAAAAAGTCGTTATTTCAAACTGCGAATACGTGCAGAGAGCTTGAATTTGACTCCAAAATATGGCTCAGGCCTCGAAAGTGGGATGTTTGGGATATTTTGAAAACTGCAGGGGAGTTTGTGCAAAATGTGACTCACTGCCGCTTTCAGTAAATGGCATATGTTGGGAATAAAAAGTCGTAATATCAAACTGCGAATACTTGCAGAGAGCCAAAATTTGGCTCCAAAATATTGCTCAGGACTCGAAATTGGGATATTTGGGATATTTTGAAAACTGCAGGGGAGTTTGAGCAAAATGTGACTCACTGCTGCTTTCAGTACTTGGCATATGTAGAGTATAAAAATCGTAATTTCAAACTGCGAATACGGGCAGAGAGCCAGAATTTGGCTCCAAAATATGGCTCAGGCGTCGAAATTGGGATATTTGGGATATTTCGAAAACTGCAAGGGAGTTTGTGCGAAATGTGACATACTGCCGCTTTCAGGACTTGGCATATGTTGGGTAAAAAATGTCGTAATTTCAAACCGCGAATACGTGCACAGAGCCTGAATTTTGCTCCAAAATATGGCTCAGGCCACGAAATTTGGATGTTTGAGATATTTTGAAAACTACAGGGGGGGTTTGGGACAAATGTGACCAAACGCCTCGTTCAGTACTGGGCAGATGTTGGGTACAAAAAAGTCGTAATTTCAAACTGCGAATACGTTCAAAGAGCCAGAATTTGGCTCCAAAATATGGCTCAGGCCTCGAAATTGGGATATTTGGGATATTTCGAAAACTGCAGGGGAGTTTGTGCTAAATGGGGCTCACTGCCTCTTTGAAGACTTGGCATATGTTGGGTATAAAATGTCGTAATTTCAAACCGCGAATACGTGCATAGAGCCAGAATTTTGCTCCAAAATATGGCTCAGGCCTCAAAATTGAGATGTTTGGGATATTTTGAAAACTGCAGGGGGGGTTTTGGGACAAATGTGACTAAACGCCGCATTCAGTACTGGGCATATGTTGGGTATATAAATTCATAAATTCAAACTGCGAATACGTGCAGAGAGCCAGAATTTAGCTCCAAAATATGGCTCATGCCTCGAAATTGAGATGTTTGGGATATTTTGAAAACTGCAGGGAGGTTTGGGACAAATGTGACCAAACGCCACTTTCAGTACTTGGCATATGTTGGGTATAAAAATTCGTAATTTCAAACTGCGAATACGTGCAGAGAGCCAGAATTTGGCTCCAAAATATGGCTCAGGCCTCAAAATTGGGATATTTGGGATATTTCGAAAACTGCAGGGGAGTTTGTGCGAAATGTGACTCACTACCGCTTTTAGAACTTGGCATATGTTTGGTATAAAATCTCGTAATTTCAAACCGCGAATACGGGCATAGAGCCAGAATTTGGGTCCAAAATATGGCTCAGGCCTCGAAATTGGGATGTTTGGGATATTTTGAAAACTGCAGGGGGGGTTTGGGACAAATGTGACCAAACGCCGCTTTCTGTACTTGGTATATGTTGGGTATAAAAAAGTCGTAATTTCAAACTGTGAATACGTGCAGAGAGCCAGAATTTAGCTCCAAAATATGGCTCAGGCCTCGAAATTGGGATGTTTGAGATATTTTGAAAACTGCAGGGCGGATTGAGACAAATGTGACCAAACGCCGCTTTCAGTACTTGGCATATGTTGGGTATAAAAAGTGGTAATTTCAAACTGCGAATACGTGCAGAGAGCCAGAATTTGGCTCCAAAGTATGGCTCAGGCCTCAAAATTGGGATATTTATGATATTTCAAAAACTGCAGGGGAGTTTGTGCGAAATGTGACTCACTGCCGCTTTCAGGACTTGGCATATGTTGGGTATAAAATATCGTAATTTCAAACCGCGAATACATGCAAAGAGCCAGAATTTGGCTCCAAAATATTGCACAGGCCTCGAAATTGGGATGTTTGGAATATTTTGAAAACTGCGGGGAGGTTTGGGACAAATGTGACCAAACGCCGCTTTCTGTACTTGGTATATGTTGGGTATAAAAAAGTCGTAATTTCAAACTGTGAATACGTGCAGAGAGCCAGAATTTAGCTCCAAAATATGGGTCAGGCCTCGAAATTGGGATATTTGGGATATTTCGAAAACTGCAGGGGAGTTTGTGCGAAATGTGACTCACTGTCGCTTTCAGTACTTGGCATATGTTGGGTATAAAAATCGTAATATTAATTTGCGAATACGTGGAGAGAGCCAGAATTTGGCTCCAAAATATGGCTCAGGCGTCGAAATTGTGATATTTGGGATATTTCGAAAACTGCAAGGGAGTTTGTGCAAAATGTGACTCACTGCCGCTTTCAGGAATTGGCATATGTTGGGTATAAAAAGTCGTAATTTCAATCTGCGAATACGTGCAGAAATCTTGAATTTGGCTCCAAATCAAGGCTCAGGCCTCGAAAGTGGGATGTTTGGGATATTTTGAAAACTGCAGGGGAGTTTGTGCAAAATGTGACTCACTGCCGCTTTCAGTACTTGGCATATGTTGGGTATAAAAATCGTAATATCAAACTGCGAAAACGTGGAGAGAGCCAGAATTTGGCTCCATAATATGGTACAGGCCTTGATATTGGGATATTTGGGATATTTAAAAAACTGCAGGGGAGTTTGTGCGAAATGTGACTCACTGCTGCTTTCAGGACATGGCATCTGTTGGGTAAAAAATGTCGTAATTCCAAACTGCGAATACGTGCATAGAGCCAGAATTTTGCTCCAAAATATGGCTCAGGCCTCGAAATTGGGATGTTTGGGATATTTTGAAAACTGCAGGTGGGGTTTGGGACAAATGTGACCAAACGCCGTGTTCAGTACTGGGCATATGTTGGGTATAAAAATCGTAATATTAAACAGCGAAAACGTGGAGAGAGCCAGAATTTGGCTCCATAATATGGTTCAGGCCTTGATATTGGGATATTTCTAAAACTGCAGGGGAGTTTGTGCAAAATTTGACTCACTGCTGCTTTCAAGACTTGGCATATTTTGGGTATAAAATGTCGTAATTTCAGACCGCGAATACGTACATAGAACCAGAATTTGGCTCCAAAATATGGTTCAGGCCTCGAAATTGGGATGTTTGTGATATTTTGAAAACTGCAGGGAGGGTTTGGGACAAATGTGACCAAATGCCGCTTTCAGTACTTGGCATATGATGGGTATAAAAAAATCGTAATTTCAAACTGCGTATACGTGCAGAGTGCCAGAATTTGGCTCCAAAATATGGCTGAGGCCTCGAGATTGTGATGTTTGGGATATTTTGAAAACTGCAGGGAGGTTTGCGACAAATGTAACCAAATGCCGCGTTCAGTACTTGGCATATGTTGGGTATAAAAAAGTCGTAATTTCAAACTGCGAATACGTGCAGAGAGCCAGCATTTGGCTTCAAAATATTGCTCAGTCCTTGAAATTGGGATGTTTGGGATATTTTGAAAATTGCAGGGGGGTTTGGGACAAATTTGACCAAACGCTGCTTTCAGTACTTAATATATGTTGGGTATAAAAAAGTCGTAATTTCAAACTGCGAATACGTGCAGACAGCCAGAACTTGGCTCGAAAATATGGCTCAGGCCTCGAAATTGTAATGTTTGGGATATTTCGAAAACTGCAGGGGAGTTTGTGCAAAATGTGACTCACTGCCGCTTTCAGTACTTGGCATATGTTGGGTATAAAAATCGTAATATCAAACTGCGAATACGTGCAGAGAGCCAGAATTTGGCTCCAAAACATGGCTGAGGCATCGATATTGTGATGTTTGGGACATTTTGAAAAATGCAGGGAGGTTTGGGACAAATGTAAGCAAACGCCGCTTTCAGTACTTGGCATATGTTGGGTATAAAAAGTCGTAATTTCAAACTGCGAATACGTGCAGAGAGCCCGTATTTGGCTCCAAAATATGGCTCAGGCCTCAAAATAGGGATATTTGGTATATTTCGAAAACTGCAGTGGAGTTTGTGCGAAATGTGACTCACTGCCGCTTTCAGGACTTGGCATATGTTGGGTATAAAATGTCGTAATTTCAAACCTCGAACACGAGCATAGAGCCAGAATTTGGCTCCAAAATTTGACTTAGGCCTCGAAATAGGGATGTTTGGGATATTTTGAAAACTACAGAGGGGGGGGGGGGTTTGGGACAAATATGACCAAATGCCGCATTCAGTACTTGGCATATGATGGGTATAAAAAAATCGTAATTTCAAACTGCAAATACGTGCAGAGAGCTTGAATTTGGCTCCAAAATATGGCTCAGTCATTGAAATTGGGATGTTTGGGATATTTTGAAAACTGCAGGGGGGTTTGGGACAAATTTGACCAAATGCTGCTTTCAGAACTTGGCATATGTTGGGTATAAAAAGGAGTAATTTCAAACTGCGAATACGTGCAGAGAGCTTGAATTTGGCTCCAAAATATGGCACAGGCCCCGAAAGTGGCATGCTTGGGATATTTTGAAAACTGCAGGGGAGTTTGTGCAAAATTTGACACACTGCTGCTCTCAGTACTTGGCATATGTTGGGTATAAAAAGTCGTAATTTCAAACTGCGAATACGTGTAGAGAGCAAGAATTTGGCTCCAAAATATGGCTCAGGCGTTGAATTTGGGATGTTTGAGATATTTTGAAAACTGCACTGAGGTTTTGGGACAAATATGACCAAACGTCGCTTTCAGTACTTGGCATATGTTGAGTATATAAAGTCGTAATTTCAAACTGAGAATACGTGCATAGAGCCAGAATTTGGCTCCAACATATGGATCAGGCCTCAAAATTGGGATATTTGGGATATTTTGAAAACTGCAGAGGAGTTTGTGTGAATTGTGACTCACTGCCGCTTTTAGGACTTGGCATATGTTGCGTATAAAATATCGTAATTTCAAACCGCGAATACGTGCATAGAGCCAGAATTTGGCTCCATATTATTGCTCAGGCCTCGAAATTGGGATGTTTGGGATATTTTGAAAACTGCAGGGGAGTTTGTGCAAAATGTTATTCACTGCTTCTTTCAGTACTAGGCATATGTTGGGTATAAAAAATTCGTAATTTCAAACTGCGAATACTTGCAGAGAGCCAGAATTTGGCTCCAAAATATGGCTCAGGCGTCGAAATTGGGATATTTTGGATATTTTGAAAACTGCAGGGGAAGTTTGTGCTAAATATGACTCACTGCTGCTTTCAGTACTTTGCATATGTTGGGTATAAAAAGTCGTAATTTCAAACTGCGAATACGTGTTGAGAGCCAGAATTTGGCTCCAAAATATGGCTCAGGTGTCGAAATTGGGATGTTTGAGATATTTTGAAAACTGCAGGGGGGGTTTTGGGACAAATGTGACTAAACGCCGCGTTCAGTACTGGGCATATGTTGGGTATATAAATTCATAAATTCAAACTGCGAATACGTGCAGAGAGCCAGAATTTAGCTCCAAAATATGGCTCATGCCTCGAAATTGAGATGTTTGGGATATTTTGAAAACTGCAGGGAGGTTTGGGACAAATATGACCAAACGCCGCGTTCAGAACTTTGAATATGTTGGGTATAAAAATTCGTAATTTCAAACTGCCAATACGTACAGAGAGCCAGAATTTGACTCCAAAATATGGCTCAGGCCTCGTAATTAAGATATTTGGGATATTTTGAAAACTGCAGGGGAGTTTGTGCAAAATGTGACTCACTGCTGCTTTCAGTACTTGGCATATGTTGGGTATAAAAAGTCGTAATTTCACACTGTGAATACGTGCAGAGAGCCAGCATTTGGCTACAAAATATGGCTCAGGCCTCGAAATTGGGATATTTGGGATATTTCGAAAACTGCAGGGGAGTTTGTGCAAAATGTGACTCACTACCGCTTTCAAGACTTGGCATATGTTGGGTATAAAATGTCGTAATTTCAAACCGCGAATACGTGCTTAGAGCCAGCCTTTTGCTCCAAAATAAGGCTCAGTACTCGAAATTGGGATGTTTGGGATATTTTGAAAACTTAAGGGGGGGTTTGGGACAAATGTGACCAAACGCCACTTTCATTACTTAGTATATGTTGGGTATAAAAAAGTCGTAATTTCAAACTGCGAATACGTGTTGAGAGCCAGAATTTGGCTCCAAAATATGGCTCAGGTGTTGAAATTGGGATATTTGGGATATTTGGGATATTTAGAAAACTGCAAGGGAGTTTGTGCAAAGTGTGACTCACTGCCGCTTTCAGGACTTGGCATATGTTTGGTATAAATAGTCGTAATTTCAAACTACGAATTCGTGCAGAGAGCCAGAATTTGGCTCCAAAATATGGCTCAGGCGTCGAAATTGGGATGTTTGAGATATTTTGAAAACTGCAGTGAGGTTTGTGACAAATATGACCAAACGTCGCTTTCAGTACTTGGCATATGTTAGGTATGTAAAGTCGTAAATTCAAACTGCGAATACGTGCAGAGAGCCAGAATTTGGCTCCAAAATATGGATCAGGCCTCAAAATTGGGATATTTGGGATGTTTCGAAAACTGCAGGGGAGTTTGTGTGAAATTTGACTCACTGCAGCTTTCAGAATTTGGCATATGTTGCGTATAAAATGTCGTAATTTTAAACCGCGAATACGTGCATAGAGTCAGAATTTGGCTCCTTAATATTGCTCAGGCCTCGAAATTGGGATGTTTTGGATATTTTGAAAACTGCAGGGAGGTTTGGGACAAATGTAACCAAACGACGCATTCAATACTTGACATATGTTGGGTATAAAAAATTCGTAATTTCAAACTGCGAATACCTGCAGAGAGCCAGAATTTGGCTCCAAAATATGGCTCAGGCCTCGAAATTGCGATATTTAGGATATTTCGAAAACTGCAGGGGAGTTTGTGCAAAATGTGACTCACTGCCGCTTTCAGGACTTGTCATATGTTGGGTATAAAAAGTCGTAATTTCAAACAGGGAATACGTGCATAGAGCCAGAATTTGGATCCAAAATGTTGCTCAGTCCTCGAAATTGGGTTGTTTGTGATATTTTGAAAACTGCATGGGGGTTTGGGACAAATATGACCAAACGCCGCTTTCAGAACTTGGCATATGTTGGGTATAAAAAGTCGTAATTTAAAACTGCTAATACGTGCAGAGAGCTTGAATTTGGCTCCAAAATATGGCTCCGGCGTCGAAATTGGGATGTTTGGGATATTTTGAAAACTGCAGTGAGGTTTGGGACAAATATGACCAAACGTCGCTTTCAGTACTTGGCATATGTTGGGTATATAAAGTCGCAATTTCAGACTGCGAATACGTGCAGAGAGCCAGAGTTTGGCTCCAAAATAAGGCTCAGGCCTCGAAATTGAGATGTTTGGGATATTTTGAAAACTGAAGCGGGGGCAAATGTGACCAACTCAGCTTTCAGTACTTGGCATATGTTGAGTATATAAAGTCGTAAATTCTAACTGCGAATACGTGCAGAGAGCCAGAATTTGGCTCCAAAATATGGATCAGGCCTCAAAATTGGGATGTTTCGAAAACTGCAGGGGAGTTTGTGCGAAATGTGACTCACTGCCACACTCAGTACTTGGCATATGTTGGGTAAAAAATGCCGTAATTTCAAACCGCGAATACGTGCATATAGCCAGATTTTGGCTCCAAAATATGGCTAAGGCCTCAAAATTGGGATGTTTGGGATATTTTGAAATCTGCAGGGGGGGTTTGGGACAAATGTTACCAAACGCCGCTTTCAGTACTTGGCATATAATGGGTAAAAAAAATTCGTAATTTCAAACTGCGAATACGTGCAGAGAGCCAGAGTTTGGCTGCAAAATATGGCTCAGGCCTCGAAATTGGGATCTTTGGGATATTTCGAAAACTACAGGGGAGTTTGTGCAAAATGTGACTCACTGATGCTTTCAGTACTAGGCATATGTTGAGTATAAAAAAATCGTAATTTCAAACTGCGAATACGTGCAGAGAGCCAGAATTTGGCTCCAAAATATGGCTCAGGCGTCGAAATTGGGATATTTTGGATATTTTGAAAACTGCAGGGGAAGTTTGTCCTAAATGTGACTCACTGCTGCTTTCAGTACTTTGCATATGTTGGGTATAAAAAGTCGTAATTTCAAACTGCGAATACGTGTTGAGAGCCAGAATTTGGCTCCAAAATATGGCTCAGGTGTCGAAATTGGGATATTTGGGATATTTAGAAAACTGCAAGGGAGTTTGTGCAAAGTGTGACTCACTGCCACTTTCAGGACTTGGCATATGTTTGGTATAAATAGTCGTAATTTCAAACTTCGAATTCGTGCAGAGAGCCAGAATTTGGCTCCAAAATATGGCTCAGGCGTCGAAATTGGGATGTTTGAGATATTTTGAAAACTGCAGGGGGGGTTTGGGACAAATGTGACCAAACGTCGCTTTCAGTACTTGGTATATGTTGGGTATAAAAAAGTCGTAATTTCAAACTGCGAATACGTGCAGAGAGCCAGAATTTGGCTCCAAAATTTGGCTCAGGCCTCGAAATTGTGATGTTTGGGATATTTTGAAAACTGCAGGGGGGATTGAGACAAATGTGACCAAACGCCGCTTTCAGTACTTGGCATATGTTGGGTATAAAAAAGTGGTAATTTCAAACTGCGGATATGTGCAGTAAGCCAGAATTTGGCTCCAAAATATTGCTCAGGCCTCGAAATTGGGATATATGGGATATTTCGAAAACTGCAGGGGAGTTTGTGCGAAATGTGACTTACTGCCGCTTTCAGGACTTGGCATATGTTGGGTATAAAATGGAGTAATATCAAACTGCGAATACGTGCATATAGCCAGAATTTGGCTCCAAAATATGGCTCAGGCCTCGAAATTGGGATGTTTGGGATATTTTGAAAACTGCAGGGGTGGTTTGGGACAAAGGTTACCAAACGCTGCTTTCAGTACTTGGCATATATTGGGTATAAAAAAGTCGTAATTTCAAACTGCGAATACGTGCAGAGAGCCAGAGTTTGGCTCCAAAATATGGCTCAGGCCACGAAATTGGGATGTTTGGGATATTTCGAAAACTGCAGGGGAGTTTGTTCCAAATGTGACTCACTGCCATTTTCAGTACTTGGGATATGTTGGGTATAAAAATCGTAATATTAAACTGTGAATACGTGGAGAGAGCCCGAATTTTGCTCCATAATATGGCTCAGTCCTCGATATTGAGATGATTGGGATATTTTGAAAACTGCAGGGAGGTTCGGGACAAATGTGACCAAACGCCACTTTCAGTACTTGGCATATGTAGGGTATAAAAAGTCGTAATTTCAAACTGCGAATACGTGCAGAGAGCCAGAATTTGGCTCCAAAATATGGCTCAGGCGTCGAAATTGGGATATTTGGGATATATCGAAAACTGCAAGGAAGTTTGTGCAAAATGTGACTCACTGCCGCTTTCAGGAATTGGCATATGTTGGGTATAAAAAGTCGTAATTTCAATCTGCGAATACGTGCATAGAGCCAGAATTTGGCTCCAAAATATGGCTCAGGCATCGAAATTGGGATGTTTGGGATATTTTTAAAACTGCAGGGAGGTTTGGGACAAATGTGACCAAACGGCACTTTCAGTACTTGGCATATGTTGGGTATAAAACGTCATAATTTCAAACCGCGAATATGTGCAGAGAGCCAGAATTTGGCTCCAAAATATGGCTCAGGCTTCAAAATTGGAATATTTGGGATATTTCGAAAACTGCAGGGGAGTTTGTGCGAAATGTGACTCACTGCTGCTTTTAGGGCTTGGCATATGTTGGGTAAAAAATGTCGTAATTTCAAACCGCGAATACGTGCATAGAGCCAGAATTTGGCTCCAAAATATGGCTCAGGCCTCGAAATTGGGATGTTTGGGATATTTTGTAAACTGCAGGGGGGGTTTGGGACAAATGTGACCACACGCCGCTTTCAGTACTTGGCATATGTTGGGTATAAAATGTTGTAATTTCAAACCGCGTATACGTGCATAGAGCCAGAATTTGGCTCCAAAATATGGATCAGGCCTCGAAATTGGGTGTTTGTGATATTTTGAAAACTGCAGGGGGGGTTTGGGCCAAATGTGACCAAACGCCGATTTCAGTACTTTGTATATGTTGGGCATAAAAAAGTCGTAATTTCAAACTGCGAATACGTGCAGAGAGCCAGAACTTGGCTCAAAAATATGGCTCAGGCCTCGAAATTGGGATGTTTGGGATATTTTGAAAACTGCAGGGGGGATTGAGACAAATGTAACCAAACGCCGCTTTCAGTACTTGGCATATGTTGGGTATAAAAAAGTGGTAATTTCAAGCTGCGAATATGTGCAGAGAGCCAGAATTTGGCTCCAAAATATGGCTCAGGCCTCAAAATTGGGATATTTGGGATATTTCGAAAACTGCAGGGGAGTTTGTGCAAAATGTGACTCACTGCCGCTTTCAGTACTTGGCATATGTTGGGTATAAAAAGTCGTAATTTCAAACTGCGAATACGTGCAGAGAGCCAGAATTTGGCTCCAAAATATGGCTCATGCCTCGAAATTGGAATATTTGGGATATTTCGAAAACTGCAGAGGAGTTTGTTCAAAATATGACTAACTGCCGCTTTCAGGACTTATCATATGTTGGGAATAAAAAGTCGTAATTTCAATCTGCGAATACGTGCATAGAGCCAGATTTGGCTAAAAAATATGGCTCAGGCATCGAAATTGGGATGTTTGGGATATTTTGTAAACTGCAGGGGGGTTTGGGACCAATATGACCAAACGCCGCTTTCAGAACTTGGCATATGTTGGGTATAAAAATTCGTAATTTCAAACTGCGAATACGTGCAGAGAGCTTGAATTTGGCTCCAAAATATGGCTCAGGCCTCGAAAGTTGGATGTTTGGGATATTTTGAAAACTACAGGGGAGTTTGTGCAAAATGTGACTCATTGCCGCTTTCAGTACTTGGCATATGTTGGGTATAAAAAGCTGTAATATCAAACTGCGAATACTTGCAGAGAGCAAAAATTTGGCTCAAAAATATTGCAAAGGCCTCGAAATTGGGATATTTGAGATATTTCGAAAACTGCAGGGGAGTTTGTGCAAAATGTGACTCACTGCTGCTTTCAGTACTTGGCATATGTTGGGTATTAATTGTCGTAATTTCAAACCGCGAATACGTGCATAGAGCCAGAATTTGGCTCAAAAATATTGCTCTGTCCTCGAAATTGGGATGTTTGGAATATTTTGAAAACTCCAGGGGAGTTTGTGCAAAATGTGACTCACTGCTGCATTCAGTACTTGGCATATGTTGGGTATAAAAATTCGTAATTTCAAACTGAGAATACGTGCAGAGAGCTTGAATTTGGCTCCAAAATATGGCTCAGGCCTCGAAATTAGGATATTTGGGATATTTTGAAAACTGCAGGGGAGTTTGTGCAAAATGTGACTCACTACTGCTTTCAGTACTTGGCATATGTTGGGTATAAAAAGTCGTAATATCAAACTGCGAATACGTGCAGAGAGCCAGAATTTGGCTCCAAAATATGGCTCAGGCGTCGAAATTGGGATATTTAGGATATTTCGAAAACTGCAAGGGAGTTTGTGCGAAATGTGACTCACTACCGCTTTCAAGACTTGGCATATGTTGGGTATAAAATGTCGTAATTTCAAACCGCGAATACGTGCTTAGAGCCAGAATTTTGCTCCAAAATAAGGCTCAGTACTCGAAATTGGGATGTTTGGGATATTTTGAAAACTGAAGGGGGGGTTTGGGACAAATGTGACCAAACGCCACTTTCATTACTTAGTATATGTTGGGTATAAAAAAGTCGTAATTTCAAACTGCGAATACGTGTTGAGAGCCAGAATTTGGCTCCAATATATGGCTCAGGTGTCGAAATTGGGATATTTGGGATATTTAGAAAACTGCAAGGGAGTTTGTGCAAAGTGTGACTCACTGCCGCTTTCAGGACTTGGCATATGTTTGGTATAAATATTCGTAATTTCAAACTACGAATTCGTGCAGAGAGCCAGAATTTGGCTCCAAAATATGGCTCAGGCGTCGAAATTGGGATGTTTGAGATATTTTGAAAACTGCAGTGAGGTTTGTGACAAATATGACCAAACGTCGCTTTCAGTACTTGGCATATGTTGGGTATGTAAAGTCGTAAATTCAAACTGCGAATACGTGCAGAGAGCCAGAATTTGGCTCCAAAATATGGATCAGGCCTCAAAATTGGGATATTTGGGATGTTTCGAAAACTGCAGGGGAGTTTGTGTGAAATGTGACTCACTGCAGCTTTCAGAATTTGGCATATGTTGCGTATAAAATGTCGTAATTTCAAACCGCGAATACGTGCATAGAGTCAGAATTTGGCTCCATAATATTGCTCAGGCCTCGAAATTGGGATGTTTTGGATATTTTGAAAACTGCAGGGAGGTTTGGGACAAATGTAACCAAACGACGCATTCAATACTTGGCATATGTTGGGTATAAAAAATTCGTAATTTCAAACTGCGAATACCTGCAGAGAGCCAGAATTTGGCTCCAAAATATGGCTCAGGCCTCGAAATTGCGATATTTAGGATATTTCGAAAACTGCAGGGGAGTTTGTGCAAAATGTGACTCACTGCCGCTTTCAGGACTTGTCATATGTTGGGTATAAAAAGTCGTAATTTCAAACAGGGAATACGTGCATAGAGCCAGAATTTGGCTCCAAAATATTGCTCAGTCCTCGAAATTGGGATGTTTGGGATATTTTGAAAGCTGCAGGGGGGTTTGGGACAAATTTGACCAAACGCCGCTTTCAGAACTTGGCATATGTTGGGTATAAAAAGTCGTAATTTCAAACTGCTAATACGTGCAGAGCTTGAATTTGGCTCCAAAATATGGCTCAGGCGTCGAAATTGAGATGTTTGGGATATTTTGAAAACTGCAGTGAGGTTTGGGACAAATATGACCAAACGTCGCTTTCAGTACTTGGCATATGTTGGGTATATAAAGTCGCAATTTCAGACTGCGAATACGTGCAGAGAGCCAGAGTTTGGCTCCAAAATAAGGCTCAGGCCTCGAAATTGAGATGTTTGGGATATTTTGAAAACTGAAGCGGGGGCAAATGTGACCAACTCAGCTTTCAGAACTTGGCATATATTGAGTATATAAAGTCGTAAATTCAAACTGCGAATACGTGCAGAGAGCCAGAATTTGGCTCCAAAATATGGATCAGGCCTCAAAATTGGGATATTTGGGATGTTTCGAAAACTGCAGGGGAGTTTGTGCGAAATGTGACTCACTGCCACACTCAGTACTTGGCATATGTTGGGTAAAAAATGCCGTAATTTCAAACCGCGAATACGTGCATAGAGCCAGATTTTGGCTCCAAAATATGGCTAAGGCCTCAAAATTGGGATGTTTGGGATATTTTGAAATCTGCAGGGGGGGGTTTGGGACAAATGTTACCAAACGCCGCTTTCAGTACTTGGCATATAATGGGTAAAAAAAATTCGTAATTTCAAACTGCGAATACGTGCAAAGAGCCAGAGTTTGGCTGCAAAATAAGGCTCAGGCCTCGAAATTGGGATCTTTGGGATATTTCGAAAACTACAGGGGAGTTTTTGCAAAATGTGACTCACTGATGCTTTCAGTACTTGGCATATGTTGGGTATAAAAATCGTAATATCAAAATGCGAATACGTGTATAGAGCCAGAATTTGGCTACAAAATATTGCTCAGTCCTCGAAATTGGGATGTTTGGGATATTTTGAAAACTGCAGGAGGGTTTGGGACAAATATGACCAAACGCCGCTTTAAGAACTTGGCATATGTTTGGTATAAAAAGTCGTAATTTCAAACTGCGAATACGTGCAGAGAGCTTGAAATTGGCTCCAAAATATGGCTCAGGCCTCGAAAGTGGGATGTTTGGGATATTTTGAAAACTGCAGGGGAGTTTGTGCTTAATGTGACTCACTGCTGCTTTCAGTACTTGGCATATGTTGGGTATAAAAAGTCGTAATTTCAAACTGCCAATACGTGCAGAGAGCTAGAATTTGGCTCCAAAATATTGCTCAGGCGTCGAAATTGGGATATTTAGGATATTTTGAAAACTGCAGGGGAGTTCGTGCTTAATGTGACTCTCTGCCGCTCTCAAGACTTGGCATATGTTGGGCATAAAAAGTCGTAATTTCAAACCGCGAATACGTGCATAGAGCCAGAATTTGGCTGCAAAATATTGCTCAGAAATCGAAATTGGGATGTTTGGGATATTTTGAAAATTGCAGGAGGGTTTGGGACAAATATGACCAAACGCCGCGTTCAGAACTTGGCATATGTTGGGTATAAAAATCGTAATATCAAAATGCGAATACGTGCATAGAGCCAGAATTTGGCTCCAAAATATGGATCAGGCCTCGAAATTGGGATGTTTGTGATATTTTGAAAATTGCAGGGGGGGTTTGGGCCAAATGTGACCAAACGCCGATTTCAGTACTTGGTATATGTTGGGCATAAAAAAGTCGCAATTTCAAACTGCGAATACGTGCAGAGAGTCAGAACTTGGCTCAAAAATATGGCTCAGGCCTCGAAATTGGGATGTTTGGGATATTTTGAAAACTGCAGGGGGGTTTGGGACGAATATGACCAAACGCCGCTCTCAGAACTTGGCATATGATGGGTATAAAAAGTCGGAATTTCAAACTGCGAATACGTGCAGAGATCTTGAATTTGGCTCCAAAAATTGGCTCAGGCCTCGAAAGTTGAATGTTTGGGATATTTCGAAAACTGCAGGGGAGTTTGTGCAAAATGTGACTCACTGCTGCTTTCAGTACTTGGCATATGTTGGGTATAAAATATCGTAATTTTAAACCGCGAATACGTGCATAGAGCCAGAATTTAGCTCTAAAATATGGCTCAGGCCTCGAAATTGGGATGTTTGGGATATTTTGAAAACTGAAAGGGGGGTTTGGGACAAATGTGACCAAACGCCACTTTCATTACTTAGTATATGTTGGGTATAAAAAAGTCGTAATTTCAAACTGCGAATACGTGTTGAGAGCCAGAATTTGGCTCCAATATATGGCTCAGGTGTCGAAATTGGGATATTTGGGATATTTAGAAAACTGCAAGGGAGTTTGTGCAAAGTGTGACTCACTGCCGCTTTCAGGACTTGGCATATGTTTGGTATAAATATTCGTAATTTCAAACTACGAATTCGTGCAGAGAGCCAGAATTTGGCTCCAAAATATGGCTCAGGCGTCGAAATTGGGATGTTTGAGATATTTTGAAAACTGCAGTGAGGTTTGTGACAAATATGACCAAACGTCGCTTTCAGTACTTGGCATATGTTGGGTATGTAAAGTCGTAAATTCAAACTGCGAATACGTGCAGAGAGCCAGAATTTGGCTCCAAAATATGGATCAGGCCTCAAAATTGGGATATTTGGGATGTTTCGAAAACTGCAGGGGAGTTTGTGTGAAATGTGACTCACTGCAGCTTTCAGAATTTGGCATATGTTGCGTATAAAATGTCGTAATTTCAAACCGCGAATACGTGCATAGAGTCAGAATTTGGCTCCATAATATTGCTCAGGCCTCGAAATTGGGATGTTTTGGATATTTTGAAAACTGCAGGGAGGTTTGGGACAAATGTAACCAAACGACGCATTCAATACTTGGCATATGTTGGGTATAAAAAATTCGTAATTTCAAACTGCGAATACCTGCAGAGAGCCAGAATTTGGCTCCAAAATATGGCTCAGGCCTCGAAATTGCGATATTTAGGATATTTCGAAAACTGCAGGGGAGTTTGTGCAAAATGTGACTCACTGCCGCTTTCAGGACTTGTCATATGTTGGGTATAAAAAGTCGTAATTTCAAACAGGGAATACGTGCATAGAGCCAGAATTTGGCTCCAAAATATTGCTCAGTCCTCGAAATTGGGATGTTTAGGATATTTTGAAAGCTGCAGGGGGGTTTGGGACAAATTTGACCAAACGCCGCTTTCAGAACTTGGCATATGTTGGGTATAAAAAGTCGTAATTTCAAACTGCTAATACGTGCAGAGCTTGAATTTGGCTCCAAAATATGGCTCAGGCGTCGAAATTGAGATGTTTGGGATATTTTGAAAACTGCAGTGAGGTTTGGGACAAATATGACCAAACGTCGCTTTCAGTACTTGGCATATGTTGGGTATATAAAGTCGCAATTTCAGACTGCGAATACGTGCAGAGAGCCAGAGTTTGGCTCCAAAATAAGGCTCAGGCCTCGAAATTGAGATGTTTGGGATATTTTGAAAACTGAAGCGGGGGCAAATGTGACCAACTCAGCTTTCAGTACTTGGCATATATTGAGTATATAAAGTCGTAAATTCAAACTGCGAATACGTGCAGAGAGCCAGAATTTGGCTCCAAAATATGGATCAGGCCTCAAAATTGGGATATTTGGGATGTTTCGAAAACTGCAGGGGAGTTTGTGCGAAATGTGACTCACTGCCACACTCAGTACTTGGCATATGTTGGGTAAAAAATGCCGTAATTTCAAACCGCGAATACGTGCATAGAGCCAGATTTTGGCTCCAAAATATGGCTAAGGCCTCAAAATTGGGATGTTTGGGATATTTTGAAATCTGCAGGGGGGGGTTTGGGACAAATGTTACCAAACGCCGCTTTCAGTACTTGGCATATAATGGGTAAAAAAAATTCGTAATTTCAAACTGCGAATACGTGCAAAGAGCCAGAGTTTGGCTGCAAAATATGGCTCAGGCCTCGAAATTGGGATCTTTGGGATATTTCGAAAACTACAGGGGAGTTTTTGCAAAATGTGACTCACTGATGCTTTCAGTACTTGGCATATGTTGGGTATAAAAATCGTAATATCAAAATGCGAATACGTGTATAGAGCCAGAATTTGGCTACAAAATATTGCTCAGTCCTCGAAATTGGGATGTTTGGGATATTTTGAAAACTGCAGGAGGGTTTGGGACAAATATGACCAAACGCCGCTTTAAGAACTTGGCATATGTTTGGTATAAAAAGTCGTAATTTCAAACTGCGAATACGTGCAGAGAGCTTGAAATTGGCTCCAAAATATGGCTCAGGCCTCGAAAGTGGGATGTTTGGGATATTTTGAAAACTGCAGGGGAGTTTGTGCTTAATGTGACTCACTGCTGCTTTCAGTACTTGGCATATGTTGGGTATAAAAAGTCGTAATTTCAAACTGCCAATACGTGCAGAGAGCTAGAATTTGGCTCCAAAATATTGCTCAGGCGTCGAAATTGGGATATTTAGGATATTTTGAAAACTGCAGGGGAGTTCGTGCTTAATGTGACTCTCTGCCGCTCTCAAGACTTGGCATATGTTGGGCATAAAAAGTCGTAATTTCAAACCGCGAATACGTGCATAGAGCCAGAATTTGGCTGCAAAATATTGCTCAGAAATCGAAATTGGGATGTTTGGGATATTTTGAAAATTGCAGGAGGGTTTGGGACAAATATGACCAAACGCCGCGTTCAGAACTTGGCATATGTTGGGTATAAAAATCGTAATATCAAAATGCGAATACGTGCATAGAGCCAGAATTTGGCTCCAAAATATGGATCAGGCCTCGAAATTGGGATGTTTGTGATATTTTGAAAATTGCAGGGGGGGTTTGGGCCAAATGTGACCAAACGCCGATTTCAGTACTTGGTATATGTTGGGCATAAAAAAGTCGCAATTTCAAACTGCGAATACGTGCAGAGAGTCAGAACTTGGCTCAAAAATATGGCTCAGGCCTCGAAATTGGGATGTTTGGGATATTTTGAAAACTGCAGGGGGGTTTGGGACGAATATGACCAAACGCCGCTCTCAGAACTTGGCATATGATGGGTATAAAAAGTCGGAATTTCAAACTGCGAATACGTGCAGAGATCTTGAATTTGGCTCCAAAAATTGGCTCAGGCCTCGAAAGTTGAATGTTTGGGATATTTCGAAAACTGCAGGGGAGTTTGTGCAAAATGTGACTCACTGCTGCTTTCAGTACTTGGCATATGTTGGGTATAAAATATCGTAATTTTAAACCGCGAATACGTGCATAGAGCCAGAATTTAGCTCTAAAATATGGCTCAGGCCTCGAAATTGGGATGTTTGGGATATTTTGAAAACTGCAGGGGGGGATTGGGACAAATGTGACCAAACGCCGCTTTCAGTACTTGGCATATGTTGGGTAAAAAAAAGTCGTAATTTCAAACTGCGAATACGTGCAGAGAGCTAGAATTTGGCTCCAAAATATGGGTCAGGCTTCGAAATTGGGACATTTTGGATATTTCGAAAACTGCATGGGAGTTTGTGCAAAATGGGACTCACTGCCACTTTCAGGACTTGGCATATGTTGGGTAAAAAAAATTATAATTTTAAACTGCGAATACGTGCATAGAGCCCGAATTTGGCTCTAAAATATTGCTCAGTCCTTGAAATTGGGATGTTTGGGATATTTTGAAAACAGCAGGGAGGTTTGGGACACATGTGACTAAACGCCGCGTTCAGTACTTGGCATATGTTGGGTATAAAAAGTCGTAATTTAAAACTGCGAATACGTGCAGAGAGCCAGAATTTGGCTCCAAAATATGGCTCAGGCCTTGAAATTTTAATATTTGGGATATTTTGAAAACTGCAGGGGAGTTTGTGCAAAATTTGACTCTCTGCCGTTTTTAGTACTTGGCATATGTTGGGTATAAAGTCCTAATTTAAAACTGCGAATACGTGCAGAGAGCCAGAATTTGGCTCCAAAATATGGTTCAGGCCTCGAAATTGAGATGTTTGGGATATTTTGAAAATTGCAGGGGGGATTGGGACAAATGTGACCAAACGCCGCTTTCAGTATTTGGCATATGTTGGGTATAAAATGTCGTAATTTCAAACCGCGTATACGTGCATAGAGCCAGAATTGGGCTCCAAAATATGGATCAGGCCTCGAAATTGGGATGTTTGTGATATTTTGAAAACTGCAGGGGGGGTTTGGGCCAAATGTTACTAAACGCCAATATCAGTACTTGGTATATGTTGGGTATAATAAAGTCCTAATTTCAAACTGCGAATACGAGCAGAGAGCCAGAACTTGGCTCCAAAATATGGCTCAGGCCTCGAAATTGGGATATTTAGGATATTTTGAAAACTGCAGGGGAGTTTGTTCGAAATGTGACTCACTGCCGTTTTCAAGACTTGGCATATGTTGGGTATAAAATGTCGTAATTTTAAACAGCGAATACGTGCATAGAGCCAGAATTTTTCTCCAAGATATAGCTCAGGCCTCGAAATTGGGATGTTTGTGATATTTTGAAAACTGCAGGGGGGGTTTGGGACAAATGTGACCAAACGTCGCTTTCAGTACTTGGTATATGTTGGGTATAAAAAAGTCGTAATTTCAAACTGCGAATACGTGCAGAGAGCCAGAATTTGGCTCCAAAATATGGCTCAGGCCTCGAAATTGTGATGTTTGGGATATTTTGAAAACTGCAGGGGGGATTGAGACAAATGTGACCAAACGCCGCTTTCAGTACTTGGCATATGTTGGGTATAAAAAAGTGGTAATTTCAAACTGCGGATATGTGCAGAGAGCCAGAATTTGGCTCCAAAATATTGCTCAGGCCTCGAAATTGGGATATATGGGACATTTCGAAAACTGCAGGGGAGTTTGTGCGAAATGTGACTTACTGCCGCTTTCAGGACTTGGCATATGTTGGGTATAAAATGGAGTAATATCAAACTGCGAATACGTGCATATAGCCAGAATTTGGCTCCAAAATATGGCTCAGGCCTCGAAATTGGGATGTTTGGGATATTTTGAAAACTGCAGGGGTGGTTTGGGACAAAGGTTACCAAACGCTGCTTTCAGTACTTGGCATATATTGGGTATAAAAAAGTCGTAATTTCAAACTGCGAATACGTGCAGAGAGCCAGAGTTTGGCTCCAAAATATGGCTCAGGCCACGAAATTGGGATGTTTGGGATATTTCGAAAACTGCAGGGGAGTTTGTTCCAAATGTGACTCACTGCCATTTTCAGTACTTGGGATATGTTGGGTATAAAAATCGTAATATTAAACTGTGAATACGTGGAGAGAGCCCGAATTTTGCTCCATAATATGGCTCAGTCCTCGATATTGAGATGATTGGGATATTTTGAAAACTGCAGGGAGGTTCGGGACAAATGTGACCAAACGCCACTTTCAGTACTTGGCATATGTAGGGTATAAAAAGTCGTAATTTTAAACTGCGAATACGTGCAGAGAGCCAGAATTTGGCTCCAAAATATGGCTCAGGCGTCGAAATTGGGATATTTGGGATATATCGAAAACTGCAAGGAAGTTTGTGCAAAATGTGACTCACTGCCGCTTTCAGGAATTGGCATATGTTGGGTATAAAAAGTCGTAATTTCAATCTGCGAATACGTGCATAGAGCCAGAATTTGGCTCCAAAATATGGCTCAGGCATCGAAATTGGGATGTTTGGGATATTTTTAAAACTGCAGGGAGGTTTGGGACAAATGTGACCAAACGGCACTTTCAGTACTTGGCATATGTTGGGTATAAAACGTCATAATTTCAAACCGCGAATATGTGCAGAGAGCCAGAATTTGGCTCCAAAATATGGCTCAGGCCTCAAAATTGGAATATTTGGGATATTTCGAAAACTGCAGGGGAGTTTGTGCGAAATGTGACTCACTGCTGCTTTTAGGGCTTGGCATATGTTGGGTAAAAAATGTCGTAATTTCAAACCGCGAATACGTGCATAGAGCCAGAATTTGGCTCCAAAATATGGCTCAGGCCTCGAAATTGGGATGTTTGGGATATTTTGTAAACTGCAGGGGGGGTTTGGGACAAATGTGACCACACGCCGCTTTCAGTACTTGGCATATGTTGGGTATAAAATGTTGTAATTTCAAACCGCGTATACGTGCATAGAGTCAGAATTTGGCTCCAAAATATGGATCAGGCCTCGAAATTGGGTGTTTGTGATATTTTGAAAACTGCAGGGGGGGGTTTGGGCCAAATGTGACCAAACGCCGATTTCAGTACTTTGTATATGTTGGGCATAAAAAAGTCGTAATTTCAAACTGCGAATACGTGCAGAGAGCCAGAACTTGGCTCAAAAATATGGCTCAGGCCTCGAAATTGGGATGTTTGGGATATTTTGAAAACTGCAGGGGGGATTGAGACAAATGTGACCAAACGCCGCTTTCAGTACTTGGCATATGTTGGGTATAAAAAAGTGGTAATTTCAAGCTGCGAATATGTGCAGAGAGCCAGAATTTGGCTCCAAAATATGGCTCAGGCCTCAAAATTGGGATATTTGGGATATTTCGAAAACTGCAGGGGAGTTTGTGCAAAATGTGACTCACTGCCGCTTTCAGTACTTGGCATATGTTGGGTATAAAAAGTCGTAATTTCAAACTGCGAATACGTGCAGAGAGCCAGAATTTGGCTCCAAAATATGGCTCATGCCTCGAAATTGGAATATTTGGGATATTTCGAAAACTGCAGAGGAGTTTGTTCAAAATGTGACTAACTGCCGCTTTCAGGACTTATCATATGTTGGGAATAAAAAGTCGTAATTTCAATCTGCGAATACGTGCATAGAGCCAGATTTGGCTCCAAAATATGGCTCAGGCATCGAAATTGGGATGTTTGGGATATTTTGTAAACTGCAGGGGGGTTTGGGACCAATATGACCAAACGCCGCTTTCAGAACTTGGCATATGTTGGGTATAAAAATTCGTAATTTCAAACTGCGAATACGTGCAGAGAGCTTGAATTTGGCTCCAAAATATGGCTCAGGCCTCGAAAGTTGGATGTTTGGGATATTTTGAAAACTACAGGGGAGTTTGTGCAAAATATGACTCACTGCCGCTTTCAGTACTTGGCATATGTTGGGTATAAAAAGCTGTAATATCAAACTGCGAATACTTGCAGAGAGCAAAAATTTGGCTCCAAAATATTGCTAAGGCCTCGAAATTGGGATATTTGAGATATTTCGAAAACTGCAGGGGAGTTTGTGCAAAATGTGACTCACTGCTGCTTTCAGTACTTGGCATATGTTGGGTATTAATTTTCGTAATTTCAAACCGCGAATACGTGCATAGAGCCAGAATTTGGCTCAAAAATATTGCTCTGTCCACGAAATTGGGATGTTTGGAATATTTTGAAAACTCCAGGGGAGTTTGTGCAAAATGTGACTCACTGCTGCATTCAGTACTTGGCATATGTTGGGTATAAAAATTCGTAATTTCAAACTGAGAATACGTGCAGAGAGCTTGAATTTGGCTCCAAAATATGGCTCAGGCCTCGAAATTAGGATATTTGGGATATTTTGAAAACTGCAGGGGAGTTTGTGCAAAATGTGACTCACTGCTGCTTTCAGTACTTGGCATATGTTGGGTATAAAAAGTCGTAATATCAAACTGCGAATACGTGCAGAGAGCCAGAATTTGGCTCCAAAATATGGCTCAGGCGTCGAAATTGGGATATTTAGGATATTTCGAAAACTGCAAGGGAGTTTGTGCGAAATGTGACTCACTGCCGCTTTCAGGAGTTGGCATATGTTGGGTAAAAAATGTCGTAATTTCAAACCGCGAATACGTGCATAGAGCCTGAATTTTGCTCCAAAATATGGCTCAGGCCACGAAATTGGGATGTTTGGGATATTTTGAAAACTACAGGGGGGGTTTGGAACAAATGTGACCAAACGCCGCGTTCAGTACTGGGCATATGTTGGGTATAAAAAAGTCGTAATTTCAAACTGCGAATACGTTCAGAGAGCCAGAATTTGGCTCCAAAATATGGCTCAGGCCTCGAAATTGGGATGTTTGGGATATTTTGAAAACTGCAGGGGGGGTTTGGGACAAATGTGACCAAACGCCGCGTTCAGTACATAGCATATGTTGGGTATCAAAAAGAAGTAATTTCAGACTGCGAATACGTGAAGAGAGCCAGAATTTGGCTCCAAAATATGGCTCAGGCCTCGATATTGGGATATTTGGGATATTTCGAAAACTGCAGGGGAGTTTGTGCGAAATGTGACTCACTGCCGTTTTCAAGACTTGGCATATGTTGGGTATAAAATGTCGTAATTTCAAACCGCGAATACGTGCATAGAGCCAGAATTTTTCTCCAAAATTTGGCTCAGGCCTCGAAATTGGGATGTTTGGGATATTTGGAAAACTGCAGGGAGGTTTGGGACAAATGTGATCAAACGCCACTTTCAGTACTTGGCATATGTTGGGTATAAAAAGTCGTAATTTCAAACTGAAAATACGTGCAGAGAGCCAGAATTTGGCTCCAACATATGGATCAGGCCTCAAAATTGGGATATTAGGGATATTTTGAAAACTGCAGGGGAGTTTGTGTGAAATGTGCTTCACTGCCGCTTTCAGGACTTGGCATATGTTGCGTATAAAATGTCGTAATTTCAAACCGCGAATACGTGCATAGAGCCAGAATTTGGCTCGATAATATTGCTCTGTCCACGAAATTGGGATGTTTGTGATATTTTGAAAACTGCTGGGGGGGTTTGGGACAAATGTGACCAAATGCTTCGTTCAGTACTGGGCATATGTTGGGTATAAAAAAGTCGTAATTTCAAACTGTGAATACTTGCAGAGAGCCAGAACTTGGCTCCAAAATATGGCTCAGGCCCCGAAATTGGGATGTTTGGGATATTTTGAAAACTGCAGGAGGGTTTGGGACAAAGGTTACCAAACGCCGCTTTCAGTACTTGGCATATATTGGTTATAAAAAAGTCGAAATTTCAAACTGCGAATACGTGCAGAGAGCCAGAGTTTGGCTCCAAAATATGGCTCAGGCCTCGAAATTGGGATGTTTGGGATATTTCGAAAACTGCAAGGGAGTTTGTGCAAAATGTGACTCACTGCCGCTTTCAGTACTTGGCATATGTTGGGTATAAAAATCGTAATATTAAACTGCGAATACGTGGAGAGAGCCAGAATTTGGCTCCATAATATGGCTCAGGCCTCGATATTGGGATATTTGGGATATTTCGAAAACTGCAAGGGAGTTTGTGCAAAATGTGACTCACTTTCAGGAATTGGCATATGTTGGGTATAAAAAGTCGTAATTTCAATCTGCGAATACGTGCATAGAGCCAGAATTTGGTTCCAAAATATGGCTCAGGCCTCCAAATTGGGATGTTTGGGATATTTTTATAACTGCAGGGAGGTTTGGGACAAATGTGACCAAACGCCACTTTCAGTACTTGGCATATGTTGGGTATAAAAAGTCGTAATTTCAAACTGCGAATATGTGCAGAGAGCCAGAATTTGGCTCAAAAATATGGCTCAGGCCTCAAAATTGGGATATTTGGGATGTTTCGAAAACTGCAGGGGAGTTTGTGCGAAATGTGACTCACTGCCGCTTTCAGGACTTGGAATATGTTGGGTATAAAATGTCGTAATTTCAAACCGCGAATACGTGCATAGAGCCAGAATTTGGCTCCAAAATATGGATCAGGCCTCGTAATTGGGATGCTTGTGATATTTTGAAAACTGCAGGGAGGGTTTGGGACAAATGTGACCAAACGCCGCTTTCAGTGCTTGGTATATGTTGGGTATAAAAAATTCGTAATTTCAAACTGCGAATACGTGCAGGGAGCCAGAATTTGGCTCCAAAATATGGCTCAGGCCTCGAAATTAGGATATTTGGGATATTTCGAAAACTGCAGGGGAGTTTGTGCAAAATGTGACTAACTGCCGCTTTCAGGACTTAGCATATGTTGGGTATAAAAAAGTCGTAATTTCAAACTGCGAATACGTGCAGAGAGCCAGAATTTAGGTCCAAAATATGGCTCAGGTGTCGAAATTGGGATATTTGGGATATTTCGAAAACTGCAAGGAAGTTTGTGTGAAATGTGACTCACTGCTGCTTTCAGGACTTGGCATATGTTTGAATAAAGTCGTAATTTCAAACTGCGAATACGTGCAGAGAGCCAGAATTTGGCTCCAAAATATGGCTCAGGCGTCGAAATTGGGATGATTGAGATATTTTGAAAACTGATATGAGGTTTTGGGACAAATATGACCAAACGTCGCTTTCAGTACTTGGCATATGTTGGGTATATAAAGTCATAATTTCAAACTGAGAATACGTACAGAAAGCCAGAATTTGGCTCCAACATATGGATCAGGCCTCAAAATTGGGATATTTGGGATATTTTGAAAACTGCAGGGAAGTTTGTGTGAAATGTGACTCACTGCTGCTTTCAGGACTTGGCATATGTTGCGTATAAAATATTGTAATTTCAAACCGTGAATACATGCATAGAGCCAGAATTTGCCTCCATAATATTGCTCAGGCCTCCAAATTGGGGTGTTTGGGATATTTTGAAAACTGCAGGGGGGTTTGGGACAAATGTGACCAAACGCCACTTTCAGTACTTGGCATATATTGGGCATAAAAAAGTCGTAATTTCAAACTGCGAATACGTGCAGAGAGCCAGAATTTTGCTCCCAAATATTGCTCAGGCCTCGAAATTGGGATATTTGGGATATTTTGAAAACTGCAGTGCAGTTTGTGCGAAATGTGACTCACTGCCGCTTTCAGGACTTGGCATATGTTGCGTATAAAATGTCGTAATTTCAAACCGCGAATACGTGCATAGAGCCAGAATTTGGCTCCAAAATGTGGCTCAGGCCTCGATATTGTGTTGTTTGGGATATTTTGAAAACTGCAGGGAGGTTTGGGACAATTGTAACCAAACGCCGCATTCAGTACTTGGCATATGTTGGGCATAAAAAATTCGTAATTTCAAACTGCGAATACCTGCAGAGAGCCAGAATTTGGCTCCAAAATATGGCTCAGGCCTCAAAATTGGGATATTTGGGATATTTCGAAAACTGCAGGGGAGTTTGTGCAAAATGTGACACACTGCCGCTTTCAGAACTTGGCATATGTTGGGTATAAAATCTCGCAATTTCAAACCGCGAATACGTGCATAGAGCCAGAATTTGGCTCCAAAATATGGCACAGGCCTCGAAATTGGGATGTTTGGGATATTTTAAAACTGCAGGGGGGATTGAGACAAATGTGACCAAACAACGCTTTCAGTACTTGGCATATGTTGGGCATAAAAAAGTGGTAATTTCAAACTGCGAATACATGCAGAGAGCCAGAATTTGGCTCCAAAATATGGCCCAGGCCTCAAAATTGGGATATTTATGATATTTCAAAAACTGTAGGGGAGTTTGTGCGAAATGTGACTCTATGCCGCTTTCAGGACTTGGCATATGTTGGGTATAAAATGTCGTAATTTCAAACTGCGAATACATGCATAGAGCCAAAATTTGGCTCCAAAATATTGCTCAGGCCTCGAAATTGGGATGTTTTGGATATTTTGAAAACTGCAGGGGGGGTTTGGGACAAATGTGACCAAACGCTGCTTTCAGTACTTGGCATATGTTGGGCATAAAAATGTCGTATTTTCAAACTGCGAATACGTGCAGAGAGCCAGAATTTGGCTCGAAAATATTGCTCAGTCCTCGAAATTGGGATATTTGGGATATTTCGAAAACTGCAGGGGAGCTTGTGCGAAATGTGACTCACTGCCGGTTTCAGGACTTGACATATGTTGGGTATAAAATGTCGTAATTTCAAACCGCGAATACGTGCATAGAGCTAGAATTTGGCTCCAAAATATGGCTCAGGCCTCGAAATTGGGATGTTTGGGATATTTTGAAAACTGCAGGAGGGTTTGGGACAAAGGTTACCAAACGCCGCTTTCAGTACTTGGCATATATTGATTATAAAAAAGTCGTAATTTCAAACTGCGAATACGTGCAGAGAGCCAGAGTTTGGCTCCAAAATATGGCTCAGGCCTCGAAATTGGGATGTTTAGGATATTTCGAAAACTGCAAGGGAGTTTGTGCAAAATGTGACTCACTGCCGCTTTCAGTACTTGGCATTTGTTGGGTATAAAAATCGTAATATTAAACTGCGAATACGTGGAGAGAGCCAGAATTTGGCTCCATAATATGGCTCAGGCCTCGATATTGGGATATTTGGGATATTTCGAAAACTGCAAGGGAGTTTGTGCAAAATGTGACTCGCTGCCGCTTTCAGGAATTGGCATATGTTGGGTATAAAAAGTCGTAATTTCAATCTGCGAATACGTGCATAGAGCCAGAATTTGGCTCCAAAATATGGCTCAGGCCTCAAAATTGGGATGTTTGGGATTTTTTTATAACTGCAGGGAGGTTTGGGACAAATGTGACCAAACGCCACTTTCAGTTCTTGGCATATTTTAGGTATAAAAATTCGTTATTTCAAACTGCGAATATGTGCAGAGAGCCAGAATTTTGCTCAAAAATATGGCTCAGGCCTCAAAATTGGGATATTTGGGATATTTCGAAAACTGCAGGGGAGTTTGTGCAAAATGTGACTCACTGCCGCTTACAGGAATTGGCAGATGTTGGGTATAAAAAGTCGTAATTTCAATCTGCGAATACGTGCATAGAGCTAGAATTTGGCTCCAAAATATGGCTCAGGCCTCCAAATTGGGATGTTTGGGATATTTTTATAACTGCAGGGAGGTTTGGGACAAATGTGACCAAACGCCACTTTCAGTACTTGGCATATGTTGGGTATAAAAAGTCGCAATTTCAAACCGCGAATACGTGCATAGAGCCAGAATTTTGCTCCAAAATATGGCTCAGGCCTCGAAATGGGGATGTTTGGGATATTTTGAAAACTGCAGGGACGGTTTGGGACAATTGTGACCACATGCCGCGTTCAGTACTGGGCATATGTTGGGAATAAAAAAGTCGTAATTTCACACTGCGAACACGTGCAGAGAGCCAGAATTTGGCTCCAAAATATGGCTCAGGCCTCGAAATTAGGATACTTGGGATATTTCGAAAACTGCCGGGGAGTTTGTGCGAAATGGGACTCACTGCCGCTTTCAAGACTTGGCATATGTTGGGTATAAAAATCATAATATCAAACTGCGAATACGTGCATAGAGCCAGAATTTGGCTCCAAAATATGGCTGAGGCCTCGATATTGTGATGTTTGGGATATTTTGAAAACTGCAAGGAGGTTTGGGACAAATGTAACCAAACGCCGCTTTCAGTACTTGGCATATGTTGGGTATAAAAAAGTCGTAATTTCAAACTGCGAATACGTGCAGAGAGCCAGAATTTGGCTCCAAAATATGGCTCAGGCCTCGAAATTAGGATACTTGGGATATTTCGAAAACTGCCGGGGAGTTTGTGCAAAATGTGACTAACTGCCGCTTTCAGGACTTGGCATATGTTGGGTATAAAATGTCGTAATTTCAAACCACGAATACGTGCATAGAGCCAGAATTTGGCTCCAAAATTTGGCTTAGGCCTCGAAATAGGGATGGTTATCTTGAGATGATTTCGGAGCTTTTTAGTGTCCCCGCGGCCCGGTCCTCGACCAGACCTCCACCCCCAGGAAGCCGCCCGTGACAGCTGACTAACTCCCAGGTACCTATTTACTGCTAGGTAACAGGGGCATTCAGGGTGAAAAAAACTTTGCCCATTTGTTTTTGCCTCGTGCGGGAATCGAACCCGCGCCACAGAATTACGAGTCCTGCGCGCTATCCACCAGGCTACGAGGCCCCTGTTTGGGATATTTTGAAACTACAGGGGGGGGGACAAATGTGACCAAATGCCGCATTCAGTACTTGGCATATGTTGGGTATAAAAAATTCGTAATTTCAAACTGCGAATACGTGCAGAGAGCCAGCATTTGGCTCCAAAATATGGCTCAGTCCTCGAAATTGGGATATTTCGAAAACTGCAGGGGAGTTTGTGCGAAATGTGACTCACTGCCCCTTTCAAGACTTGGCATATGTTGGGTATAAAATGTCGTAATTTCAAACCGCGAATACGTGCATAGAGCCAGAATTTGGCTCCAAAATATGGCTCAGGCCACGAAATTGGGATGTTTGGGATATTATGAAAACTGCAGGGTGATTGAGACAAATGTGACCAAACGCCGCTTTCAGTACCTGGCATATGTTGGGTATAAAATATTGGTAATTTCAAACTGAGAATACGTGCAGAGAGCCAGAATTTGGCTCCAAAATATCGCTCAGGTGTCGAAATTGGGATATTTGGGATATTTCGAAAACTGCAAGGAAGTTTGTGCAAAACGTGACTCACTGCCTCTTTCAGGACTTGGCATATGTTTGAATAAAGTCGTAATTTCAAACTGCGAATACATGCAGAGAGCCAGAATTTGGCTCCAAAATATGGATCAGGCCTCGAAATTGGGATATTTGGGATGTTTCGAAAACTGCAAGGGAGTTTGTGTGAAATGTGACTCACTGCCGCTTTCAGGACTTGGCATATGTTGCGTATAAAATGTCGTAATTTCAAACCGCGAATACGTGCATAGAGTCAGAATTTGGCTCCATAATATTGCTCAGGCCTCGAAATTGGGATGTTTGTGATATTTTGAAAACTGCAGGGAGGTTTGGGACAAATGTAACCAAACGACGCATTCAGTACTTGGCATATGTTGGGTATAAAAAATTCGTAATTTCAAACTGCGAATACCTGCAGAGAGCCAGAATTTGGCTCCAAAATATGGCTCAGGCCTCGAAATTGCAATATTTAGGATATTTCGAAAACTGCAGGGGAGTTTGTTCAAAATGTGACTCACAGCCGCTTTCAGGACTGGTCATATGTTGGGTATAAAAAGTCGTAATTTCAAACTGGGAATACGTGCATAGAGCCAGAATTTGGCTCCAAATTATTGCTCAGTCCTCGAAATTGGGATATTTGGGATATTTTGAAAACTGCAGGGGGGTTTGGGACAAATATGACCAAACGCCGCTTTCAGAACTTGGCATATGTTGGGTATAAAAAGTCGTATTTTCAATCTGCAAATACGTGCATAGAGCCAGAATTTGGCTCCAAATTATGGCTCTGGCCTCGAAAATGGGATGTTTGGGATATTTTGAAAAGTGCAGGGAGGTTTGGGACAAATGTGACGAAACACCGCTTTCAGTACTTTGCATATGTTGGGTATATAAATTCGTATTTTCAAACTGCGAATACGTGCAGAGAGCCAGAATTTAGCTCCAAAATGTGGCTCATGCCTCGAAATTGGGATGTTTGGGATATTTTGAAAACTGCAGGGAGGTTTGGGACAAATGTGACAAAACGCCGCTTTCAGTTTTAGGCATATGTTGGGTATATAAATTCGTAATTTCAAACTGCAAATACGTGCAGAGAGCCAATATTTGGTTCCAAAATATGGCTCAGGCCTCGAAATTGGGATGTTTGGGATATTTTGAAAACTGCAGGGGAGTTTGTGCAAAATGTGACTCACTGCCACTTTCAGTACTTGGCATATGTTGGGTATAAAAAGTGGTAATATCAAACTGTGAATACGTGCAGAGATCCAGACGTTGACTCCAAAATATGGCTCAGGCTTCGATATTGGGATGTTTGGGATATTTTGAAAACTGCAGGGAGGTTTGGGACAAATGTGACAAAACGGCGCTTTCAGTACTTCGCATATGTTGGGTATAAAAAAGTCGTAATTTCAAATGGCGAATACGTGCAGAGAGCCAGAATTTGGCTCCAAAATGTGAATCAGGCCTTAAAATTGGGATGTTTGGGATATTTTGAAAACTGCAGGAAGGTTTGGGTCAAATGTGACTCACTACCCTTTCAGTACTTTGCATATATTGGGTATAAAAAATCGTAATTTCAAACTACGAATACGTGCAGAGAGCCAGAATTTGGCTCCAAAATGTGAATCAAGCCTTAAAATTGGGATGTTTGGGATATTTGGAAAACTGCAAGGGGGATTGGGCCAAATGTGACCTAACGCCGCTTTAAGGGCTTGGCATATGTTGGGTATAAAAAAATCGCAATTTTAAACTGCGAATACGTGCAGAGAGCCAGAATTTGGCTCCAAAATACGGCTCAGGCCTCGAAATATGGGATATTTGGGATATTTCGAAAACTGCAGAGGGAGTTTGTGCAGAATGTGACTAACTGCCCCTTTCAGGACTTGGCATATGTTGGGTATAAAAATTCGTAATTTCAATCTGCGAATACGTGCATAGAGCAGAATTTGGCTCCAAAATATGGCTCAGGCCTCGAAATTGGGATGTTTGGGATATTTTGAAAACTGCAGGGAGGTTTGGGACAAATGTGACGAAACGCCGCTTTCAGTTTTTGGCATATGTTGGGTATAAAAATCGTAATATCAAGCTGCGAATACGTGCAGAGAGCCAGAATTTGTCTCCAAAATATGGCTCAGGCCTCGATATTGTGATGTTTGGGATATTTTGAAAACTGCTCGGAGGTTTGGGACAAATGTAACCAATCGCCGCTTTCAGTACTTGGCATATGTTAAGTATAAAAAGTCGTAATTTCAGACTGCGAATACGTGCAGAGAGCCAGAATTTGGCTCCAAAATATGGCTCAGGACTCGAAATTGGGATATTTCGGATATTTCGAAAACTGCAGGGGAATTTGTGCAAAATCTGACTCACTGCCGCTTTCAGGACTTGGCATATGTTGGGTATAAAAATTCGTAATTTCAATCTGCGAATACGTGCAGAGAGCCAGAATTTGGCTCCAAAATATGCCTCAGGCCTCGAAATTGGGATATTTGGGATATTTTGAAAACTGCAAGGAGGTTTCGGACAAATGTGACCAAACGCCGCTTTCAGTACTTGGCATATGTTGGGTAAATAAAGTCGTAATTTCAAAGTGCCAATACGTGCAGAGAGCCAGAATTTTGCTCCAAACTATGGCTCAGGCCTCGAAATTAGCATGTTTGGGATATTTTGAAAACTGCAGGGAAGTTTAGGACAAATGTGACCAAACGCCGCTTTCAGAACTTGGCATTTGTTGGGTTTAAAAAATCGTAATATCAAAATGCGAATACGTGCAGAGAGCCAGAATTTGGCTCAAAAATATGGCTCAGGCCTCGATATTGAGATGTTTGTGATATTTTGAAAACTGCAGGGAGGTTTGGTACAAATGTAACGAAACGCCGCATTCAGTACTTGGCATATGTTGGGTATAAAAAATTCGTTATTTCAAACTGCGAATACCTGCAGAGAGCCAGAATTTGGCTCCAAAATATGGCTAACGTGTCGAAATTGGGATATTTGGAATATTTCGAAAACTGCAAGGAAGTTTGTTCAAAATGTGACACACTGCTGCTTTCAGTACTTGGCATATGTTGGGTATAAAAAGTCGTAATTTCAAACTGTGAATACGTGCAGAGAGGTAGAATTTGGCTCCAAAATATGGCTCCGGCCTCGAAATTGAGATATTTGGGATATTTTGAAAACTGCAGGGGAGTTTGCGCAAAATGTGACTCACTGCCACTTTCAATACTTGGCAAATGTTGGGTTTAAAAAGTCGTATTATCAAACTGTGAATTCGTGCAGAGAGCCAAACGTTGGCTCCAAAATATGGCTCAGGTCTCGATATTGAGATGTTTGGGATATTTTGAAAACTGCAGGGAGTTTAGGACAAATGTGACCAAACGCGGCTTTCAGTACTTGGCATATGTTGGGTATAAAAAAGTCGTAATTTCAAACTGCGAATACGTGCAGAGAGCCAAAATTTGGCTCCAAAATATGGCTCAGGCATCGTAATTGGGATATTTGGGATATTTTGAAAACTGCAGGGGAGATTGTGCGAAATGTGACTCACTGCTGCTTTCAGTACTTGGCATATGATGGGTATAAAAAGTCGTAATTTCAAACTGCGAATACGTGCAGAGAGCTGGAAATTGGCTCCAAAATATGGCTCAGGCCTCGAAAGTGGGATGTTTGGGATATTTTGAAAACTGCAGGGGAGTTTGTGCAAAATGTGACACACTGCTGCTTTCAGTACTTGGCATATGTTGGGTATAAAAAGTCGTAATTTCACACTGCCAATTCGTGCAGAGAGCAAGAATTTGGCTCCAAAATATGGCTCAGGAGTCGAAAATGGGATATTTTGGATATTTTGAAAACTGCAGGGGAGTTTGTGCTTAATGTGACTCACTGATGCTGCTATCAGTACTTGGCATATGTTGGGTATAAAAAGTCGTAATTTCAAACTGCGAATACGTGCGGAGAGCCAGAATTTGACTCCAAAATATGGTTCAGGCCCCGTAATTAAGATATTTGGGATATTTGGAAAACTGCAGGGGAGTTTGTGCAAAATGTGACTCACTGCTGCTTTCATTACTTGGCATATGTTGGGTATAAAAAGTCGTAATTTCATACTGTGAATACGTGCAGAGAGCCAGAATTTGGCTCCAAAATATGGCTCAGGCCTCGAAATTAGGTTGTTTGGGATATTTTGAAAACTGCAGGGAGATTTGGGACACATGTGACCAAACGCCGCTTTCAGTACTTGGCATATGTTGGGTATAAAAAGTCGTAATTTCAAACTGCGAATACGTGCAGAGAGCCAGAATTTGGCTCCAAAATATGGCTCAGGCTTCGAAATTAGGTTGTTTAGGATATTTTGAAAACTGCAGGGAGATTTAGGACACATGTGACCAAACACCGCTTTCAGTACCTGGCATATGTTGGGTATAAAATAGTGGTAATTTCTAACTGAGAATACGTGCAGAGAGCCAGAATTTGGCTCCATAATATGGCTCAGGCGTCGAAATTGGGATATTTGGGATATTTTGAAAACTGCAGGGGAGTTTGTGCTAAATGTGACTGACTGCTGCTTTCAGTACTTGGCATATGTTGGGTATAAAAAGTCGTAATTTCAAACTGCGAATACGTGCAGAGAGCCGGAATTTGGCTCCAAAATATGGATCAGGCCTCAAAATTGGGATATTTGGGATGTTTCGAAAACTGCAGGGGAGTTTGTGTGAAATGTGACTCACTGCCGCTTTCAGGACTTGGCATATGTTGCGTATAAAATGTCGTAATTTCAAACCGCGAATACGTCCATAGAGTCAGAATTTGGCTCCATAATATTGCTCAGGCCTCGAAATTGGGATGTTTGTGATATTTTGAAAACTGCAGGGAGGTTTGGGACAAATGTAACCAAACGACGCATTCAGTACTTGGCATATGTTGGGTATAAAAAATTCGTAATTTCAAACTGCGAATACCTGCAGAGAGCCAGAATTTGGCTCCAAAATATGGCTCAGGCCTCGAAATTGCAATATTTAGGATATTTCGAAAACTGCAGGGGAGTTTGTTCAAAATGTGACTCACAGCCGCTTTCAGGACTGGTCATATGTTGGGTATAAAAAGTCGTAATTTCAAACTGGGAATACGTGCATAGAGCCAGAATTTGGCTCTAAATTATTGCTCAGTCCTCGAAATTGGGATATTTGGGATATTTTGAAAACTGCAGGAGAGTTTGTGCAAAATGTGGCTCACTACCGCTTTCATTACTTGGCATATATTGGGTATACAAAATCGTAATTTAAAACTGCGAATACGTGCAGAGAGCCAGAATTTGGCTCCAATATGTGAATCAGGCCTTAAAATTGGGATGTTTGGGGTATTTTGAAAACTGCAGGGGGGATTGCACCAAATGTTGCCAAACGCCGCTTTCAGGACTTAGCAGATGTGGGTATAAAAAAGTCGCAATTTTAAACTGCGAATACGTGCAGAGAGCCAGAATTTGGCTCCAAAATACGGCTCAGGCCTCGAAATTGGGATATTTGGGATATTTTGAAAACTGCAGGGAGGTTTGGGACAAATGTGACGAAACGCCGCTTTCAATACTTGGCATATGTTGGGTATATAAATTCGTAATTTCAAACTGCGAATACGTGCAGAGAGCCAGAATTTGGCTCCAGAATATGACTTATGCCTCGAAATTGGGATGTTTGGGATATTTTGAAAACTGCAGGGGAGTTTGTGCGAAATGTGACTCACTGCCGCTTTCAAGACTTGGCATATGATAGGTATCAAATGTCGTAATTTCAAACCGCGAATACGTGCATAGAGCCAGAATTTGGCTCCAAAATTTGGCTCAGATCTCGAAATTGGGATGTTTGGGATATTTTGAAAACTGCATTGGGGGTTTGGGACCAATGTGACCAAACGCCGCTTTCAGTACTTGGCATATGTTGGGCATAAAAAAAATCGTAATTTCAAACTGCGAATACGTGCAGAGAGCCAGAATTTGGCTCCAAAATATGGTTTAGGCCTCGAAATTGGGATGTTTGGGATATTTTGAAAACTGCAGGATAGTTTGTGCAAAATGTGACTCACTGCTGCTTTCAGTACTTAGCATATGTTGGGTATAAAAATCGTAATATCAAACTTCGAATACTTGCAGAGAGCGAAAATTTGGTTCCAAAATAAGACTCAGGCCTCGAAATTGGGATATTGGGGATATTTTGAAAACTGCAGGGGAGTTTGTGCAAAATGTGTTTCACTGCTGCTATCAGGACTAGGCATATGTTGGGTATAAAAAGTCGTAAATTCATTCTGCGAATACGTGCATAGAGCCAGAATTTGGCTCCAAAATATGGCTCAGGCCTCGAAATTGGGATGTTTGGGATATTTTGAAAACTGCAGGGAGGTTTGTGCAAAATGTGACTCAATGCCGCTCTCAGGTCTTGGCATATGTTGGGTATAAAAAGACGTAATATCAAACTGCGAATACGTGCATAGAGCCAGAATTTGGCTCCAAAAAATGCCTCAGTCCTCGGAATTGGGATGTTTGGGATATTTTGAAAACAGCAGGGGGGCTTGGGACAAATATGACCAAACGCCGCTTTCAGAACTTGGCAAATGTTTGGTTTAAAAATTCGTAATTTCAAAGTGCGAATACGTGCAGAGAGCCAGAACTTGGCTCCAAAATATGGCTCAGGCCTCGAAATTAGGACGTTTGGGATATTTTGAAAACGGCAGTGAGATTTGGGACACATGTGACCAAACGCGCTTTCAGAACTTGGCATATGTTGGGTATAAAAAGTCGTAATTTCAATCTGCGAATACGTGCAAAGAGCCAGAATTTGGCTCCAAAATATGGCTCAGGAATCGAAATTGGGATGTTTCGGATGTTTTGAAAAATTGGCTGACTTTTTATTCCAGCATAGTTGAGGCAGTTGATAGTGGTAAGGATTGTGATGTTGTGTACCTTGACTTTAGCAAAGCTTTTGATACAGTCCCACATGAAAGACTAATTAAAAAAATAGAAGCTCATGGTATTGGGGGTGCTATATTAACTTGGATTAGGGCATGGCTATTCCAAAGGAAACAGAGAGTTAGTATAAATGGGGTTAAGTTAGAGTGGGATAATGTTGTTAGTGGAGTACCTCAGGGCTCTTTCCTGGGCCTTCTGTTGTTTATAATATATATAAATGATTTAGATTCAGGTTTGAGTAGCAACATTTGCAAATTTGCCGATGATACGAAAATCGGTAGGGAAATTAATTCGGAGGAGGACTCACTATCACTTCAAGTTGATCTAGATAGGGTTTTGAAATAGTCAAAGGATTGGCAAATGCAGTTTAATGGTGATAAATGTAAAGTTCTGAGGCTAGGTAATGATGATAGAGTTACAAGATACGAGCTAGATGGTGTTGAGATTGCGAAGTCGGATTGCAAAAGGGATCTGGGAGTTATGATTAGTAAGAATTTAAAACAAAAGAATCAATGCATGAATGTTCGTAATAAGGCGAATAGGACACTGGGATTTATTAATCGAAGCGTTAGTAACAAGACACCTGGTGTGGTTCTTAAGCTATATCTTGCTCTGGTTAGGCCCCATTTAGATTATGCAGTTCAGTTTTGGTCGCCGTATTATAGAATGTATATAAATTCACTTGAACGTGTCCAACGTAGGATGACTAAGTTTATTCCTCAAATTAGAAATCTTTCATATGAAGAAAGATTAACAAAGCTTAAGTTGCATTCACTGGAAAGGCGAAGAGTTAGGGGTGACATGATAGAGGTTTACAAGTGGATGAATGGACATTAGAAGGGGGATATTAATAAGGTATTAAAAATATCAACACAAGACAGAACACGAAACAATGGGTATAAATTGGATATGTTTAGATTTAGGAAAGACTTGGGTAAATACTGGTTCAGTAACAGGGTTGTTGATTTGTGGAACCAATTGCCGCGTAACGTGGTGGAGGTGGTGTCGCTCGATTGTTTGAAGCGCGGGTTGGACAAGTATATCATCATTGCAATATGGAAGTTGTAGTTAAGGACCTGGTGACTCTAGTGGGAGCCCTGAGGACAGAGTTGGACTTTCTGCGGGAGGAGGTGCGTCAGCTGAAAGAACAACGAGAAGTAACGAAGGAGGAGACCAGCAGTAAAGGGACCTCGTCTTGGAGAGTTGTTAAAGACAGGGGCCTTAAGAAGACTTTGATAAAGCCGCCTTCAAACGCCATAGCAACCTCTAATTCATTTGACGTTTTGGAGGACGAGTGCTGTGGAGAGACTGTGGATCGCGCAAAAGGGAAAGCAACGAAGAGAAAGGAAGCGCAGGCCCCTCAGAAAGTAAAGGAAGTACCTAAGCAAACATTAGTTGTGGGAGATTCCCAGATAAGGTATTTGGATAGAACGTTTTGTGCTAGAGATAGGGGGAACAGGTTAAGGGTTTGCTATCCCGGAGCTGGCATTGGTGATATTATAAACAACATGAATGATATTATGGCTGGTAATGGGAACAATCCCATTATTTGCATTAGCGTGGGAGGAAATGATGTTGGTCGAGTTAGGAGTGAGGAACTGATTCAGAGGTATAAAACAGCCATAGAGTTAGTTAGGAGCAAGGGAGGAATCCCGATCATATGTGGCATTCTTCCAAGAAAGGGAGTGGGAAATGAATGGATATCGAGGGCACTTGGTGTCAATTGCCGGCTGGAAAGATATTGCAAATCAAATGCAATATCTTTCATAGACAACTGGGAACACTTCTATGGAAGAAATGAAATGTATGCTCGTGATGGGGTGCATCTATCGAGAGCTGGGGTTGTTGCTGTTGCGAACTCGTTAGAAGAAGTGGTTAGAGGTGTTTGGGTTTAAACTGTTAGTAGATAGAGGTATGGGAATTGATTTGGAGGAAGGAGGTAATAAAAGTATGTGTTTGTGGGCGAAAGGAATTGGCAAAACGATCAGGGAAAGAGAAGGTCCGCAAAATAACAATTCACTTAGGGTATATTACACTAACAGTAGAAGTCTAAGAAATAAAATTAACGAATTAAATGCTCTTGTCTGCACAGAAAAAATAGATATTATTGCACTTACCGAAACGTGGATGAATGTAGAAAATAGAGAACTATTAGCTGAATATCAAATATATGGATTTAAACTATTTCACACAGATAGATATATTAGACGAGGAGGTGGAGTAGCCATATATGTTAGGGACAATTTGAAATGTAGTCTCAAAGAGGGAATCAAAACAGAGCCACACACAGAAACTATTTGGATTGAATTAAACGGAAAAGCTAATAATATTATAATAGGAGTAATATATAGGCCACCAAATTTAGACAGAATGGAAGCAAAGCATCTTTGGGATGAAATATCTAGAGCATCTAGATCTAACAGTATTTATGTCATGGGTGACTTTAATTTTAGCGGAATAAACTGGTTGAACAAAACAGGGAATAGTGAAGCAGAAGATTTTCTAGAATTAATTGACGATTGCTTTCTTACGCAACACATTAAGGAACCAACACGGGAAAATAATATTTTAGATTTAGTGTTAACTAACAGGGAAACGCAAATTAATGACATCGAAATAGGGAGTGAGCTAGGGAGCAGTGATCACAAAGAAATCAGATTTAGCATAGAATGGAATAGACCAGTAGGAGAAAATTCTGTTAAAGTGCCAGATTTTCGAAAAGCTGATTTTAATAGCCTAAGAAATTTTTTGGGTCAAATTGATTGGAAAGTCTTGGGTATGGGGTGTGGGCCGGTCTTGGAGCGAGACATGAACCCAGCGATAGGTGACTTAAATGGGGATTTCGATGTGGATTCAATATATAACTTATTTAAGAATATTCTAAACAAAGCACAGGAACGTAGTATACCATACAAATTGAATAGATCGAATACTAATGACCCAAAGTGGATAACAAAGAATTTGAAGAACCTTATAGGTAAAAAGAGAGCTTGGTACAAAAGGATTAAAAATGGGGAGGTCACTTTAGAACAGGAATTCGTACAACTGGTTAGAAATGTTAAAAAAGAGATAAGGAAAGCAAAAAGAAACTATGAAGTTTTCATAGCAGGGCAAGCAAAGACAAATCCTAAAGGGTTTTTTCAGTTATATCGTACTAAGACTAGGGAAAGGATAGGTCCATTAAAAACTGAGACAGGTCAAATAACAGATAGTGATGAAGAGATGAGTAGTATTTTTAATAAATATTTTGTATCTGTATTTACTAAAGAGGAACTTAACAATATGCCTTCAGCCGAACAAGTCTATGTGGGTGGGGACGAGGACAGGTTGACGAGTTTAGCAGTTACCAGGGAGGATGTTCTTAAACAAATAGTAAAACTCAAACCAAACAAATCCCCAGGGCCGGATGAAGTGTTTGCCAGGGTGCTTAAAGAATGCAAAGAGGAGCTTTGTGACCGACTGTCAACCATATTTAATAAATCAATAGAGTCAGGCAGAGTGCCAGAGTTTTGGAAAGTTGCTAATGTGATACCAGTTTTTAAGAAAGGAGATAGATCACTTGCGTCTAACTATCGACCAATTAGCCTAACGTCTATTGTGGGAAAGTTACTCGAATCTATAATAGCAAATAAAATTCGTCTTCATCTTGAAAAACATAAATTAATAATTGAGTCGCAACATGGTTTTATAAATGGCCGTTCATGTTTAACAAATTTGTTATCTTTTTATTCTAGCATTGTTGAGGCAGTTGATAGTGGTAAGGATTGCGATGTTGTATACCTTGACTTTAGCAAAGCTTTTGATACAGTGCCACATGAAAGACTGATTAAAAAGATAGAGTCTCATGGTATTGGGGGTGCTATATTAAGCTGGATTAGGGCATGGCTATACCAAAGGAAACAGAGAGTTAGTATAAATGGAATCAAGTCAGAGTGGGAAAATGTTGTAAGTGGAGTGCCTCAAGGCTCTGTCCTGGGACCTCTGTTGTTTATAATATATATAAATGATTTAGATTCAGGTTTGAGTAGCAACATTTGCAAATTTGCCGATGATACGAAAATCGGTAGGGAAATTAATTCGGAGGAGGACTCACTATCACTTCAAGTTGATCTAGATAGGGTTTTGAAATGGTCAAAGGATTGGCAGATGCAGTTTAATGCTGATAAATGTAAAGTTCTGAGGTTAGGTAATGATGATAGAGTTACAAGATACGAGCTAGATGGTGTTGTGATTGCGAAGTCGGATTGCGAAAGGGATCTGGGAGTTATGATTAGTAAGAATTTAAAACAAAAGGATCAATGCATAAATGTTCGTAATAAGGCAAATCGGACACTTGGATTTATTAATCGCAGCGTTAGTAACAAGACACCTGGTGTGGTTCTCAAGCTATATCTTGCTCTAGTTAGGCCCCATTTAGATTATGCAGTTCAGTTTTGGTCGCCATATTATAGAATGGATATAAATTCACTTGAACGTGTCCAGCGTAGGATGACTAAGTTAATTCCCCAAATTAGAAATCTTTCATATGAAGAAAGATTAACAAAGCTTAAGTTGCATTCACTGGAAAGGCGAAGAGTTAGGGGTGACATGATAGAGGTTTACAAGTGGATGAATGGACATAACCGGGGGGATATTAATAGGGTATTAAAAGTATCAACACAGGACAGAACACGAAACAATGGATATAAATTGGATAAGTTTAGATTTAGGAAAGACTTGGGTAAATACTGGTTCAGTAACAGGGTTGTTGATTTGTGGAACCAATTGCCGCGTAACATTGTGGAGGTGGGGTCCCTCGATTGTTTCAAGCGCGGGTTGGACAAGTATATGAGTGGGATTGGGTGGTTATAGAATAGGAGCTGCCTCGTATGGGCCAATAGGCCTTCTGCAGTTACCTTTGTTCTTATGTTCTTCTTATGTTCTTATATGAGTGGGATTGGGTGGTTATAGAATAGGAGCTGCCTCGTATGGGCCAATAGGCCTTCTGCAGTTACCCTTGTTCTTATGTTCTTATGTTCTTATGCAGGGAGGTTTTGGACAAATATGACGAAACGCCGCTTTCAGTACTTGGCATATATTGGCTATATAAATTCGTAATTTCAAACTGTGAATACATGCAGAGAGCCAGAATTTGGCTCCAAAATATGGCTCATGCCTTGAAATTGGGATGTTTGGGATATTTTGAAAACTGCAGGGAGGTTTGGGACAAAAGTGACCAAACGTCACTTTCAGTACTTGGCATATGTTGGGTATAAAAAGTCGTAATTTCAAACTGCGAATACGTGCAAAGAGCCACAATTTGACTCCAAAATATGGCTCAGGCCTCGAAATTGGGATATTTGGGATATTTCGAAAACTGCAGGGAAGTTTGTGCGAAATGTGACTCACTGCCGCTTTCAAGACTTGGCATATGTTGGATATAAAATGTCGTAATTTCAAACCGCGAATACGTGCATAGAGCCGGAATTTGGCTCCAAAATATGGCTCAGGCCTCGAAATTGGGATGTTTAGGATATTTTGAAAACTTCATGGGGGGTTTGGGACAAATGTGACCTAATGCCGTTTTTAGTACTTGGTATATGTTGGGTATAAAAAAGTCGGAATTTCAAACTGCGAATACGTGCAGAGAGCCAGAATTTGGCTCCAAAATATGGCTCAGGCCTCGAAATTGGGATGTTTGGGATATTTTGAGAACTGCAGGGGGGATTGAGACAAATGTGACCAAACGCCGCTTTCAGTACTTGGCATATGTTGGGTATAAAAAAGTGGTAATTTCAAACGGCGAATACGTGCAGAGAGCCAGAATTTGGCTCTAAAATATTGCTCAGGCCTCGAAATTGGGATATTTGGGATATTTCGAAAACTGCAGGGGAGTTTGTGCGAAATGTGACTCACTGCCGCTTTCAGTACTTGGCATATGTTGGGTATAAAAACCGTAATATCAAACTGCGAATACGTGCAGAGAGCCAGAATTTGGCTCCAAAATATGACTCGGGCTTCGATAAATTTGAAAACTGCTGGGAGGTTTGGGACAAATGTAACCAAACGCCGCTTTCAGTACTTGGCATATGTTGGGTAAAAAAAAGTCGTAATTTCAAACTGCGAATACGCTCAGAGAGCCAGAATTTGGTTCCAAAATATGGCTCAGGCCTTGAAATTGAGATGTTTGGGATATTTTGACAACTGCTGGGGGACAAATGTGATCAAACGCCGTGTTCAGTACTTGGAATGTTGAGTATAAAAAAGTAGTAATTTCAAACTGCGAATACGTGCAGAGAGCCAGAATCTGGTTCCAAAATGTGAATCAGGCCTCGAAATTGGGATGTTTGAGATATTTCGAAAACTGCAGGGGAGTTTGTGCAAAATGTGACACACTGCCTCTTTCAAGTCTTGGCATATATTGGGTATAAAAAATCGTAATATCTAACTACGAATCCGTGCAGAGAGCCAGAATTTGGCTCCAAAATGTGAATCAAGCCTAAAAATTGGGTTGTTTGGGATATTTGGAAAACTGCAGGGGGGATTGGCCCAAATGTGACCAAACGACGCTTTCAAGACTTGGCATATGTTGGGTATAAAAAAAGTCGCAATTTTAAACTGCGAATACGTGCAGAGAGCCAGAATTTGGTTCCAAAATATGGCTCAGGCCTCGAAATTAGAATTTTTGGGATATTTCGAAATCTGCAGGGGAGTTTGGGCGAAATGTGACACCCTGCCTCTTTCAAGACTTGGCATATGTTGGGTATAAAATGTTGTAATTTCAAACCGCGAATACGTGCAGAGAGCCAATATTTGGCTCCAAAATATTGCTCAGGCCTCGAAATTGGGATATTTGAGATATTTCGAAAACTGCAGGGGAGTTTGTGCAAAAAGTGACTCACTGCTGCTTTCAGTACTTGGCATATGTTGGGTATAAAATGTCGAAATTTCAAACCGCGAATACGTGCATAGAGCCAGAATTTAGCTCTAAAATATGGCTCAGGCCTCGAAATTGGAATGTTTGGGATATTTTGAAAACTGCAGGGAGGGTTTGGGACAAATGTGACCAAATGCCGCGTTCAGTACTTGGTATATGTTGGGTATAAAAAAGTCGTAATTTCAAACTGCGAACACGTGCAGAGAGCCAGAATTTGGCTCCAAAATATGGCTCAGGCCTCGAAATTGTGATGTTTGGGATATTTTGAAAACTGCAGGGGGGATTGAGACAAATGTGACCAAACGCCGCTTTTAGTACTTGGCATATGTTGGGTATATAAATTCATAAATTCAAACTGCGAATACGTGCAGAGAGCCAGAATTTGGCTCCAAAATATGGCTCATGCCTCAAAATTGAGATGTTTGTGATATTTTGAAAACTGCAGGGAGGGTTTGGGACAAAAGTGACCAAACGCCGCTTTCAGTACTTGGTATATGTTGGGTATAAAAAAGTCGTAATTTCAAACTGCGAATACGTGCATAGAGCCAGAACTTGGCTCCAAAATATGGCTCATGCCTCGAAATTGAGATGTTTGGGATATTTCGAAAACTGCAGGGAGGGTTTGGGACAAATGTGACCAAACGCCGCTTTCATTACTTGGTATATGTTGGGTATAAAATGTCGTAATTTCAAACTGTGAATACGTGCAGAGAGCCAAAATTTAGCTCCAAAATTTGGCTCAGGCCTCGAAATTGGGATGTTTGGGATATTTTGAAAACTGCAGGGGAGTTTGTGCGAAATGTGACTCACTGCCGCTTTCAGGACTTGGCATATGTTGGGTATAAAATGCCGTAATTTCAAACCACGAATACGTGCATAGAGCTAGAACTTGGCTCCAAAATATGGCTCAGGCCACGAAATTGGGATGTTTGGGATATTCTGAAAACTGCAGGAGGGTTTGGGACAAAGGTTACCAAACGCCGCTTTCAGTACTTGGCATATATTGGGTTTAAAAAAGTCGTAATTTCAAACTGAGAATACGTGCAGAGAGCCAGAGTTTGGCTCCAAAATATGGCTGAGGCCTCGAAATTGGGATGTTTGGGATATATCGAAAACTGCAAGAAAGTTTGTGCAAAATGTGACTCACTGCCACTTCCAGTACTTGGCATATGGTGGGTATAAAAATCGTAATATTAAACTGCGAATACGTGGAGAGAGCCAGAATTTGGCTCCATAATATGGCTCAGGCCTCGATATTGGGATATTTGGGATATTTCGAAAACTGCAGGGGAGTTTGTGCAAAATTTGACTCGCTGCCGCTTTCATGACTTGGCATATGTTGGGCATAAAAATTCGTAATTTCAAACTGCGAATACGTGCATAGAGCCAGAATTTGTCTCAAAAATAATTCTCTGTCCTCGAAATTGGGATTTTTGGGATATTTTAAAAACTCCAGGGGTGTTTGGGACCAATATGACCAAATGCCGCTTTCAGAACTTGCCATATGTTGGGTATAAAAAGTCGTAATTTCAAACAGCGAATACGTGCAGAGCGCTTGAATTTGGCTCCAAAATATGGCTCAGGCCTCGAAAGTGGGATGTTTGGCATATTTTGAAAACTGCAGGGGAGTTTGTGCAAAATGTGACTCACTGCTGCTTTCAGTACTTGGCATATGTTGGGTATAAAAAGTCGTAATTTCAAACTGCGAATACGTGCAGAGAGCCAGAATTTGGCTCCAAAATATGGCACAGGCGTCGAAATTGTGATATTTGGGATATTTCGAAAACTGCAAGGGAGTGTGTGCAAAATGTGACTCACTGCTGCTTTCAGGAATTGGCATATGTTGGGTATAAAAAGTCGAAATTTCAATCTGCGAATACAAGCATAGAGCCAGAATTTGGCTCCAAAATATGGCTCAGGCCTCGAAATTGGGATGTTTGGGATATTTTTAAAACTGCTGGGAAGTTTGGGACAAATGTGACCAAACGCCACTTTCAGTACTTGGCATATGTTGGGTATAAAAAGTCGTAATATCAAACTGCGAATACTTGCAGAGAGCCAAAATTTGGCTCCAAAATATTGCTCAGGCCTCGAAATTGGGATATTTGAGATATTTCGAAAACTGCAGGGGAGTTTGTGCGAAATGTGACTCACTGCTGCTTTCAGTACTTGGCATATGTTGGGTATAAAAAAGTCGTAATTTCAAACTGCGAATACGTGCAGAGAGCCAGAATTTGGCTCCAAAATATGGCTCAGGCCTCGAAATTGTGATGTTTGGGATATTTTGAAATCTGGAGGGGGGATTGAGACAAATGTGACCAAACGCCGCTTTCAGTACTTGGCATATGTTGGGTATATATATAATTTCATAAATTCAAACTGCGAATACGTGCAGAGAGCCAGAATTTGGCTCAAAAATATGGCTCATGCCTCGAAATTGAGATGTTTGGGATATTTTGAAAACTGAAGGGAGGTTTGGGACAAATGTGACGAAACGCCACTTTCATTACTTGGCATATGTTGGGTATAAAAAGTCGTAATTTCAAACTGCGAATACGTGCAGAGAGCCAGAATTTGGCTCCAAAATGTGGCTCATGCCTCAAAATTGGGATATTTGGGATATTTCGAAAACTGCAGGGGAGTTTGTGCGAAATGTGACTCACTGCCTCTTTCAGAACTTGGCATATGTTGGGTATAAAATCTCGTAATTTCAAACCGCGAATACATGCATAGAGCGAGAATTTGGCTCCAAAATATTGCTAAGGACTCGAAATTGGGATGTTTGGTATATTTTGAAAACTGCAGGGGGGGTTTGGGACAAATGTGACCAAACGCCACTTCCAGTACTTGGCATATGTTGGTTATAAAAAAGTGGAAATTTCAAACTGCGAATACGTGCAGAGAGCCAGAATTTGGCTCCAAAATATTGCTCAGGCCTCGAAATTGAAATATTTGGGATATTATAAAAACTGCAGGGGAGTTTGTGCGAAATGCGACTCACTGACGCTTTCAGGACTTGGCATATGTTGGGTATAAAATGGCGTAATATCAAATCGCAAATACGTGCATAGAGCCAGAATTTGGCTCCAAAATATGGCTCAGGCCTCGAAATTGGGATGTTTGGGATATTTTGAAAACAGCAGGGGGGGTTTGGGACAAATGTGACCAAACGCCGCTTTCAGTACTTGGCATATGTTGGGTATAAAAAAGTGGTAATTTCAAACTGCGAATACGTGCAGAGAGCCAGAATTTGGCTCCAAAATATTGCTCAGGCCTCGAAATTGAGATATTTGGGATATTTCGAAAACTGCAGGGGAGTTTGTGCGAAATGTGACTCACTGATGCTTTCAGGACTTGGCATATGTTGGGTATAAAATGGCGTAATATCAAACCGCGAATACGTGCATAGAGCCAGAATTTGGCTCCAAAATATGGCTCAGGCCTTGAAATTGGGATGTTTGGGATATTTTGAAAACTGCAGGGGGGGGGGGGGTTGGGACAAAGGTTACCAAACACCACTTTCAGTACTTGGCATATATTGGGTATAAAAAAGTCGTAATTTCAAACTGCGAATACATGCAGAGAGCCAGAGTTTGGCTCCAAAATATGGCTCAGGCCTCGAAATTGGGATGTTTGGGATATTACGAAAGCTGCAGGGGAGTTTGTGCAAAATATGACTCACTGCTGCCTTTACGGCTTGGCATATGTTGGGTAAAAAATGTCGTAATTTCAAACCGCGAATACGTGCATAGAGCCAGAATTTTGCTCCAAAATATGGCTCAGGCCTCGAAATTGGGATGTTTGGGATATTTTGTAAACTGCAGGGGGGGTGTTTGGGACAAATGTGACCAAACGCCGCTTTCAGTACTTGGCATATGTTGGGCATTAAAAAGTCGTATTTTCAAACTGCGAATACGGGCAGAGAACCAGAATTTGGCTCCAAAATTTTGCTCAGGCCTCGAAATTGGGATATTTAGGATATTTTGAAAACTGCAGGGGAGTTTGTGCAAAATGTGACTCACTGCCGCTTTTAGGACTTGGCATATGTTGGGTATAAAATGGCGTAATTTCATACCGCGAATACGTGCATAGAGCAAGAATTTGGCTCCAAAATATGGCTCAGGCCTCGAAATTGGGATGTTTGGGTATATTTTGAAAACTGCAGGGGGGGTTTGGGACAAATGTTACCAAACGCCACATTCAGTACTTGGCATATATTGGGTATAAAAAAGTCGTAATTTCAAACTGCGAATACGTGCAGAGAGCCAGAGTTTGGCTCCAAAATATGGCTCAGGCCTCGATATTGGGATGTTTGGGATATTTCGAAAACTGAAGGGGAGTTTGTGCAAAATTTGACTCACTGCCACTTTCATGACTTGGCATATGTTGGGTATAAAAAGATAATTTTAAACTGCGAATACGTGCATAGAGCCAGAATTTGGCTCAAAAATATTGCTCTGTCCTCGAAATTGGGATGTTTGGGATATTTTGAAAACTCCAGGGGGGTTTGGGACCAATATGACCAAACGCCGCTTTCAGAACTTGGCATATGTTGGGTATAAAAAGTCGTAATTTCAAACTGCGAATACGTGCAGAGAGTTTGAATTTGGCTCCAAAATATGGCTCAGGTCTCGAAAGTGGGATGTTTGGGATATTTTGAAAACTGCAGGGGAGTTTGTGCAAAATGTGACTCACTGCTGCTTTCAGTACTTGGCATATGTTGGGTATAAAAAGTCGTAATTTCAAACTGCGAATAAGTGCAGAGAGCCAGAATTTGGATCCTAAATATGGCTCAGGCGTCGAAATTGTGATATTTGGGATATTTCGAAAACTGCAAGGGAGTTTGTTCAAAATGTGACTCACTGCCGCTTTCAGGAATTGGCATATGTTGGGTATAAAAATTCGTAATTTCAATCTGCGAATACGTGCATAGAGCCAGAATTTGGCTCCAAAATATGGCTCAGGCCTTGAAATTGGGATGTTTGGGATATTTTTAAAACTGCAGGGGGGGGGGGGTTGGGACAAAGGTTACCAAACACCACTTTCAGTACTTGGCATATATTGGGTATAAAAAAGTCGTAATTTCAAACTGCGAATACATGCAGAGAGCCAGAGTTTGGCTCCAAAATATGGCTCAGGCCTCGAAATTGGGATGTTTGGGATATTACGAAAGCTGCAGGGGAGTTTGTGCAAAATATGACTCACTGCTGCCTTTACGGCTTGGCATATGTTGGGTAAAAAATGTCGTAATTTCAAACCGCGAATACGTGCATAGAGCCAGAATTTTGCTCCAAAATATGGCTCAGGCCTCGAAATTGGGATGTTTGGGATATTTTGTAAACTGCAGGGGGGGTGTTTGGGACAAATGTGACCAAACGCCGCTTTCAGTACTTGGCATATGTTGGGCATTAAAAAGTCGTATTTTCAAACTGCGAATACGGGCAGAGAACCAGAATTTGGCTCCAAAATTTTGCTCAGGCCTCGAAATTGGGATATTTAGGATATTTTGAAAACTGCAGGGGAGTTTGTGCAAAATGTGACTCACTGCCGCTTTTAGGACTTGGCATATGTTGGGTATAAAATGGCGTAATTTCATACCGCAAATACGTGCATAGAGCAAGAATTTGGCTCCAAAATATGGCTCAGGCCTCGAAATTGGGATGTTTGGGTATATTTTGAAAACTGCAGGGGGGGTTTGGGACAAATGTTACCAAACGCCACATTCAGTACTTGGCATATATTGGGTATAAAAAAGTCGTAATTTCAAACTGCGAATACGTGCAGAGAGCCAGAGTTTGGCTCCAAAATATGGCTCAGGCCTCGATATTGGGATGTTTGGGATATTTCGAAAACTGAAGGGGAGTTTGTGCAAAATTTGACTCACTGCCGCTTTCAGGAATTGGCATATGTTGGGTATAAAAAGTCGTAATTTCAATCTGCGAATACGTGCATAGAGCCAGAATTTGGCTCCAAAATATGGCTCAGGCCTTGAAATTGGGATGTTTGGGATATTTTTAAAACTGCAGGGAGGTTTGGGACAAATGTGACCAAACGCCACTTTCAGTACTTGGCATATGTTGGGCATAAAAAGTCGTAATATCAAACTGCGAACACTTGCAGAGAGCCAAAATTTGGCTCCCAAATATTGCTCAGGCCTCGAAATGGGGATATTTGAGATATTTCGAAAACTGCAGGGGAGTTTGTGCGAAATGTGACTCACTGCTGCTTTCAGTACTTGGCATTTGTAGGGTATAAAATGTCGTAATTTCAAACCGCGAATACGTGCATAGAGCCAGAATTTAGCTCTAAAATATGGCTCGGGCCTCGAAATTGGGATGTTTGGGATATTTTGAAAACTGCAGGGGGGGTTTGGGACAAATGTGAGCAAACGTCGCGTTCAGTACTTAGCATATGCTGGGTATAAAAAAGTCGTAATTTCAGACTGCGAATACGTGCAGAGAGCAAGAATTTGGCTCCAAAATATGGCTCAGGCCTCGAAATTGGGATATTTGGGATATTTCGAAAACTGCAGGGGAGTTTGTACGAAATGTGACTCACTGCCGTTTTCAAGACTTGGCATATGTTGGGTATAAAATGTCGTAATTTCAAAGCGCGAATACGTGCATAGAGCCAGAATTTGGCTCCAAAATATGGCTCAGGCCTCGAAATTGGGATGTTTGGGATATTTTTAAAACTGCAATGAGGTTTGGTACAAATGTGACCAAACGCCACTTTCAGTACTTGGCATATGTTGGGTATAAAAATCGTAATTTCAAACCGCGAATATGTGCAGAGAGCCAGAATTTGGCTCCAAAATTTGGCTCAGGCCTCAAAATTGGGATATTTGTGATATTTCGAAAACTGCAGGGGAGTTTGTGCGAAATGTGACTCACTGCTGCCTTTAGGGCTTGGCATATGTTGGGTAAAAAATGTCGTAATTTCAAACCGCGAATACGTGCATAGAGCCAGAATTTTGCTCCAAAATATGGCTCAGGCCTCGAAATTGGGATGTTTGGAATATTTTGTAAACTGCAGGGAGGGTGTTTGGGACAAATGTGACCAAACGCCGCTTTCAGTACTTGGCATATGTTGGGCATAAAAAAGTCGTAATTTCAAACTGCGAATACGGGCAGAGAGCCAGAATTTGGCTCCAAAATTTTGCTCAGGCTTCGAAATTGGGATATTTGGGATATTTCGTAAACTGCAGGGGAGTTTGTGCAAAATGTGACTCACTGCCGCTTTTAGGACTTGGCATATGTTGGGTATAAAATGGCGTAATTTCAAACCGCGAATACGTGCATAGAGCAAGAATTTGGCTCCAAAATATGGCTCAGGCCTCGAAAGTGGGATGTTTGGGATATTTTGAAAACTGCAGGGGAGTTTGTGCAAAATGTGACTCACTGCTGCTTTCAGTACTTGGCATATGTTGGGTATAAAAAGTCGGAATTTCAAACTGCGAATACGTGCAGAGAGCCAGAATTTGGCTCCAAAATATGGCTCAGGCGTCGAAATTGTGATATTTGGGATATTTCGGAAACTGCAAGGGAGTTTGTGCAAAATATGACCCACTGCCGCTTTCAGGAATTGGCATATGTTGGGTATAAAAAGTCGTAATTTCAATCTGCGAATACGTGCATAGAGCCAGAATTTGGCTCCAAAATATGGCTCAGGCTTCGAAATTGGGATGTTTGGGATATTTTTAAAACTGCAGGGAGGTTTGGGACAAATGTGACCAAACGCCACTTTCAGTACTTGGCATATGTTGGGTATAAAAAGTCGTAATATCAAACTGCGAATACTTGCAGAGAGCCAAAATTTGGCTCCAAAATATTGCTCAGGCCTCGAAATTGGGATATTTGAGATTTCGAAAACTGCAGGGGAGTTTGTGCGAAATGTGACTCACTGCTGCTCTCAGTACTTGGCATATGTTGGGTATAAAATGTCGTAATTTCAAACCGCGAATACGTGCATAGAGCCAGAATTTTTCTCCAAAATATGGCTCAGGCCTCGAAATTGGGATGTTTGGGATATTTTGAAAACTGCAGGGGGGATTGAAACAAATGTGACCAAACGCCGCTTTCAGTACTTGGCATATGTTGGGTATATATAATTTCATGAATTCAAACTGCGAATACGTGCAGAGAGCCAGAATTTGGCTCCAAAATATGGCTCATGCCTCGAAATTGAGATGTTGGGATATTTTGAAAACTGCAGGGAGGTTTGGGACAAATGTGACCAAATGCCAAATTCATTACTTGGCATATGTTGGGTATAAAAAGTCGTAATTTCAAACTGCGAATACGTGCAGAGAGCCAGAATTTGGCTCCAAAATATGGCTCAGGCATCAAAATTGGGATATTTGGGATATTTCGAAAACTGCAGGGGAGTTTGTGCGAAATGTGACTCACTGCCTCTTTCAGAACTTGGCATATGTTGGGTATAAAATCTCGTAATTTCAAACCGCGAATACATGCATAGAGCCAGAATATGGCTCCAAAATATTGCTAAGGCCTCGAAATTGAGATGTTTGGGATATTTTGAAAACTGCAGGGGGGGTTTGGGACAAATGTGACCAAACGCCGCTTTCAGTACTTGGCATATGTTGGGTTTAAAAAAGTGGTAATTTCAAACAGCGAATACGTGCAGAGAGCCAGAATTTGGCTCCAAAATATTGCTCAGGCCTCGAAATTGAGATATTTGGGATATTTCGAAAACTGCAGCGGAGTTTGTGTTAAATGTGACTCACTGACGCTTTCAGGACTTGGCATATGTTGGGTATAAAATGGCATAATATTAAACTGCGAATACGTGCATAGAGCCAGAATTTGGCTCCAAAATATGGATCAGGCCTCGAAATTGGGATGTTTGGGATATTTTGAAAACTGCAGGGGGGGTTTGGGACAAAGGTTACCAAACGCCTCTTTCAGTACTTGGCATATATTGGGTATAAAAAAGTCGTAATTTCAAACTGCGAATACGTGCAGAGAGCCAGAGTTTGGCTCCAAAATATGGCTCAGGCCTCGAAATTGGGATGTTTGGGATATTTCGAAAACTGCAGGGGAGTTTGTGCAAAATGTGACTCACTGCCGTTTTCAGTACTTGGCATATGTTGGGTATAAAAATCGTAATATTAAACTGCGAATACGTGGAGAGAGCCAGAATTTTGCTCCATAATATGGCTCAGGCCTCGATATTGTGATGATTGGGATGTTTTGAAAACTGCAGGGAGGTTTGGGACAAATGTGACCAAACGCCACTTTCAGTACTTGGCATATGTTGGGTATAAAAAGTCGTAATTTCAAACTGCGAATACGTGCAGAGAGCCAGAATTTGGCTCCAAAATATGGTTCAAGCGTCGGAATTGGGATAGTTGGGATATTTCGAAAACTGCAAGGAAGTTTGTGCAAAATGTGACTCACTGCTGCTTTCAGGAATTGGCATATGTTGGGTATAAAAAGTTGTAATTTCAATCTGCGAATACGTGCATAGAGCCAGAATTTGGCTCCAAAATATGACTCGGGCCTCAAAATTGGGATGTTTGGGATATTTTTAAAACTGCAATGAGGTTAGGGACCAATGTGACCAAACGCCACTTTCAGTACTTGGCATATGTTGGGTATAAAAATCGTAATTTCAAACCGCGAATATGTGCAGAGAGCCAGAATTTGGCTCCAAAATATGGCTCAGGCCTCAAAATTGGGATATTTGGGATATTTCGAAAACTGCAGGGGAGTTTGTGCGAAATGTGACTCACTGCTGCCTTTAGGGCTTGGCATATGTTGGGTAAAAAATTTCGTAATTTCAAACTGCGAATACGTGCATAGAGCCAGAATTTGGCTTCAAAATATGGCTCAGGCCTCGAAATTGGGATGTTTGGGTATATTTTGAAAACTGCAGGGGGGGTTTGGGACAAATGTTACCCAACGCCACATTCAGTACTTGTCATATATTGGGTATAAAAAAGTTGTAATTTCATACTGCGAATACGTGCTGAGAGCCAGAGTTTGGCTCCAAAATTTTGCTCAGGCCTCGAAATTGAGATGTTTGGGATAATTTGTAAACTGCACGGGGGGTGTTTGGGACAAATGTGACCAAACGCCGCGTTCAGTACTGGGCATATGTTGGGTACAAAAAAGTCGTACTGGGCATATGTTGGGTACAAAAAAGTCGTAATTTCCAACTGAGAATACGTTCAGAGAGCCATAATTTGGCTCCAAAATATGTCTCAGGCCTCGAAATAGGGATATTTGAGATATTTCGAAAACTGCAGGGGAGTTTGTGCGAAATGGGACTCACTGCCGCTTTCAAAACTTGGCATATGTTGGGTATAAAATGTCGTAATTTCAAACCGCGAATACGTGCATAGAGCCAGAATTTGGCTGCAAAATATGGCTCAGGCCTCGAAATTGGGATGTTTGTGATATTTTGAAAACTGCAGGGAGGGTTTGGGACAAATGTGACCAAACGCCGCTTTCAGTACTTGGTATTTGTTGGGTATAAAAAAGTCGTAATTTCAAACTGCGAATACGTGCATAGAGCCAGAATTTTTCTCCAAAATATGGCTCAGGCCTCGAAATTGGGATGTTTGGGATACTTTGTAAACTGCACGGGGGGTGTTTGGGACAAATGTGACCAAACGCCGCTTTCTGTACTTGGCATATGTTGGGCATAAAAAAGTCGTAATTTCAAACTGTGAATACGTGCAGAGAGCCAGAATATGGCTCCAAAATATGGCTCAGGCCTCGAAATTGGGATATTTGGGATATTTCGAAAACTGCAGGGGAGTTTGTGCGAAATATGACTCACTGCCGCTTTTAGGACTTGGCATATGTTGGGTATAAAATGGCGTAATTTCAAACCGCAAATACGTGCATAGAGCAAGAATTTGGCTCCAAAATATGGCTCAGGCCTCGAAATTGGGATGTTTGGGTATATTTTGAAAACTGCAGGGGGGGTTTGGGACAAATGTTACCAAATGCCACATTCAGTACTTGGCATATATTGGGTATAAAAAAGTCGTAATTTAATACTGCGAATACGTGCAGAGAGCCAGAGTTTGGCTCCTAAATATGGCTCAGGCCTCGTAATTGGGATGTTTTGGATATTTCGAAAACTGCAGGGGAGTTTGTGCAAAATTTGACTCACTGCCGCTTTCATGACTTGGCATATGTTGGGTATAAAAAGGTAATTTTAACCTGCGAATACGTGCATAGAGCCAGAATTTGGCTCAAAAATATTGCTCTGTCCTCGAAATTGGGATGTTTGGGATATTTTGAAAACTCCAGGGGGGTTTGGGACCAATATGACCAAACGCTGCTTTCAGAACTTGGCATATGTTGGGTATAAAAATCGTAATTTCAAGCTGCGAATAAGTGCAGAGAGCTTGAATTTGGCTCCAAAATATGGCTCAGGCCTCGAAAGTGGGATGTTTGGGATATTTTGAAAACTGCAGGGGAGTTTGTGCAAAATGTTACTCACTGCCGCTTTCAGTACTTGGCATATGTTGGGTATAAAAAGTCGTAATATCAAACTGCGAATACTTGCAGAGAGCGAAAATTTGGCTCCAAAATATTGCTCAGGCCTCGAAATTGGGATATTTGGGATATTTTGAAAACTGCAGGGGAGTTTGTGCAAAATGTGACTCACTGCTGCTTTCAGTACTTGGCATATGTTGGGTATAAAAAGTCGTAATTTCAAACTGCGAATACGTGCAGAGAGCCAGAATTTGGCTCCAAAATATGGCTCAGGCGTCGAAATTGGGATATTTGGGATATTTTGAAAACTGCAAGGGAGTTTGTTCGAAGTGTGACTCACTGCCGCTTTCAGGACTTGGCATATGTTTGGTAAAAAATGTCGTAATTTCAAACCGCGAATACGTGCATAGAGCCTGAATTTTGCTCCAAAATATGGCTCAGGCCACGAAATTGGGATGTTTGGGATATTTTGAAAACTACAGGGGGGGTTTGGGACAAATGTGACCTAACGCCGCGTTCAGTACTGGGCATATGTTGGGTACAAAAAAGTCGTAATTTCAAACTGCGAATACGTTCAGAGAGCCAGAATTTGGCTCCAAAATATGTCTCAGGCCTCGAAATTGGGATATTTGGGATATTTCGAAAACTGCAGGGGAGTTTGTGCGAAATGGGGCTCACTGCCGCTTTCAAGACTTGGCATATGTTGGGTATAAAATGTCGTAATTTCAAACCGCGAATACGTGCATAGAGCCAGAATTTGGCTCCAAAATATGGCTCAGGCCACGAAATTGGGATGTTTGTGATATTTTGAAAACTGCAGGGAGGGTTTGGGACAAATGTGACTAAACGCCGCATTCAGTACTTGGTATATGTTGGGTATAAAAAATTCGTAATTTCAAACTGCGAATACGTGCAGAGAACCAGAATTTGGCTCCAAAATATGGCTCATGCCTCGAAATTGAGATGTTTGGGGTATTTTGAAAATTGCAGGGAGGGTTTGGGACAAATGTGACCAAACGCCGCTTTCAGTACTTGGTATATGTTGGGTATAAAAAAGTCGTAATTTCAAACTGCGAATACGTGCAGAGAGCCAGAATTTGGCTCCAAAATATGGCTCAGGCCACAAAATTGGGATATTTGTGATATTTCGAAAACTGCAGGGGAGTTTGTGCGAAATGTGACTCACTGCCGCTTTCAGAACTTGGCATATGTTTGGTATAAAATCTCGTAATTTCAAACCGCGAATACGTGCATAGAGCCAGAATTTGGCACCAAAATATGGCTCAGGCCTCGAAATTGGGATGTTTGGGATATTTTGAAAACTGCAGGGAAGATTGAGACAAATGTGACCAAACGCCGCTTTCAGTACTTGGCATATGTTGGGTATAAAAAAGTGGTAATTTCAAACTGCGAATACGTGAAGAGAGCCAGAATTTTGCTCCAAAATATGGCTCAGGCCTCAAAATTGGGATATTTATGATATTTCAAAAACTGCAGGGGAGTTTGTGCGAAATGTGACTCACTGCTGCTTTCAGGACTTGGCATATGTTGGGTAAAAAATGTCGTAATTTCAAACCGCGAATACGTGCATAGAGCCAGAATTTGGCTCCAAAATATGGCTCAGGCTTCGAAATTGGGATGTTTGGGATATTTTGAAAACTGCAGGGGGGGTTTGGGACAAATGTGACCAAACGCCGCTTTCAGTACTTGGTATATGTTGGGTATAAAAAAGTCGTAATTTCAAACTGCGAATACGTGCAAAGAGCCAGAAATTGGCTCCAAAATATGGCTCATGCCTCGAGATTGAGATGTTTGGGATATTTTGGAAACTGCAGGGAGGGTTTGGGACAAATGTGACCAAACGCCGCTTTCAGTACTTGGCATATGTTGGGTACAAAAAAGTCGTAATTTCAAACTGAGAATACGTTCAGAGAGCCAGAATTTGGCTCCAAAATATGTCTCAGGCCTCGAAATAGGGATATTTGAGATATTTCGAAAACTGCAGGGAGGGTTTGGGACAAATGTGACCAAACGCCGCTTTCAGTACTTGGTATTTGTTGGGTATAAAAAAGTCGTAATTTCAAACTGCGAATACGTGCAGAGAGCCAGAATTTAGCTCCAAAATATTGCTCTGTCCTCGAAATTGGGATATTTGGGATATTTTGAAAACTGCAAGGGAGTTTGTGCGAAGTGTGACTCACTGCCGCTTTCAGGACTTGGCATATGTTTGGTAAAAAATGTCGTAATTTCAAACCGCGAATACGTGCATAGAGCCTGAATTTTGCTCCAAAATATGGCTCAGGCCACGAAATTGGGATGTTTGGGATATTTTGAAAACTACAGGGGGGGTTTGGGACAAATGTGACCTAACGCCGCGTTCAGTACTGGGCATATGTTGGGTACAAAAAAGTCGTAATTTCAAACTGCGAATACGTTCAGAGAGCCAGAATTTGGCTCCAAAATATGTCTCAGGCCTCGAAATTGGGATATTTGGGATATTTCGAAAACTGCAGGGGACTTTGTGCGAAATGGGGCTCACTGCCGCTTTCAAGACTTGGCATATGTTGGGTATAAAATGTCGTAATTTCAAACCGCGAATACGTGCATAGAGCCAGAATTTGGCTGCAAAATATGGCTCAGGCCTCGAAAGTGGGATGTTTGTGATATTTTGAAAACTGCAGGGAGGGTTTGGGACAAATGTGACCAAACGCCGCTTTCAGTACTTGGTATTTGTTGGGTATAAAAAAGTCGTAATTTCAAACTGCGAATACGTGCAGAGAGCCAGAATTTGGCTCCAAAATATGGCTCATGCCTCGAAATTGAGATGTTTGGGATATTTTGAAAACTGCAGGGAGGGTTTGGGACAAATGTGACCAAACGCCGCTTTCAGTACTTGGTATATGTTGGGTATAAAAAAGTCGTAATTTCAATCTGTGAATACGTGCAGAGAGCCAGAATTTAGCTCCAAAATATGGCTCAGGCCTCGAAATTGGGATGTTTGGGATATTTTGAAAACTGCAGGGGGGATTGAGACAAATGTGACCAAACGCCGCTTTCAGTACTTGGCATATGTTGGGTATAAAAAAGTGGTAATTTCAAACTGCGAATACGTGCAGAGATCAAGAATTTGGCTCCAAAATATGGCTCAGGCCTCAAAATTGGGATATTTATGATATTTCAAAAACTGCAGGGGAGTTTGTGCGAAATGTGACTCACTTCCGCTTTCAGGACTTGGCATATGTTGGGTATAAAATGGCGTAATTTCAAACCGCGAATACGTGCATAGAGCCAGAATTTTTCTCCAAAATATGGCTCAGGCCTCGAAATTGGGATGTTTGGGATAATTTGTAAACTGCACGGGGGGTGTTTGGGACAAATGTGACCAAACGCCGCTTTCAGTACTTGGCATATGTTGGGCATAAAAAAGTCGTAATTTCAAACTGTGAATACGTGCAGAGAGCCAGAATTTGGCTCCAAAATATGGCTCAGGCCTCGAAATTGGGATATTTGGGATATTTCGAAAACTGCAGGGGAGTTTGTGCGAAATATGACTCACTGCCGCTTTTAGGACTTGGCATATGTTGGGTATAAAATGGCGTAATTTCAAACCGCAAATACGTGCATAGAGCAAGAATTTGGCTCCAAAATATGGCTCAGGCCTCGAAATTGGGATGTTTGGGTATATTTTGAAAACTGCAGGGGGGGTTTGGGACAAATGTTACCAAATGCCACATTCAGTACTTGGCATATATTGGGTATAAAAAAGTCGTAATTTCATACTGCGAATACGTGCAGAGAGCCAGAGTTTGGCTCCTAAATATGGCTCAGGCCTCGAAATTGGGATGTTTTGGATATTTCGAAAACTGCAGGGGAGTTTGTGCAAAATTTGACTCACTGCCGCTTTCATGACTTGGCATATGTTGGGTATAAAAAGGTAATTTTAACCTGCGAATACGTGCATAGAGCCAGAATTTGGCTCAAAAATATTGCTCTGTCCTCGAAATTGGGATGTTTGGGATATTTTGAAAACTCCAGGGGGTTTGGGACCAATATGACCAAACGCTGCTTTCAGAACTTGGCATATGTTGGGTATAAAAATCGTAATTTCAAGCTGCGAATAAGTGCAGAGAGCTTGAATTTGGCTCCAAAATATGGCTCAGGCCTCGAAAGTGGGATGTTTGGGATATTTTGAAAACTGCAGGGGAGTTTGTGCAAAATGTTACTCACTGCCGCTTTCAGTACTTGGCATATGTTGGGTATAAAAAGTCGTAATATCAAACTGCGAATACTTGCAGAGAGCGAAAATTTGGCTCCAAAATATTGCTCAGGCCTCGAAATTGGGATATTTGGGATATTTTGAAAACTGCAGGGGAGTTTGTGCAAAATGTGACTCACTGCTGCTTTCAGTACTTGGCATATGTTGGGTATAAAAAGTCGTAATTTCAAACTGCGAATACGTGCAGAGAGCCAGAATTTGGCTCCAAAATATGGCTCAGGCGTCGAAATTGGGATATTTGGGATATTTTGAAAACTGCAAGGTAGTTTGTTCGAAGTGTGACTCACTGCCGCTTTCAGGACTTGGCATATGTTTGGTAAAAAATGTCGTAATTTCAAACCGCGAATACGTGCATAGAGCCTGAATTTTGCTCCAAAATATGGCTCAGGCCACGAAATTGGGATGTTTGGGATATTTTGAAAACTACAGGGGGGGTTTGGGACAAATGTGACCTAACGCCGCGTTCAGTACTGGGCATATGTTGGGTACAAAAAAGTCGTAATTTCAAACTGCGAATACGTTTAGAGAGCCAGAATTTGGCTCCAAAATATGTCTCAGGCCTCGAAATTGGGATATTTGGGATATTTCGAAAACTGCAGGGGAGTTTGTGCGAAATGGGGCTCACTGCCGCTTTCAAGACTTGGCATATGTTGGGTATAAAATGTCGTAATTTCAAACCGCGAATACGTGCATAGAGCCAGAATTTGGCTCCAAAATATGGCTCAGGCCACGAAATTGGGATGTTTGTGATATTTTGAAAACTGCAGGGAGGGTTTGGGACAAATGTGACTAAACGCCGCATTCAGTACTTGGTATATGTTGGGTATAAAAAATTCGTAATTTCAAACTGCGAATACGTGCAGAGAACCAGAATTTGGCTCCAAAATATGGCTCATGCCTCGAAATTGAGATGTTTGGGGTATTTTGAAAATTGCAGGGAGGGTTTGGGACAAATGTGACCAAACGCCGCTTTCAGTACTTGGTATATGTTGGGTATAAAAAAGTCGTAATTTCAAACTGCGAATACGTGCAGAGAGCCAGAATTTGGCTCCAAAATATGGCTCAGGCCACAAAATTGGGATATTTGTGATATTTCGAAAACTGCAGGGGAGTTTGTGCGAAATGTGACTCACTGCCGCTTTCAGAACTTGGCATATGTTTGGTATAAAATCTCGTAATTTCAAACCGCGAATTCGTGCATAGAGCCAGAATTTGGCTCCAAAATATGGCTCAGGCCTCGAAATTGGGATGTTTGGGATATTTTGAAAACTGCAGGGGGGGTTTGGGACAAATGTGACCAAACGCCGCTTTCAGTACTTGGTATATGTTGGGTATAAAAAAGTCGTAATTTCAAACTGCGAATACGTGCAAAGAGCCAGAAATTGGCTCCAAAATATGGCTCATGCCTCGAGATTGAGATGTTTGGGATATTTTGGAAACTGCAGGGAGGGTTTGGGACAAATGTGACCAAACGCTGCTTTCAGTACTTGGCATATGTTGGGTACAAAAAAGTCGTAATTTCAAACTGAGAATACGTTCAGAGAGCCAGAATTTGGCTCCAAAATATGTCTCAGGCCTCGAAATAGGGATATTTGAGATATTTCGAAAACTGCAGGGAGGGTTTGGGACAAATGTGACCAAACGCCGCTTTCAGTACTTGGTATTTGTTGGGTATAAAAAAGTCGTAATTTCAAACTGCGAATACGTGCAGAGAGCCAGAATTTGGCTCCAAAATATGGCTCAGGCCTCAAAATTGGGATATTTATGATATTTCAAAAACTGCAGGGGAGTTTGTGCGAAATGTGACTCACTGCCGCTTTCAGAACTTGGCATATGTTTGGTATAAAATCTCGTAATTTCAAACCGCGAATTCGTGCATAGAGCCAGAATTTGGCTCCAAAATATGGCTCAGGCCTCGAAATTGGGATGTTTGGGATATTTTGAAAACTGCAGGGAAGATTGAGACAAATGTGACCAAACGCCGCTTTCAGTACTTGGCATATGTTGGGTATAAAAAAGTGGTAATTTCAAACTGCGAATACGTGAAGAGAGCCAGAATTTTGCTCCAAAATATGGCTCAGGCCTCAAAATTGGGATATTTATGATATTTCAAAAACTGCAGGGGAGTTTGTGCGAAATGTGACTCACTGCTGCTTTCAGGACTTGGCATATGTTGGGTAAAAAATGTCGTAATTTCAAACCGCGAATACGTGCATAGAGCCAGAATTTGGCTCCAAAATATGGCTCAGGCTTCGAAATTGGGATGTTTGGGATATTTTGAAAACTGCAGGGGGGGTTTGGGACAAATGTGACCAAACGCCGCTTTCAGTACTTGGTATATGTTGGGTATAAAAAAGTCGTAATTTCAAACTGCGAATACGTGCAAAGAGCCAGAAATTGGCTCCAAAATATGGCTCATGCCTCGAGATTGAGATGTTTGGGATATTTTGGAAACTGCAGGGAGGGTTTGGGACAAATGTGACCAAACGCCGCTTTCAGTACTTGGTATTTGTTGGGTATAAAAAAGTCGTAATTTCAAACTGCGAATACGTGCAGAGAGCCAGAATTTGGCTCCAAAATATGGCTCAGGCCTCAAAATTGGGATATTTATGATATTTCAAAAACTGCAGGGGAGTTTGTGCGAAATGTGACTCACTGCCGCTTTCAGGACTTGGCATATGTTGGGTATAAAATGTCGTAATTTCAAACCGCGAATACATGCATAGAGCCCGAATTTGGCTCCAAAATATTGCTCAGGCCTCGAATTTGGGATGTTTGGGATATTTTGAAAACTGCAGGGGGGGTTTGGGACAAATGTGACCAAACGCCGCTTTCAGTACTTGGCATATGTTGCGCATAAAAAAGTCGTATTTTCAAACTGCGAATACGTGCAGAGAGCCAGAATTTGGCTCGAAAATATTGCTCAGTCCTCGAAATTGGGATATTTGGGATATTTCGAAAACTGCAGGGGAGTTTGTTCGAAATGTGACTCACTGCCGGTTTCAGGACTTGGCATATGTTGGGTATAAAATGTCGTAATTTCAAACCGCGTATACGTGCATAGAGCTAGAATTTGGCTCCAAAATATGGCTCAGGACTCGAAATTGGGATGTTTGGGATATTTTGAAAACTGCAGGAGGGTTTGGGACAAAGGTTACCAAACGCCGCTTTCAGTACTTGACATATATTGGGTATAAAAAAGTCGTAATTTCAAACTGAGAATACGTGCAGAGAGCCAGAGTTTGGCTCCAAAATATGGCCCAGGCCTCGAAATTGAGATGTTTGGGATATATCGAAAACTGCAAGGGAGTTTGTGCGAAGTGTGACTCACTGCTGCTTTCAGGACTTGGCATATGTTGGGTAAAAAATGTCGTAATTTCAAACCGCGAATACGTGCATAGAGCCTGAATTTTGCTCCAAAATATGGCTTAGGCCACGAAATTGGGATGTTTGGGATATTTTGAAAACTACAGGGGGGGTTTGGGACAAATGTGACCAAATGCCGCGTTCAGTACTGGGCATATGTTGGGTACAAAAAAGTCGTAATTTCAAACTGCGAATACGTTCAGAGAGCCAGAATTTGGCTCCAAAATATGTCTCAGGCCTCGAAATTGGGATATTTGGGATATTTTGAAAACTGCAGGGAAGGTTTGGGACAAATGTGACCAAACGCCGCTTTCTGTACTAGGTATATGTTGGGTATAAAAAAGTCGTAATTTCAATCTGTGAATACGTGCAGAGAGCCAGAATTTAGCTCCAAAATATTGCTCAGGCCTCGAAATTGGGATGTTTGTGATATTTTGAAAACTGCAGGGAAGGTTTGGGACAAATGTGACCAAACGCCGCATTCAGTATTTGGTATATGTTGGGTATAAAAAAGTCGTAATTTCAAACTGCGAATACGTGCAGAGAGCCAGAATTTGGCTCCAAAATATGGCTCATGCCTCGAAATTGAGATGTTTGGGATATTTTGAAAATTGCAGGGAGGGTTTGGGACAAATGTGACCAAACGCCGCTTTCAGTACTTGGTTTATGTTGGGTATAAAAAAGTGGTAATTTCAAACTGCGAATACGTGCAGAGAGCCAGAATTTGGCTCCAAAATATGGCTCAGGCCTCAAAATTGGGATATTTGGGATATTTCGAAAACTGCAGGGGAGTTTGTGCGAAATGTGACTCACTGCCGCTTTCAGAACTTGGCATATGTTTGGTATAAAATCTCGTAATTTCAAACCGCGAATACGTGCATAGAGCTAGAATTTGGCTCCAAAATATGGCTCAGGCCTCGAAATTGGGATGTTTGGGATATTTTGAAAACTGCAGGGAGGGTTTGGGTCAAATGTGACCAAACGCCGCTTTCAGTACTTGGTATATGTTGGGTATAAAAAAGTCGTAATTTCAAACTGCGAATACGTGCAGAGAGCCAGAATTTGGCTCCAAAATATGGCTCATGCCTCGAAATTGAGATGTTTGGGATATTTTGAAAACTGCAGGGAGGGTTTGGTACAAATGTGACCAAACGCAACTTTCAGTACTTGGTATATGTTGGGTATAAATAAGTCGTAATTTCAAACTGCGAATACGTGCAGAGAGCCAGAATTTGGCTCCAAAATATGGCTCAGGCCTCAAAATTGGGATATTTGGGATATTTCGAAAACTGCAGGGGGGGTTTGGGACAAATGTGACCAAACGCCGCTTTCTGTACTTGGTATATGTTGGGTATAAAAAAGTCGTAATTTCGATCTTTGAATACGTGCAGAGAGCCAGAATTTAGCTCCAAAATATGGTTCAGGCCTCGAAATTGGGATGCTTGGGATATTTTGAAAACTGCAGGGGGATTGAGACAAATGTGACCAAACGCCGCTTTCAGTACTTGGCATATGTTGGGTATAAAAAAGTGGTAATTTCAAACTGCGAATACGTGCAGAGAGCCAGAATTTGGCTCCAAAATATGGCTCAGGCCTCAAAATTGGGATATTTATGATATTTCTAAAACTGCAGGGGAGTTTGTGCGAAATGTGACTCACTGCCGCTTTCAGGACTTGGCATATGTTGGGTATAAAATGTCGTAACTTCAAACCGCGAATACATGCATAGAGCCCGAATTTGGCTCCAAAATATTGCTCAGGCCTCGAATTTGGGATGTTTGGGATATTTTGAAAACTGCAGGGGGGGTTTGGGACAAATGTGACCAAACGCCGCTTTCAGTACTTGGCATATGTTGCGAATAAAAAAGTCGTATTTTCAAACTGCGAATACGTGCAGAGAGCCAGAATTTGGCTCGAAAATATTGCTCAGTCCTCGAAATTGGGATATTTGGGATATTTCCAAAACTGCAGGGGAGTTTGTGCGAAATGTGACTCACTGCCGGTTTCAGGACTTGGCATATGTTGGGTATAAAATGTCGTAATTTCAAACCGCGTATACGTGCATAGAGCTAGAATTTGGCTCCAAAATATGGCTCAGGCCTCGAAATTGGGATGTTTGGGATATTTTGAAAACTGCAGGAGGGTTTGGGACAAAGGTTACCAAACGCCGCTTTCAGTACTTGGCATATATTGGGTATAAAAAAGTCGTAATTTCAAACTGAGAATACGTGCAGAGAGCCAGAGTTTGGCTCCAAAATATGGCCCAGGCCTCGAAATTGAGATGTTTGGGATATATCGAAAACTGCAGGGGAGTTTGTGCGAAGTGTGACTCACTGCTGCTTTCAGGACTTGGCATATGTTGGGTAAAAAATGTCGTAATTTCAAATCGCGAATACGTGCATAGAGCCTGAATTTTGCTCCAAAATATGGCTTAGGCCACGAAATTGGGATGTTTGGGATATTTTGAAAAGTACAGGGGGGGGTTTGGGACAAATGTGACCAAATGCCGCTTTCAGAACTTGGCATATGTTGGGTATAAAATGTCGTAGTTTCAAACCGCGAATACGTGCATAGAGATAGAATTTGGCTCCAAAATATGGCCCAGGCCTCGAAATTGAGATGTTTGGGATATATCGAAAACTGCAAGGGAGTTTGTGCAAAATGTGACTCACTGCCGCTTTCAGTACTTGGCGTATCTTGGGTATAAAAATCGTAATATTAAACTGCGAATACGTGTAGAGAGCCAGAATTTGGCTCCATAATATGGCTCAGGCCTCGATATTGGGATATTTGGGATATTTCGAAAACTGCAGGGGAGTTTGTGCAAAATTTGACTTACTGCCGCTTTCAGGACTTGGCATAAGTTGGGCATAAAAATTCGTAATTTCAATCTGCGAATACGTGCATAGAGCCAGAATTTGGCTCAAAAATATTGATCTGTCCTCGAAATTGGGATTTTTGGGATATTTTTAAAACTCCAGGGGTGTTTGGGACCAATATGACCAAATGCCGCTTTCAGAACTTGGCATATGTTGGGTATAAAAAGTCGTAATTTCAAACAGCGAATACGTGCAGAGAGCTTGAATTTGGCTCCAAAATATGGCTCATGCCTCGAAAGTGGGATGTTTGGCACATTTTGAAAACTGCAGGGGAGTTTGTGCAAAATGTGACTCACTGCCGCTTTCAGTACTTGGCATATATTGGGTATAAAAAATCGTAATTTCAAACTGCGAATACTTGCAGAGAGCCAGAATTTGGCTCCAAAATATGGCTCAGGCGTCGAAATTGGGATGTTTAGGATATTTTTAAAACTGCAGGGAGGTTTGGGACAAATGTGACCAAACGCCACTTTCAGTACTTGGCATATGTTGGGTATAAAAAGTTGTAATTTCAAACTGCGAATATGTGCATAGAGCCAGAATTTGGCTCAAAAATATGGCTCAGGCCTCGAAATTGGGATGTTTGGGATATTTTGAAAACTGCAGGGAGGGTTTGGGACAAATGTGACCAAACGCCGCTTTCAGTACTGGGCATATGTTGGGTATAAAAATCGTAATATTAAACTGCGAATACGTGGAGAGAGCCAGAATTTGGCTCCATAATATGGCTCAGGCCTTGATATTGGGACATTTGCGATATTTCGAAAACTGCAGGGGAGTTTGTGCAAAATTTGACTTACTGCCGCTTTCAGGACTTGGAATATGTTGGGTATAAAAAGTCGTAATTTCAAACTGCGAATACGTGCATAGAGCCAGAATTTGGCTCAAAAATATTGCTCTGTCCTCGAAATTGGGATTTTTGGGATATTTTAAAAACTCCAGGGGGGGTTTGGGACCAATATGACCAAACGCCGCTTTCAGAACTTGGCATATGTTGGGTAAAAAAAGTCGTAATTTCAAACAGCGAATACGTGCATAGAGTCAGAATTTTGCTCCAAAATATGGTTCAGGCCTCGAAATGGGGATGTTTGGGATATTTTGAAAACTGCAGGGGGGGGATTGGGACAAATGTGACCACACGTTGCATTCAGTACTGGGCATATGTTTGGTATAAAAAAGTCGTAATTTAAAACTGCGAATACGTGCAGAGAGCCAGAATTTGGCTCCAAAATATGGCTCAGGCCTCGAAATTGGGATATTTTGGATATTTCGAAAACTGCAGGGGAGTTTGTGCGAAATGGGACTCACTGCCGCTTTCAAGACTTGGCATATGTTGGGTATAAAATGTTGTAATTTCAAACCGCGAATACATACATAGAACCAGAATTTGGCTCCAAAATATGGCTCAGGCCTGGAAATTGGGAGGTTTGTGATATTTTGAAAACTGCAGGGAGGGTTTGGGACAAATGTGACCAAACGCCGCTTTCAGTACTTGGTATATGTTGGGTATTAAAAAGTCGTAATTTCAAACTGCGAATACGTGCAGAGAGCCAGAATTTGGCTCCAAAATATGGCTCAGGCCTCGAAATTAGGATATTTGGGATATTTCGAAAACTGCAGGGAGGTTTGGGACAAATGTGATCAAACGCCACTTTCAGTTCTTGGCATATGTTGGGCATAAAAAGTCGTAATTTCAAACTGCGAATACGTGCAGAGAGCCAGAATTTGGCTCCAAAATATGGCTCAGGCCTCTAAATAGGGATATTTGGGATATTTCGAAAACTGCAAGGGAGTTTGTGCAAAACGTGACTCACTGCCTCTTTCAGGACTTGGCATATTTTTTAATAAAGTCGTAATTTCAAACTGCGAATACGTGCAGAGAGCCAGAATTTGGCTCCAAAATATGGCTCAGGCGTCGAAATTGGGATGTTTGAGATATTTTGAAAACTGCAGTAAGGTTTTGGGACAAATATGACCAAACGTCGCTTTCAGTACTTGGCATATGTTGGGTATATAAAGTCGTAATTTCAAACTGATAATACGTGCAGAGAGCCAGAATTTGGCTCCAACATATGGATCAGGCCTCAAAATTGGGATATTTGGGATATTTTGAAAACTGCAGGGGAGTTTGTGTGAAATGTGACTCACTGCCGCTTTCAGGACTTGGCATATGTTGCGTATAAAATGTTTTAATTTCAAACCGCGAATACGTGCATAGAGCCAGAATTTGGCTCCATTATATTGCTCAGGCCTCGAAATTGGGATGTTTGGGATATTTTGAAAACTGCAGGGGGGTTTGGGACAAATGTGACCAAACGCCTCTTTCAATACTTGGCATATATTGGGCATAAAAAAGTCGTAATTTCAAACTGCGAATACGGGCAGAGGGCCAGAATTTGGCTCCCAAATATTGCTCAGGCCTCGAAATTGGGATATTTGGGATATTTTGAAAAATGCAGTGCAGTTTGTGCGAAATGTGACTCACTGCCGCTTTCAGGATACGGCATATGTTGGGTATAAAATCTCGTAATTTCAAACCGCGAATACGTGTATAGAGCCAGAATTTGGCTAAAAAATGTGGCTCAGGCCTCGATATTGTGTTGTTTGGGATATTTTGAAAACTGCAGGGAGGTTTGGGACAAATGTAACTAAACACCATATTCAGTACTTGGCATATGTTGGGTATAAAAAAATCGTAATTTCAAACTGCGAATACCTGCAGAGAGCCAGAATTTGGCTCCAAAATATGGCTCAGGCCTCGAAATTGCGATATTTAGGATATTTCGAAAACTGCAGGGGAGTTTGTGCAAAATGTGACTCACTGCCGCTTTCAGGACTTGGCATATGTTGGGTATAAAAAGTCGTAATTTGAAACTGGGAATACGTGCATAGAGCCAGAATTTGGCTCCAAAATATTGCTCAGTCCTCGAAATTGGGATGTTTGGGATATTTTGAAAACTGCAGGGGGGTTTGGGACAAATATGACCAAACGCCGCTTTCAGAACTTTGCATATGTTGGGTATAAAAAGTCGTAATTTCACACTGCGAATACGTGCAGAGAGCTTGAATTTGGATCCAAAATATGGTTCAAACCTTAAAATTGGGAAATTTTGGATATTTCGATAACTGCAGGGGAGTTTGTGCGAAATGGGACTCACTGCCGCTTTCAAGACTTGGCATATGTTGGGTATAAAATGTTGTAATTTCAAACCGCGAATACATACATAGAACCAGAATTTGGCTCCAAAATATGGCTCAGGCCTGGAAATTGGGAGGTTTGTGATATTTTGAAAACTGCAGGGAGGGTTTGGGACAAATGTGACCAAACGCCGCTTTCAGTACTTGGTATATGTTGGGTATTAAAAAGTCGTAATTTCAAACTGCGAATACGTGCAGAGAGCCAGAATTTGGCTCCAAAATATGGCTCAGGCCTCGAAATTAGGATATTTGGGATATTTCGAAAACTGCAGGGAGGTTTGGGACAAATGTGATCAAACGCCACTTTCAGTTCTTGGCATATGTTGGGCATAAAAAGTCGTAATTTCAAACTGCGAATACGTGCAGAGAGCCAGAATTTGGCTCCAAAATATGGCTCAGGCCTCTAAATAGGGATATTTGGGATATTTCGAAAACTGCAAGGGAGTTTGTGCAAAACGTGACTCACTGCCTCTTTCAGGACTTGGCATATTTTTTAATAAAGTCGTAATTTCAAACTGCGAATACGTGCAGAGAGCCAGAATTTGGCTCCAAAATATGGCTCAGGCGTCGAAATTGGGATGTTTGAGATATTTTGAAAACTGCAGTAAGGTTTTGGGACAAATATGACCAAACGTCGCTTTCAGTACTTGGCATATGTTGGGTATATAAAGTCGTAATTTCAAACTGATAATACGTGCAGAGAGCCAGAATTTGGCTCCAACATATGGATCAGGCCTCAAAATTGGGATATTTGGGATATTTTGAAAACTGCAGGGGAGTTTGTGTGAAATGTGACTCACTGCCGCTTTCAGGACTTGGCATATGTTGCGTATAAAATGTTTTAATTTCAAACCGCGAATACGTGCATAGAGCCAGAATTTGGCTCCATTATATTGCTCAGGCCTCGAAATTGGGATGTTTGGGATATTTTGAAAACTGCAGGGGGGTTTGGGACAAATGTGACCAAACGCCTCTTTCAATACTTGGCATATATTGGGCATAAAAAAGTCGTAATTTCAAACTGCGAATACGGGCAGAGGGCCAGAATTTGGCTCCCAAATATTGCTCAGGCCTCGAAATTGGGATATTTGGGATATTTTGAAAAATGCAGTGCAGTTTGTGCGAAATGTGACTCACTGCCGCTTTCAGGATACGGCATATGTTGGGTATAAAATCTCGTAATTTCAAACCGCGAATACGTGTATAGAGCCAGAATTTGGCTAAAAAATGTGGCTCAGGCCTCGATATTGTGTTGTTTGGGATATTTTGAAAACTGCAGGGAGGTTTGGGACAAATGTAACCAAACACCATATTCAGTACTTGGCATATGTTGGGTATAAAAAAATCGTAATTTCAAACTGCGAATACCTGCAGAGAGCCAGAATTTGGCTCCAAAATATGGCTCAGGCCTCGAAATTGCGATATTTAGGATATTTCGAAAACTGCAGGGGAGTTTGTGCAAAATGTGACTCACTGCCGCTTTCAGGACTTGGCATATGTTGGGTATAAAAAGTCGTAATTTGAAACTGGGAATACGTGCATAGAGCCAGAATTTGGCTCCAAAATATTGCTCAGTCCTCGAAATTGGGATGTTTGGGATATTTTGAAAACTGCAGGGGGGTTTGGGACAAATATGACCAAACGCCGCTTTCAGAACTTTGCATATGTTGGGTATAAAAAGTCGTAATTTCACACTGCGAATACGTGCAGAGAGCTTGAATTTGGATCCAAAATATGGTTCAAACCTTAAAATTGGGAAATTTTGGATATTTCGATAACTGCAGGGGAGTTTGTGCGAAATGGGACTCACTGCCGCTTTCAAGACTTGGCATATGTTGGGTATAAAATGTTGTAATTTCAAACTGCGAATACGTGCATAGAGCTAGAATTTGGCTCCAAAATATGGCTCAGGCCTCGAAATTGGGATATTTTGGATATTTCGAAAACTGCATGGGAGTTTGTGCGAAATGGGACTCACTGCCGCTTTCAAGACTTGGCATATGTTGGGTATAAAATGTTGTAATTTCAAACCGCGAATACATACATAGAACCAGAATTTGGCTCCAAAATATGGCTCAGGCCTGGAAATTGGGAGGTTTGTGATATTTTGAAAACTGCAGGGAGGGTTTGGGACAAATGTGACCAAACGCCGCTTTCAGTACTTGGTATATGTTGGGTATTAAAAAGTCGTAATTTCAAACTGCGAATACGTGCAGAGAGCCAGAATTTGGCTCCAAAATATGGCTCAGGCCTCGAAATTAGGATATTTGGGATATTTCGAAAACTGCAAGGAGGTTTGGGACAAATGTGATCAAACGCCACTTTCAGTTCTTGGCATATGTTGGGCATAAAAAGTCGTAATTTCAAACTGCGAATACGTGCAGAGAGCCAGAATTTGGCCCCAAAATATGGCTCAGGCCTCTAAATAGGAATATTTGGTATATTTCGAAAACTGCAGTGGAGTTTGTGCGAAATGTGACTCACTGCCGCTTTCAGGACTTGGCATATGTTGGGCATAAAAAGTCGTAATTTCAAACTGCGAATACGTGCAGAGAGCCAGAATTTGGCTCCAAAATTTGGCTTAGGCCTCGAAATAGGGATGTTTAGGATATTTTGAAAACTACAGGGGGGGGGGTTTGGGACAAATGTGACCAAATGCCGCGTTCAGTACTTGGCATATGTTAGGTATAAAAAGTCGTAATTTCAAACTGCGAATACGTGCAGAGAGCAAGAATTTGGCTCCAAAATATGACTCAGGCGTCGAAATTGGGATATTTAGGATATTTTGAAAACTGCAGGGGAGTTTGTGCTAAATGTGACTCACTGCTGCTTTCAGTACTTGGCATATGTTGGGTATAAAAAGTCGAAATTTCAAACTGCGAATACGTGCAGAGAGCCAGAATTTGGCTCCAGAATATGGCTCAGGTGTCGAAATTGGGATATTTGGGATATTTCGAAAACTGCAAGGGAGTTTGTGCAAAACGTGACTCACTGCCTCTTTCAGGACTTGGCATATTTTTTAATAAAGTCGTAATTTCAAACTGCGAATACGTGCAGAGAGCCAGAATTTGGCTCCAAAATATGGCTCAGGCGTCGAAATTGGGATGTTTGAGATATTTTGAAAACTGCAGTAAGGTTTTGGGACAAATATGACCAAACGTCGCTTTCAGTACTTGGCATATGTTGGGTATATAAAGTCGTAATTTCAAACTGAGAATACGTGCAGAGAGCCAGAATTTGGCTCCAACATATGGATCAGGCCTCAAAATTGGAATATTTGGGATATTTTGAAAACTGCAGGGGAGTTTGTGTGAAATGTGACTCACTGCCGCTTTCAGGACTTGGCATATGTTGCGTATAAAATGTTTTAATTTCAAACCGCGAATACGTGCATAGAGCCAGAATTTGGCTCCATTATAATGCTCAGGCCTCGAAATTGGGATGTTTGGGATATTTTGAAAACTGCAGGGGGGGTTTGGGACAAATGTGACCAAACGCCTCTTTCAATACTTGGCATATATTGGGCATAAAAAAGTCGTAATTTCAAACTGCGAATACGTGCAGAGAGCCAGAATTTGGCTCCCAAATATTGCTCAGGCCTCGAAATTGGGATATTTGGGATATTTTGAAAAATGCAGCGCAGTTTGTGCGAAATGTGACTCACTGCCGCTTTCAGGATACGGCATATGTTGGGTATAAAATCTCGTAATTTCAAACCGCGAATACGTGCATAGAGCCAGAATTTGGCTCCAAAATGTGGCTCAGGCCTCGATATTGTGTTGTTTGGGATATTTTGAAAACTGCAGGGAGGTTTGGGACAAATGTAACCAAACACTATATTCAGTACTTGGCATATGTTGGGTATAAAAAAATCGTAATTTCAAACTGCGAATACCTGCAGAGAGCCAGAATTTGGCTCCAAAATATGGCTCAGGCCTCGAAATTGCGATATTTAGGATATTTCGAAAACTGCAGGGGAGTTTGTGCAAAATGCGACTCACTGCCGCTTTCAGGACTTGGCATATGTTGGGTATAAAAAGTCGTAATTTCAAACTGGGAATACGTGCATAGAGCCAGAATTTGGCTCCAAAATATTGCTCAGTCCTCGAAATTGGGATGTTTGGGATATTTTGAAAACTGCAGGGGGGTTTGGGACAAATATGACCAAACGCCGCTTTCAGAACTTTGCATATGTTGGGTATAAAAAGTCGTAATTTCAAACTGCGAATACGTGCAGAGAGCTTGAATTTGGATCCAAAATATGGTTCAAGCCTTGAAATTGGGAAATTTTGGATATTTCGATAACTGCAGGGGAGTTTGTGCGAAATGGGACTCACTGCCGCTTACAAGACTTGGCATATGTTGGGTATAAAATGTTGTAATTTCAAACTGCGAATACGTGCATAGAGCTAGAATTTGGCTCCAAAATATGGCTCAGGCCTCGAAATTGGGATGTTTGTGATATTTTGAAAACTGCAGGGAGGGTTTGGGACAAATGTGACCAAACGCAGCTTTCAGTACTTTGCATATGTTGGGTATATAAATTCATAAATTCATACTGCGAATACCTGCAGAGAGCCAGAATTTGGCTCCAAAATATGGCTCATGCCTCGAAATTGAGATGTTTGGGATATTTTGAAAACTGCAGGGAGGTTTGGGACAAATGTGACCAAACGCCACTTTCAGTACTTGGCATATGTTGGGTATAAAATCTCGTAATTTCAAACCGCGAATACGTGCATAGAGCCAGAATTTGGCTCCAAAATATGGCTCAGGCCTCGAAATTGGAATGTTTGGGATATTTTGAAAACTGCAGGGGGGGTTTGGGAGAAATGTGACCAAACGCCGCTTTCTGTACTTGGTATATGTTGGGTATAAAAAAGTCGCAATTTCAAACTGCGAATACGTGCAGAGAGCCAGAATTTAGCTCCAAAATATGGCTCAGGCCTTGAAATTGGGATGTTTGGGATATTTTGAAAACTGCAGGGGGGATTGAGACAAATGTGACCAAACGCCGCTTTCAGTACTTGGCATATGTTGGGTATAAAAAAGTGGTAATTTCAAACTGCGAATACGTGCAGAGAGCCAGAATTTAGCTCCAAAATATGGCTCAGGCCACGAAATTGGGATGTTTGGGATATTTCGAAAACTGCAAGGGAGTTTGTACAAAATGTGACTCACTGCCGCTTTCAGTACTTGGCATATGTTGGGTATAAAAATCGTAATATTAAACTGCGAATACGTAGAGAGAGCCAGAATTTGTCTCCATAATATGGCTCAGGCCTTAAAATTGGGATATTTGGGATATTTCGAAAACTGCAGGGGAGTTTGTGCGAAATATGACTCGCTGCCGCTTTCAGGACTTGGCATATGTTGGGTAAAAAATTTCGTAATTTCAAACTGCGAATACGTGCATAGAGCCAGAATTTTGCTCCAAAATATGGCTCAGGCCTCGAAATTGGGATGTTTGGGATATTTTGAAAACTGCAGGGGGGGGTTTCGGACAAATGTGACCAAACGCCGCGTTCAGTACTGGGCATATGTTGGGTATAAAAATCGTAATATTAAACTGTGAATACGTGGAGAGTGCCAGAATTTGGCTCCATAATATGGCTCAGGCCTTGATATTGGGATATTTGGGATATTTTGAAAACTGCAGGGGAGTTTGTGCCAAATTTGACTTACTGCCGCTTTCAGGACTTGGCATATGTTGGGTATAAAAAGTCGTAATTTCAAACTGTGAATACGTGCATAGAGCCAGAATTTGGCTCAAAAATATTGCTCTGTCTTCGAAACTGGGATTTTTGGGATATTTTGAAAACTTCAGTGAGGTTTGGGACAAATATGACCAAACGCCGCGTTCAGTACTTGGCTTATGTTGGGTATAAAAAATTCGTAATTTCAAACTGCGAATCCGTGCAGAGAGCCAGCATTTGGCTCCAAAATATGGCTCAGGCTTCGAAATTGGAATATTTGGGATATTTCGAAAACTGCATTGGAGTTTGTGCAAAATGTGACTCTCTGCCGCTTTCAAGACTTGGCATATGTTGGGTATAAAATGTCGTAATTTCAAACCGCGAATACGTGCAGAGAGCCAGAATTTGGTTACAAAATATAGCTCAGGCATCGAAATTGGTATGTTTGGGATATTTTGAAAACTGCAGGGGGGATTGAGACAAATGTGACCAAACGCCGCTTTCAGTACCTGGCATATGTTGGGTATAAAATAGTGGTAATTTCAAACTGAGAATACGTGCAGAGAGCCAGAATTAGGCTCCAAAATATGGATCAGGCCTCAAAATTGGGATATTTTGGATATTTCGAAAACTGCAGGGGAGTTTGTGTGAAATGTGACTCACTGCTGCTTTCAGTACTTGGCATATGTTGGGTATAAAAAGTCGTAATTTCAAACTGCGAATACGTGCAGAGAGCCAGAATTTGGCTCCAAAATATGGCTCAGGCGTCGAAATTGGGATATTTGGGATGTTTCGAAAACTGCAGGGGAGTTTGTGTGAAATGTGACTCACTGCCGCTTTCAGAACTTGGCATATGTTGCGTATAAAATGTCGTAATTTCAAACCGCGAATACGTGCATAGAGTCAGAATTTGGCTCCATAATATTGCTCAGGCCTCGAAATTGGGATGTTTTGGATATTTTGAAAACTGCAGTGAGGTTTGGGACAAATATGACCAAACGACGCATTCAGTACTTGGCATATGTTGGGTATAAAAATCGTAATATCAGACTGCGAATACGTGCAGAGAGCCAGAGTTTGGCTCCAAAATATGTCTCAGGCCTTGAAATTGAGATGTTTGGGATATTTTGAAAACTGCAGCTGGGGCAAATGTGACCAACTCAGCTTGCAGTACTTGGCATATGTTGAGCATAAAAAGTCGTAATTTCACACTGCGAATAAGTGCAGAGAGCCAGAATTTGCCTCCAAAAAATGGCTCAGGCCTCGAAATTGGGATGTTTGGGATATTTCGAAAACTGCAGGGGAGTTTGTGCAAAATGTGACTCACTGCTGCTTTCAGTACTTGGCATATGTTGGGTATAAAAATCGTAATATCAAAATGCGAATACGTGCAGAGAGCCAGAATTTGGCTCCAAAATATGGCTCAGGCCTCGATATTGAGATGTTTGGGATATTTTGAAAACTGCAAGGAAGTTTGGTACAAATGTACCAAACGCTGCATTCAGTACTTGGCATATGTTGGGTATAAAAAATTCGTAATTTCAAACTGCGAATAGCTGCAGAGAGCCAGAATTTGGCTCCAAAATATGGCTCAGGCCCCGAAATTGCGATATTTAGGATATTTCGAAAACTGCAGGGGGTTTGGGACAAATATGACCAAACGCCGCTTTCAGAACTTGGCATATGTTGGGTATAAAAATTCGTAATTTCAAACTGCTAATACGTGCAGAGAGCTTGAATTTGGCTCCAAAATATGGCTCAGGCGTCGAAATTTGGATATTTGGGATATTTTGAAAACTGCAGGGGAGTTTGTGCTAAATGTGACTCACTGCTGCTTTCAGGACTTGGCATATGTTGGGTATAAAAAGTCGTAATTTCAAACGGCGAATACGTGCAGAGAGCCAGAATTTGGCTCCAAAATATGGCTCAGGCGTCGAAATTGGGATGTTTGGGATATTTTGAAAACTGCAGTGAGGTTTGGGACAAATATGACCAAACGTCGCTTTCAGTACTTGGCATATGTTGGGTATATAAAGTCGTAATTTCAGACTGCGAATACGTGCAGAGAGGCAGAGTTTGACTCCAAAATATGGCTCAGGCCTCGAAATTGGGATGTTTGGGATATTTTGAAAACTGCATGGGGGGTTTGGGACAAATGTGACCAAACGCCACTTTCAGTACTTGGCATATGTTGGGCATAAAAAAGTCGTAATTTCAAACTGCGAATACGTGCAGAGAGCCAGAATTTGCCTCCAAAATATGGCTCAGGCCTCGAAATTGGGATGTTTTGGATATCTCAAAAACTGCAGGGGAGTTTGTGCAAAATGTGACTCACTGCTGCTTTCAGTATTTAGCATATGTTGGGTATAAAAATCGTAATATCAAAATGCGAATACGTGCAGAGAGCCAGAATTTGGCTCCAAAATATGACTCAGGCCTCGAAATTGGGATGTTTGGGATATTTTGAAAACTGCATGGGGGGTTTGGGACAAATGTGACCAAACGCCACTTTCAGTACTTGGCATATGTTGGGCATAAAAAAGTCGTAATTTCAAACTGCGAATACGTGCAGAGAGCCAGAATTTGGCTCCCAAATATTGCTCCGGCCTCGAAATTAGGATATTTGGGATATTTCGAAAACTGCAGTGCAGTTTGTTCGAAATATGACTCATTGCCGGTTTCAGGACTTGGCATATGTTGGGTATAAAATATCGTAATTTCAAACCGCGAATACGTGCATAGAGCCAGAATTTGGCTCCAAAATTTGGCTTAGGCCTCGAAATAGGGATGTTTAGGATATTTTGAAAACTACAGGGGGGGGGGGTTTGGGACAAATGTGACCAAATGCCGCGTTCAGTACTTGGCATATGTTAGGTATAAAAAGTCGTAATTTCAAACTGCGAATACGTGCAGAGAGCAAGAATTTGGCTCCAAAATATGACTCAGGCGTCGAAATTGGGATATTTAGGATATTTTGAAAACTGCAGGGGAGTTTGTGCTAAATGTGACTCACTGCTGCTTTCAGTACTTGGCATATGTTGGGTATAAAAAGTCGAAATTTCAAACTGCGAATACGTGCAGAGAGCCAGAATTTGGCTCCAGAATATGGCTCAGGTGTCGAAATTGGGATATTTGGGATATTTCGAAAACTGCAAGGGAGTTTGTGCAAAACGTGACTCACTGCCTCTTTCAGGACTTGGCATATTTTTTAATAAAGTCGTAATTTCAAACTGCGAATACGTGCAGAGAGCCAGAATTTGGCTCCAAAATATGGCTCAGGCGTCGAAATTGGGATGTTTGAGATATTTTGAAAAATGCAGTAAGGTTTTGGGACAAATATGACCAAACGTCGCTTTCAGTACTTGGCATATGTTGGGTATATAAAGTCGTAATTTCAAACTGAGAATACGTGCAGAGAGCCAGAATTTGGCTCCCAAATATTGCTCCGGCCTCGAAATTAGGATATTTGGGATATTTCGAAAACTGCAGTGCAGTTTGTTCGAAATATGACTCATTGCCGGTTTCAGGACTTGGCATATGTTGGGTATAAAATATCGTAATTTCAAACCGCGAATACGTGCATAGAGCCAGAATTTGGCTCCAAAATGTGGCTCAAGCCTCGAAATTGGGATGTTTGGGATATTTCGAAAACTGCAGGGGAGTTTGCGCAAAATGTGACTCATTGCCACTTTCAATACTTGGCAAATGTTGGGTTTAAAAAGTCGTATTATCAAACTGTGAATTCGTGCAGAGAGCCAAACGTTGGCTCCAAAATATGGCTCAGGTCTCGATATTGAGATGTTTGGGATATTTTGAAAACTGCAGGGAGGTTTAGGACAAATGTGACCAAACGCCGCTTTCAGTACTTGGCATATGTTGGGTATAAAAAAGTCGTAATTTCAAACTGCGAATGCGTGCAGGGAGCCAGAATTTGGCTCCAAAATATGGCTCAGGCATCGTAATTGGGATATTTGGGATATTTTGAAAACTGCAGGGGAGATTGTGCAAAATGTGACTCACTGCTGCTTTCAGTACTTGGCATATGATGGGTATAAAAAGTCGTAATTTCAAACTGCGAATACGTGCAGAGAGACATAATTTGGCTTCAAAATATGGCTCAGGCCTCGAAATTGAGATATTTGGGATATTTTGAAAACTGCAGGGAGGATTATGACAAATGTGACGAAACGCCGCTTTCAGTACCTGGCATATGTTGGGTATAAAAAAGTGGTAATTTCAAACTGCGAATACGTGCAGAGAGCCAGAATTTGGCTCCAAAATATGGATATAGGCCTAAAAATTGGGATATTTGGGATATTTCGGAAACTGCAGAGGAGTTTGTGCGAAATGCGACTCACTGCCGCTTTCAGGACTTGGCATATGTTATGTATAAAATGTCGAAATTTCAAACCGCGAATACGTGCATAGAGCCAGAATTTGGATCCAAAATATTGCTCATGCCTCGAGATTGGGATGTTTGGGATATTTTGAAAACTGCAGTGGGGGTTTGGGACAAATGTGACCAAACGCCAATCTCAGTACTTGGCATATGTTGGGCATAAAAAAGTCGTAATTTCAAACTGCGAATACGTGCAGGGAGTCAGAATTTGGCTTCAAAATATTGCTCAGGCCTCGAAATTGGGATATTCGGGATATTGCGTAAACTGCAGGGGAGTTTGTGCGAAATGTGACTCACTGCCACTCTCAGTACTTGGCATATGTTGGGTAAAAAATGTCGTAATTTAAAACCGCGAATACGTGCATAGAGCCAGATTTTGGCTCCAAAATATGGCTAAGGCCTCAAAATTGGGATGTTTGGGATATTTAGAAATCTGCAGGGGGGGTTAGGGACAAATGTTACCAAACGCCGCTTTCAGTACTTGGCATATATTGGGTAAAAAAATCGTAATATCAAAATGCGAATACGTGCATATGGCCAGAATTTGGCTCCAAAATATTGCTCAGTCCTCAAAATTGGGATGTTTGGGATATTTTGAAAATTGCAGGAGGGTTTGGGACAAATATGACCAAACGCCGCTTTAAGAACTTGGCATATGTTGGGTATAAAAAGTCGTAATTTCAAACTGCGAATACGTGCAGAGAGCTAGAATTTGGCTCCAAAATATGGGTCAGGCTTCGAAATTGGGATATTTTGGATATTTCGAAAACTGCATGGGAGTTTGTGCAAAATGGGACTCATGGCCACTTTCAGGACTTGTCATATGTTGGGTATAAAAAGTCATAATTTTAAACTGCGAATACGTGCATAGAGCCCGAATTTGGCTCTAAAATATTGCTCAGTCCTCGAAAATGGGATGTTTGGGATATTTTGAAAACAGCAGGGAGGTTTGGGACACATGTGACTAAACGCCGCTTTCAGTACTTGGCATATATTGGGTATAAAATGTCGGAATTTCAAACTGCGAATACGTGCAGAGAGCCAGAATTTGGCTCCAAAATATGGCTCAGGCGTCGAAATTGGGATATTTGGGATATTTCGAAAACTGCAAGGAAGTTTGTGCAAAATGTGACTCACTGCCGCTTTCAGGAATTGGCATATGTTGGGTATAAAAATTCATAATTTCAATCTGCGAATACGGGCATAAAGCCAGAATTTGGCTCCAAAATATGGCTCAGGCCTCGAAATTGGGATGTTTGGGATATCTTTAAAACTGCAGGGAGGTTTGGGACAAATGTGACCAAACGCCACTTTCAGTACTTGGCTTATGTTGGGTATAAAAAGTCGAAATTTCAAACCGCGAATATGTGCAGAGAGCCAGAATTTGCCTCCAAAATATGGCTCAGGCCTCACAATTGGGATATTTGGGATTTTTCGAAAACTGCAGGGGAGTTTGTGCGAAATGTGACTCACTGCCGTTTTCAAGACTTGGCATATGTTGGGTAAAAAATGTCGTAATTTCAATCCGCGTATACGTGCATAGAGCCAGAATTTGGCTCCAAAATATGAATCAGGCCTTGAAATTGGGATGTTTGTGATATTTTGAAAACTGCAGGGGAGGTTTGGGCCAAATGTGACCAAACGCCGATTTCAGTACTTGGTATATGTTGGGCATAAAAAAGTCGTAATTTCAAACTGCGAATACGTGCAGAGAGCCTGAACTTGGCTCAAAAATATGGCTCAGGCCTCGAAATTGGGATGTTTGCGATATTTTGAAAACTGCAAGGGGGATTGAGACAAATGTGACCAAACGCTGCTTTCTGTACTTGGCATATGTTGCGTATAAAAAGTCGTTATTTCAAACTGCGAATACGTGCAGAGAGCCAGAATTTGGCTCTAAAATATGGCTCATGCCTCGAAATTGGAATATTTGGGATATTTCGAAAACTGCAGAGGAGTTTGTTCAAAATGTGACTAACTGCCGCTTTCAGGACTTATCATATGTTGGGAATAAAAATTCGTAATTTCAATCTGCAAATACGTGCATAGAGCCAGATTTGGCTCCAAAATATTTCTCAGGCATCGAAATTGGGATGTTTGGGATATTTTGAAAACTGCAGGGGGGTTTGGGACCAATATGACCAAACGCCGCTTTCAGAACTTGGCATATGTTGGGTATAAAAAGTCGTAATTTCAAACTGCGAATACGTGCAGAGAGCTTGAATTTGGCTCCAAAATATGGCTCAGGCCTCGAAAGTTGGATGTTTGGGATATTTTGAAAATTACAGGGGAGTTTGTGCAAAATGTGACTCACTGCTGCTTTCAGTACTTGGCATAAGTTGGGTATTAAATGTCGTAATTTCAAACCGCGAATACGTGCATAGAGCCAGAATTTAGCTCTAAAATATGGCTCAGGCCTCGAAATTGGGATGTTTGGGATATTTTGAAAACTGCAGGGGGGGATTGAGACAAATGTGACAAAACGCCGCTTTCAGTACTTGGCATATGTTGGGTATAAAAAAGTGGTAATTTCAATTTGCGAATACGTGCAGAGAGCCAGAATTTGCCTCCAAATATTGCTCAGGCCTCGAAATTGGGATATTTGGAATATTTCGAAAACTGCTGGGGAGTTTGTGCGAAATGTGACACACTGCCGCTTTCATGACTTGGCATATGTTGGGTATAAAAAAGTAATTTTAAACTGCGAATACGTGCATAGAGCCAGAATTTGGCTCCAAAATATGGCTCAGGCCTCAAAATTGGGATGTTTGGGATATTTTGAAAACTGCAGGGGAGAATTGGGACCAATGTGACCAAATGCCGCGTTCAGTACTGGGCATATGTTGGGTATAAAAAAGTCGTAATTTCATACTGCGAATACGTGCAGAGAGCCAGAACTTGGCCCCAAAATATGGCTCAGGCCTCGAAATTGGGATGTTTGGGATATTTTGAAAACTGCAAGGGGGATTGAGACAAATATGACCAAACGCCACTTTCAGTACTTGGCATATGTTGGGTATAAAATCTCGTAATTTCAAACCGCGAATACGTGCATAGAGCCAGAATTTGGCTCCAAAATATGGCTCAGGCCTCGAAATTGGGATTTTTGGGATATTTAGAAAACTGCAGGGGGGGGTTTGGGACAAATGTGACCAAACGCCGCTTTCTGTACTTGGTATATGTTGGGTATAAAAAAGAAGTAACTTCAAACTGCGAATACGTGCAGAGAGCCAGAATTTGGCTCAAAAATATTGCTCTGTCCTCGAAATTGGGATGTTTGGGATATTTTGAAAACTCAAGGGGAGTTTGCGCAAAATTTGACTCACTGCCGCTTTCATGACTTGGCATATGTTGGGTATAAAAATGTAATTTTAAATTGCGAATACGTGCATAGAGCCAGAATTTGGCTCAAAAATATTGCTCTGTCCTCGAAACTGGGATGTTTGGGATATTTTGAAAACTCCAGGGGGGGTTTGGGACCAATATGACCAAACGCTGCTTTCAGAACTTGGCATATGTTGGGTATAAAAAGTGGTAATTTCAAACAGCGAGTACTTGCAGAGAGCCAAAATTTGGCTCCAAAATATTGTTCAGACCTCGAAATTGGGATATTTGGGATATTTTGAAAACTGCAGGGGAGTTTAAGCAAAATGTGACTCACTGCTGCTTTCAGTACTGGGCATATGTTGGGAATAAAATGTCGTAATTTCAAACAGCGAATACGTGCATAGAGCCAGAACTTGGCTCCAAAATATGGCTCAGGCCTCGAAATTGGGATGTTTGTGATATTTTGAAAACTGCAGTGAGGGTTTGGGAGAAATGTGACCAAACGCCGCTTTCAGTACTTGGTATATGTTGGGTATAAAAGAGTCGTAATTTCAAACTGCGAATACGTGCAGAGAGCCAGAACTTGGCTCCAAAATATGGCTCAGGCCTCGAAATTGGGATGTTTGGGATATTTTGAAAACTGCAGGGGAGTTTGTGCAAAATGTGACTCACTGCCGCTTTCAGTACTTGGCATATGTTGGGTATAAAAATCGTAATATCAAACTGCGAATACGTGCAGAGAGCCAGAATTTGGCTCCAAAATATGGCTGAGGCCTCGATATTGTGATGTTTGGGATATTTTGAAAACTGCAGGGAGGTTTGGGATAAATGTAACCAAACGCCGCTTTCAGTACTTGGCATATGTTGGGTATAAAAAAGTCGTAATTTCAAACTGCGAATACGTGCAGAGAGCCAGAATTTGGCTCCAAAATATGGCTCAGGCCTCGAAATTAGGATATTTGGGATATTTCGAAAACTGCAGGGGAGTTTGTGCAAAATGTGACTAACTGCCGCTTTCAGGACTTAGCATATGTTGGGTATAAAAAAGTCGTAATTTCAAACTGCGAATACGTGCAGAGAGCCAGAATTTGGCTCCAAAATATGGCTCATGCCTCGAAATTGGGATGTTTGGGATATTTTGAAAACTGCAGGGAGGTTTGGGACAAATGTGATCAAACGCCACTTTCAGTACTTGGCATATGTTGGGTATAAAAAGTCGTAATTTCAAACTGCGAATACGTGCAGAGAGCCAGAATTTGGCTCCAAAATATGGCTCAGGCCTCAAAATAGGGATATTTGGTATATTTCGAAAACTGCAGTGGAGTTTGATCGAAATGTGACTCACTGCCGCTTTCAGGACTTGTCATATGTTGGGTATAAAATGTCGTAATTTCAAACCACGAATACGTGCATAGAGCCAGAATTTGGCTCCAAAATTTGGCTTAGGCCTCGAAATAGGGATGTTTGGGATATTTTTAAAACTACAGGGGGGGGGGGGGTTTGGGACAAATGTGACCAAATGCCGCGTTAAGTACTTGGCATATGTTGGGTATAAAAAAGTCGTAATTTTAAACTGCGAATACGTGCAGAGCGCCAGCATTTGGCTCCAAAATATGGCTCAGTCCTCGAAATTGGGATATTTCGAAAACTGCAGGGGAGTTTGTGCGAAATGTGACTCACTGCCGCTTTCAAAACTTGGCATATGTTGGGTATAAAATATCGTAATTTCAAACCACGAATACGTGCATAGAGCCAGAATTTGGCTCCAAAATATGGCTCAGGCCTCGAAATTGGGATGTTTGGGATATTTTGAAAACTGCAGGGAGATTGAGACAAATGTGACCAAACGCCGCTTTCAGTACCTGGCATATGTTGGGTATAAAATAGTGGTAATTTCAAACTGAGAATACGTGCAGAGAGGCAGAATTTGGCTCCAAAATATGGCTCAGGTGTCGAAATTGGGATATTTTGGATATTTCGAAAACTGCAAGGGAGTTTGTTCAGAACGTGACTCACTGCCTCTTTCAGGACTTGGCATATGTTTGAATAAAGTCGTAATTTCAAAGTGCGAATACGTGCAGAGAGCCAGAATTTGGCTCCAAAATATGGCTCAGGCGTCGAAATTGGGATGTTTGAGATATTTTGAAAACTGCAGTGAGGTTTTGGGACAAATATGACCAAACGACGCTTTCAGTACTTGGCATATGTTGGGTATATAAAGTCGTAATTTCAAACTGAAAATACGTGCAGAGAGCCAGAATTTGGCTCCAAAATATGGCTCATGCCTCGAAATTGGGATGTTTGGGATATTTTGAAAACTGCAGGGAGGTTTGGGACAAATGTGATCAAACGCCACTTTCAGTACTTGGCATATGTTGGGTATAAAAAGTCGTAATTTCAAACTGAAAATACGTGCAGAGAGCCAGAATTTGGCTCCAACATATGGATCAGGCCTCAAAATTGGGATATTAGGGATATTTTGAAAACTGCAGGGGAGTTTGTGTGAAATGTGATTCACTGCCGCTTTCAGGACTTGGCATATGTTGCGTATAAAATGTCTTAATTTCAAACCGCGAATACGTGCATAGAGCCAGAATTTGGCTCCATAATATTGCTCAGGCCACGAAATTGGGATGTTTGGGATATTTTGAAAACTGCAGGGGGGGTTTGGAAGAAATGTGACCAAACGCCACTTTCAGTACTTGGCATATATTGGGCATAAAAAAGTCGTAATTTCAAACTGCGAATCCGTGTAGAGAGCCAGAATTTGGCTCCCAAATATTGCTCAGGCCTCGAAATTGGGATATTTGGGATATTTTGAAAACTGCAGTGCAGTTTGTGCGAAATGTGACTCACTGCCGTTTTTAGGACACGGCATATGTTGGGTATAAAATCTCGTAATTTCAAACCGCGAATACGTGCATAGAGCCAGAATTTGGCTCCAAAATGTGGCTCAGGCCTCGATATTGTGTTGTTTGGGATATTTTGAAAACTGCAGGGAGGTTTGGGACAAATGTAACCAAACGCCGCATTCAGTACTTGGCATATGTTGGGTATAAAAAATTCGTAATTTCAAACTGCGAATACGTGCATAGAGCCAGAATTTGGCTCCAAAATATGGCTCAGGCCTCGAAATTGGGATGTTTGGGATATTTTGAAAACTGCAGGTGGGGTTTGGGACAAATTTGACCAAACGCTGATTTCAGTTCTTGGTATATGTTGGGTATAAAAAAGTCGTAATTTCAAACTGCGAATACGTGCAGAGAGCCAGAATTTGGCTCCAAAATATGGCTCATGCCTCGAAATTGAGATGTTTGGGATATTTTAAAAACTGCAGGGGGGATTGGGACAGATGTGACCAAACGCAGCTTTTACTACTTGGCATATGTTGGGTATAAAAAAGTCGTAATTTCAAACTGCGAATACGTGCAGAGAGCCAGAATTTGGCTACAAAATATGGCTCAGGCCTCGAAATTGGGATGTTTGGGATATATTGAAAACTGCAGGGGGGATTGAGACAAATGTGACCAAACGCATTGGCATATGTTGGGTATAAAAAAGTCGTAATTTCAAACTGCGAATACGTGCAGAGAGCCAGAATTTGGCTCCAAAATATGGCTCAGGCCTCGAAATTGGGATATTTGGGATATTTTGAAAACTGCAGGGGAGATTGTGCAAAATGTGACTCACTGCTGCTTTCAGTACTTGGAAGATGTTGGGTATAAAAGTCGTAATTTAAAACTGCGAATACGTGCAGAGAGCCAGAATTTGGCTACAAAATATGGCTCAGGCCTCGAAATTGGGATGTTTGGGATATTTTAAAAAATGCAGGGGAGTTTGCGCAAATTGTGACTCACTGCCACTTTCAGTACTTGGCATATGTTGGGTATAAAAAATCGTAATATCAAAATTTGAATACGTGCAGAGAGCCAGACGTTGGCTCCAAATTATGACTCAGGCCTCGATATTGGGATGTTTGGAATATTTAGAAAATTGCAGGGAGGATTGGGACAAATGTCACCAAACGCCGCTTTCAGTACTTGGCATATGTTGGGTATAAAAAAGTCGGAATTTCAAACTGCGAAAACGTGCAAAGAGCCAGAATTTGGCTCCAAAACATGGCTAAGGCCTCGAAATTGGGATATTTGGGATATTTTAAAAACTGCAGGTGAGTTTGTGCAAAATGTGACTCACTGCTTCTTTCAGTACTAGGCATATATTGGGTATAAAAAGTCGTAATTTCAAACTGCGAATACGTGCAGAGAGCCAGAATTTGGCTCCAAAATATGGCTCAGGCCTCGAAATTGGGATATTTGGGATATTTCGAAAACTGGAGGGGAGTTTGTTCAAAATGTGACTCACTGCCAATTTCAGTACTTGGCATATGTTGGGTATATAAAACCGTAATTTCAAACTGCGAATACGTGCAGAGAGCCAGAATTTGGCTCCAAAATATGGCTTGGGCCTCGAAATTAGCATGTTTGGGATATATGGAAAACTACAGGGATCTTTGGGACAAATGTGACCAAACGCTGCTTTCAGTTCTTGGCATAAGTTGGGTATAAAAATTCGTAATTTCAAACTGCGAATACGTGCAGAGAGCCAGAATTTGGCTCCAAAATATGGCTCAGGCCTTGAAATTTAGATGTTTGGGATATTCTGAAAACTGCAGGGGGGATTGGGACAGATGTGTCCAAACGCCGCTTTTACTACTTGGCATATGTTGGGTATAAAAAGTCGTAATTTCAAACTGCGAATACGTGCAGAGAGCCAGAATTTGGCTACAAAATATGGCTCAGGCCTCGAAATTGGGATGTTTTGGATATTTTGAAAACTGCAGGGGGGATTGAGACAAATGTGACCAAACGTATTGGCATATGATGGGTATAAAAAAGTCGTAATTTCAAACTGCGAATACGTGCAGAGAGCCAGAATTTGGCTCCAAATTATGGCTCAGGCCTCGAAATTGGGATATTTGGGATATTTTTATAACTGCAGGGGAGTTTGTGCAAAATGTGACTCACTGCTGCTTTCAGTACTTGGCATATTTTGGGTACAAAAAGTCGTAATTTCAAACTATGAATACGTGCAGAGAGCCAGAATTTGGCTCCAAAATATGGCTCCGGCCTCGAAATTGAGATAATTGGGATATTTTGAAAACTGCAGTGGGGGTTTGGGACAAATGTGACCAAACGCCGCTCTCAGTACATGGCATATGTTGGGCATAAAAAAGTCGTAATTTGAAACTGCGAATACGTGCAGAGAGCCAGAATTTGATCCAAAATATGGCTCAAGCCTCGAAATTGGGATATTTGGGATATTTCGAACACTGCAGGGGAGTTTGTGCAATATGTGACTCACTGCCGCTTTAAGGACTTGGCATATGTTGGGTATAAAAAACTCGTAATTTCATACTGCGAATACGTGCATAGAGCCAGAATTTGGCTCCAAAATATGGCTCAGGCCTCGAAATTGGGATGTGTGGGATATTTTGAAAACTGCAGGAGGGTTTTGGACAAATGTAACCAAACGCAGTTTTCAGTAATTTGCATATGTTGGGTATAAAAAGTCGTAATTTCAAACAGCTAATACGTGCAGAGAGCCAGAATTTGGCTCCAAAATATGGCTCAGGCCTCGAAATTGGAATATTTGGGATATATTGAAAACTGCAGGGAGGTTTGGGACCAATGTGACCAAATGCCGCTTTCAGTACTTGGCATATGTTGGGCATAAAAAAGTCGCAATTTCAAACTGCGAATACGTGCAGAGATCCAGAATTTGGCTCCAAAACATGACAAAAGCCTCAAAATTGGGATATTTAAGATATTTTGAAAACTGCAGGGGAGTTTGTGCAAAATGTGACTCACAGCTGCTTTCAGTACTTGGTATATGTTGGGTATAAAACTCGTAATTTCAAACTGCGAATACGTGCAGAGAGCCAGAATTTGGCTCCAAAATATGGCTCAGGCCTCGAAATTGGGATATTTGGGATATTTCGAAAACTGGAGGGGAGTTTGTACAAAATGTGACTCACTGCCAATTTCAGTACTTGGCATATGTTGGGTATATAAAACCGTAATTTCAAACTGCGAATACGTGCAGAGAGCCAGAATTTGGCTCCAAAATATGGCTTGGGCCTCGAAAATAGCATGTTTGGGATATATGGAAAACTACAGGGATCTTTGGGACAAATGTGACCAAACGCTGCTTTCAGTTCTTGGCATAAGTTGGGTATAAAAATTCGTAATTTCAAACTGCGAATACGTGCAGAGAGCCAGAATTTGGCTCCAAAATATGGCTCAGGCCTTGAAATTTAGATGTTTGGGATATTCTGAAAACTGCAGGGGAGTTTGCTCAAAATGTGACTCACAGCTGCTTTCAGTACTTGGTATATGTTGGGTATAAAAAGTCGTAATATCAAAATATGAATACGTGCAGAGAGCCAGAATTTGGCTACAAAATATGGCTCAGGCCTCGAAATTGGGATGTTTGGGATATTTTGAAAACTGCAGGGGAGTTTGCGCACAATGTGACTCACTGCCACTTTCAGTACTTGGCATATGTTGGGTATAAAAAGTCGTAATATCAAAATATGAATACGTGCAGAGAGGCAGACGTTGGCTCGAAAATATGACTCAGGCCTCGAAATTGGGATATTTGGAATATTTCGAAAACTGCAGGGGAGTTTGTGCAAAATGTGACTCACTGCCGCTCTCAGGACTTGGCATATGTTGGGTATAAAAAGTCGTAATTTCAAACTGCGAATACGTGCAGAGAGCCAGAATTTGGCTCCAAAATATGGCTCAGGCCTCGAAATTGAGATGTTTGGGATATTTTGAAAACTGCAGGGGGGATTGGGACAGATGTGACCAAACGCCGCTTTTACTACTTGGCATATGTTGGGTATAAAAAGTCGTAATTTCAAACTGCGAATACGTGCAGAGAGCCAGAATTTGGCTACAAAATACGGCTCAGGCCTCGAAATTGGGATGTTTTGGATATTTTGAAAACTGCAGGGGGGATTGAGACAAATGTGACCAAACGTATTGGCATATGATGGGTATAAAAAAGTCGTAATTTCAAACTGCGAATACGTGCAGAGAGCCAGAATTTGGCTCCAAATTATGGCTCAGGCCTCGAAATTGGGATATTTGGGATATTTTTATAACTGCAGGGGAGTTTGTGCAAAATGTGACTCACTGCTGCTTTCAGTACTTGGCATATGTTGGGTATAAAAATTCGTAATTTCAAACTGCGAATACGTGCAGAGAGCCAGAATTTTGCTCCAAAATATGGCTAAGGTGTCTAAATTGGGATATTTGGGTTATTTCGAAAACTGCAAGGGAGTTTGTGCAAAATGTGACTCACTGCCGCTTTCAGGACTTGGCATATTTTGGGTACAAAAAGTCGTAATTTCAAACTGTGAATACGTGCAGAGAGCCAGAATTTGGCTCCAAAATATGGCTCCGGCCTCGAAATTGAGATAATTGGGATATTTTGAAAACTGCAGTGGGGGTTTGGGACAAATGTGACCAAACGCCGCTCTCAGTACATGGCATATGTTGGGCATAAAAAAGTCGTAATTTGAAACTGCGAATACGTGCAGAGAGCCAGAATTTGATCCAAAATATGGCTCAAGCCTCGAAATTGGGATATTTGGGATATTTCGAACACTGCAGGGGAGTTTGTGCAATATGTGACTCACTGCCGCTTTAAGGACTTGGCATATGTTGGGTATAAAAAACTCGTAATTTCATACTGCGAATACGTGCATAGAGCCAGAATTTGGCTCCAAAATATGGCTCAGGCCTCGAAATTGGGATGTGTGGGATATTTTGAAAACTGCAGGAGGGTTTTGGACAAATGTAACCAAACGCAGTTTTCAGTAATTTGCATATGTTGGGTATAAAAAGTCGTAATTTCAAACAGCTAATACGTGCAGAGAGCCAGAATTTGGCTCTAAAATATGGTTCAGGCCTCGAAATTGGGATATTTGGAATATTTCGAAAACTGCAGGGGAGTTTGTGCAAAATGTGACTCACTGCCGCTTTCAGGACTTGGCATATGTTGGGTATAAAAAATCGTAATTTCAATCTGCGAATACGTGCAGGGAGCCAGAATTTGGCTCCAAAATATGGCTCAGGCATCGTAATTGAGATGTTTGGGATATTTTGAAAAGTGCAGGGGGGATTGCGACAGATGTGACCAAACGCCGCTTTTACTACTTGGCATATGTTGGGTATAAAAAGTCGTAATTTCAAACTGCGAATACGTGCAGAGAGCCAGAATTTGGCTACAAAATATGGCTCAGGCCTCGAAATTGGGATGTTTTGGATATTTTGAAAACTGCAGGGGGGATTGAGACAAATGTGACCAAACGCATTGGCATATGATGGGTATAAAAAAGTCGTAATTTCAAACTGCGAATACGTGCAGAGAGCCAGAATTTGGCTCCAAAATATGGCTCAGGCCACGAAATTGGGATATTTGGGATATTTTTATAACTGCAGGGGAGTTTGTGCAAAATGTGACTCACTGCTGCTTTCAGTACTTGGCATTTGTTGGGTATAAAAAGTCATAATTTCTAACTGCGAATACGTGCAGAGAGCCAGAATTTGGCTACAAAATATGGCTCAGGCCTCGAAATTGTGATATTGGGAATATTTCGAAAACTGCAGGGGAGTTTGTGCAAAATGTGACTCACTGCCTCTTTCAGTACTTGGAAGATGTTGGGTATAGAAGTCGTACTTTCAAACTGCGAATACGTGCAAAGAGCCAGAATTTGGCTACAAAATATGGCTCAGGCCTCGAAATTGGGATATTTGGAATATTTCGAAAACTGCAGGTGAGTTTGTGCAAAATGTGACTCACTGTCGCTTTCAGGACTTGGCATATGTTGGGTAGAAAAAGTCGTAATTTCAAACTGCGAATACGTGCAGAGAGCCAGAATTTGGCTCCAAAATATGGCTCATGCCTCGAAATTGAGATGTTTGGGATATTTTGAAAACTGCAGGGGGGATTGGGACAGATGTGACCAAACGCCGCTTTTACTACTTGGCATATGTTGGGTATAAAAAGTCGTAATTTCAAACTGCGAATACGTGCAGAGAGCCAGAATTTGGCTCCAAAATATGGCTCAGGCCTCGAAATTGGGATATTTGGGATATTTCGAAAACTGCAGGGGAGTTTGTGCAAAATGTGACTCACTGCCACTTTCAGGACTTGGCATATGTTGGGTATAAAAAGTCATCAATTCAATCTGCGAATACGTGCATAGAGCCAGAATTTGGCTACAAAATATGGCTCAGGCCTCGAAATTAGGATGCTTGGGATATTTTGAAAACTGCAGGGGGGATTGAGACAAATGTGACCAAACGCATTGGCATATGATGGGTATAAAAAAATCGTAATTTCAAACTGCGAATACGTGCAGAGAGCCAGAATTTGGCTCAAAATATGGCTCAGGCCTCGAAATTGGGATATTTGGGATATTTTGAAAACTGCAGGGGAGTTTGTGCAAAATGTGACTCTCTGCTGCTTTCAGTACTTGGCATATGTTGGGTTTGTGCAAAATGTGACTCACTGCCACTTTCAGGACTTGGCATATGTTGGGTATAAAAAGTCATAAATTCAATCTGCGAATACGTGCATAGAGCCAGAATTTGGCTACAAAATATGGCTCAGGCCTCGAAATTAGGATGCTTGGGATATTTTGAAAACTGCAGGGGGGATTGAGACAAATGTGACCAAACGCATTGGCATATGATGGGTATAAAAAAATCGTAATTTCAAACTGCGAATACGTGCAGAGAGCCAGAATTTGGCTCAAAATATGGCTCAGGCCTCGAAATTGGGATATTTGGGATATTTTGAAAACTGCAGGGGAGTTTGTGCAAAGTGTGACTCTCTGCTGCTTTCAGTACTTGGCATATGTTGGGTATAAAAAGTCGTAATTTCTAACTGCGAATACGTGCAGAGAGCCAGAATTTGGCTACAAAATATGGCTCAGGCCTCGAAATTGGGATATTTGGAATTTTTCGAAAACTGCAGGGGAGTTTCTGCAAAATGTGACTCACTGCCGCTTTCAGGACTTGACATATGTTGGGTATAAAAAGTCGTAATTTCTAACTGCGAATACGTGCAGAGAGCCAGAATTTGGCTACAAAATATGGCTCAGGCCTCGAAATTGGGATATTTAGGATATTTTGAAAACTGCAGGGGAGTTTTTGCCAAATGTGACTCACTGCTGCTTTCAGTACTTGCAAGATGTTGGGTATAAAAGTCGTAATTTCAAACTGCGAATACGTGCAGATAGCCAGAATTTGGCTACAAAATATGGCTCAGGCCTCGAAATTGGGATGTTTGGGATATTTTGAAAACTGCAGGGGTGTTTGCGCAAATTGTGACTCACTGCCACTTTCAGTACTTGGCATATGTTGGGTATAAAAAGTCGTAATATCAAAATATGAATACGTGCAGAGAGCCAGACGTTGGCTCCAAATTATGACTCAGGCCTCGATATTGGGATGTTTGGGATATTTAGAAAATTGCAGGGAGGATTGGGACAAATGTGACCAAACGCCGCTTTCAGTACTTGGCATATGTTGGGTATAAAAAAGTCGCAATTTCAAACTGCGAATAAGAGCAAAGAGCTAGAATTTGGCTCCAAAACATGGCTAAGGCCTCCAAATTGGGATATTTGGGATATTTTAAAAACTGCAGGTGAGTTTGTGCAAAATGTGACTCACTGCTGCTTTCAGTATTAGGCATATATTGGGTATAAAATCGTAATTTCAAACTGCGAATACGTGCAGAGAGCCAGAATTTGGCTCCAAAATATAGCTCAGGCCTCGAAATTGGGATATTTTTGATATTTCGAAAACTGTAGGGGAGTTTGTGCGAAATGTGACTCACTGCCACTTTCAGGACTTGGCATATGTTGGGTATAAAAGTCGTAATTTCAAACTGCGAATACGTGCAAAGAGCCAGAATTTGGCTCCAAAATATGGCTCGGGCCTCGAAGTTTGCATGTTTGGGATATTTGGAAAACTGCAGGGAGCTTTGGGACAAATGTGACCAAACGCCGCTTTCAGTACTTGGCATAAGTTGGGTATAAAAATTCGTTATTTCAAACTGCGAATACGTGCAGAGAGCCAGAATTTGGCTCCAAAACATGACAAAGGCCTCGAAATTGGGATATTTAGGATATTTTGAAAACTGCAGGGGAGTTTGTGCAAAATGTGACTCACAGCTGCTTTCAGTACTTGGTATATGTTGGGTATAAAACTCGTAAATTCAAACTGCGAATACGTGCAGAGAGCCAGAATTTGCTCCAAAATATGGCTTAGGCATCGTAATTGGGATATTTGGGATATTATGAAAACTGCAGGGGAGTTTGTGCAAAATGTGACTCACTGCTGCATTCAGTACTTGGCATATGTTGGGTATAAAAAGTCAAAATTTCAAACTGCGAATACGTGCAGAGAGCCAAAATTTGGCTCCAAAATATGGCTCGGGCCTCGAAATTGAGATGTTTGGGATATTTTGAAAACTGCAGGGGGGATTGGGACAGATGTGACCAAACGCAGCTTTTACTACTTGGCATATGTTGGGTATAAAAAAGTCGTAATTTCAAACTGCGAATACGTGCAGAGAGCCCGAATTTGGCTACAAAATATGGCTCAGGCCTCGAAATTGGGATGTTTGGGATATATTGAAAACTGCAGGGGGGATTGAGACAAATGTGACCAAACGCATTGGCATATGTTGGGTATAAAAAAGTCGTAATTTCAAACTGCGAATACGTACAGAGAGCCAGAATTTGGCTCCAAAATATGGCTCAGGCCTCGAAATTGGGATATTTGGGATATTTTGAAAACTGCAGGGGAGATTGTGCAAAATGTGACTCACTGCTGCTTTCAGTACTTGGAAGATGTTGGGTATAAAAGTCGTAATTTCAAACTGCGAAAACGTGCAGAGAGCCAGAATTTGGCTACAAAATATGGCTCAGGCCTCGAAATTGGGATGTTTGGGATATTTTAAAAAATACAGGGGAGTTTGCGCAAATTGTGACTCACTGCCACTTTCAGTACTTGGCATATGTTGGGTATAAAAAATCGTAATATCAAAATATGAATACGTGCAGCGAGCCAGACGTTGGCTCCAAATTATGACTCAGTCCTCGATATTGGGATGTTTGGGATATTTAGAAAATTGCAGGGAGGATTGGGACAAATGTGACCAAACGCCGCTTTCAGTACTTGGCATATGTTGGGTATAAAAAAATTCGCAATTTCAAACTGCGAATACGTGCAGAGAGCCAGAATTTGGCTCCAAAATATGGCTCAGGCCTCGAAATTGGGATATTTGGGATATTTCGAAAACTGGAGGGGAGTTTGTGCAAAATGTGACTCACTGTCACTTTCAGTACTTGGCATATGTTGGGTATATAAAACCGTAATTTCAAACTGCGAATACGTGCTGAGAGCCAGAATTTGGCTCCAAAATATGGCTTGGGCCTCGAAATTAGCATGTTTGGGATATTTGGAAAACTACAGGGAGCTTTGGGACAAATGTGACCAAACGCCGCTTTCAGTACTTGGCATAAGTTGGGTATAAATATTCGTAATTTCAAACTGCGAATACGTGCAGATAGCCAGAATTTGGCTCCAAAATATGGCTCAGGCCTTGAAATTTAGATGTTTGGGATATTCTAAAAACTGCAGGGGAGTTTGCGCAAAATGTGACTCACAGCTGCTTTCAGTACTTGGTATATGTTGGGTATAAAAATTCGTAATATCAAAATATGAATACGTGCAGAGAGCCAGAATTTGGCTACAAAATATGGCTCAGGCCTCGAAATTGGGATGTTTGGGATATTTTGAAAACTGCAGGGGAGTTTGCGCACAATGTGACTCACTGCCACTTTCAGTACTTGGCATATGTTGGGTATAAAAAGTCGTAATATCAAAATATTAATACGTGCAGAGAGCCAGACGTTGGCTCGAAAATATGACTCAGGCCTAGATATTGGGATGTTTGGGATATTTTGAAAACTGCATGGGAGTTTGCGCAAAATGTGACACACTGCCACTCTCAGTACTTGCCATATGTTGGGTATAAAAAGTAGTAATATCAAAATATGAATACGTGCAGAGAGCCAGACGTTGGCTCGAAAATATGACTCGGGCCTCGATATTGGGATGTTTGGGATATTTAGAAAACTGCAGGGAGGTTTGGGACAAATGTTACCAAACGCCGCTTTCAGTACTTGGCATATGTTGGGCATAAAAAAGTCGCAATTTCAAACTGCGAATACGTGCAGAGAGCCAGAATTTGGCTCCAAAACATGACAAAGGCCTCGAAATTGGGATATTTGGGATATTTTGAAAACTGCAGGGGAATTTGTGCAAAATGTGACTCACAGCTGCTTTCAGTACTTGGTATATGTTGGGTATAAAACTCGTAATTTCAAACTGCGAATACGTGCAGAGAGCCAGAATTTGGCTCCAAAATATGGCTTAGGCCTCGAAATTGGGCTATTCGGAATATTTCGAAAACTGCAGGGGAGTTTGTGCAAAATGTGACTCATTGCCGCTTTCAGGACTTGGCATATGTTGGGTATAAAAAGTCGTAATTTCAAACTGCGAATACGTGCAGAGAGCCAGAATTTGACTCTTAAATATGGCCCAGGCCTCGAAATTGAGATGTTTGGGATATTTTGAAAAATGCAGGGGGGATTGAGAAAAATGTGACCAAACGCATTGGCATATGTTGGGTATAAAAAAGTCATAATTTCAAACTGCGAATACGTGCAGAGAGCCAGAATTTGGCTCCAAAATATGGCTCAGGCCTCGAAATTGGGATATTTGGAATATTTCGAAAACTGCAGGGGAGTTTGTGCCAAATGTGACTCATTGTCGCTTTCAGGACTTGGCATATGTTGGGTAGAAAAAGTCGTAATTTCAAACCGCGAATACGTGCAGAGAGCCAGAATTTGGCTCCAAAATATGGCTCAGGCCTCGAAATTGAGATGTTTGGGATATTTTGAAAACTGCAGGGGGGATTGGGACAGATGTGACCAAACGCCGCTTTTACTACTTGGCATATGTTGGGTATAAAAAGTCGTAATTTCAAACTGCGAGTACGTGCAGAGAGCCAGAATTTGGCTCCAAAATATGGCTCAGGCCTCGAAATTGGGATATTTGGGATATTTCGAAAACTGCAGGGGAGTTTGTGCAAAATGTGACTCACTGCCACTTTCAGGACTTGGCATATGTTGGGTATAAAAAGTCATAAATTCAATCTGCGAATACGTGCATAGAGCCAGAATTTGGCTACAAAATATGGCTCAGGCCTCGAAATTAGGATGCTTGGGATATTTTGAAAACTGCAGGGGGGATTGAGACAAATGTGACCAAACGCATTGGCATATGATGGGTATAAAAAAATCGTAATTTCAAACTGCGAATACGTGCAGAGAGCCAGAATTTGGCTCAAAATATGGCTCAGGCCTCGAAATTGGGATATTTGGGATATTTTGAAAACTGCAGGGGAGTTTGTGCAAAATGTGACTCTCTGCTGCTTTCAGTACTTGGCATATGTTGGGTATAAAAAGTTGTAATTTCTAACTGCGAATACGTGCAGAGAGCCAGAATTTGGCTACAAAATATGGCTCAGGCCTCGAAATCGGGATATTTGGAATTTTTCGAAAACTGCAGGGGACTTTGTGCAAAATGTGACTCACTGCCGCTTTCAGGACTTGGCATATGTTGGGTATAAAAAGTCGTTTTTTCTAACTGCGAATACGTGCAGAGAGCCAGAATTTGGCTACAAAATATGGCTCAGGCCTCGAAATTGGGATATTTAGGATATTTTGAAAACTGCAGGGGAGTTTGTGCCAAATGTGACTCACTGTTGCTTTCAGTACTTGCAAGATGTTGGGTATAAAAGTCGTAATTTCAAACTGCGAATACGTGCAGAGAGCCAGAATTTGGCTACAAAATATGGCTCAGGCATCGAAATTGGGATGTTTGGGATATTTTGAAAACTGCAGGGGTGTTTGCGCAAATTGTGACTCACTGCCACTTTCAGTACTTGGCATATGTTGGGTATAAAAAGTCGTAATATCAAAATATGAATACGTTCAGAGAGCCAGACGTTGGCTCCAAATTATGACTCTGGCCTCGATATTGGGATTTTTGGGATATTTAGAAAATTGCAGGGAGGATTGGGACAAATGTGACCAAACGCCGCTTTCAGTACTTGGCATATGTTGGGTATAAAAAAGTCGCAATTTCAAACTGCGAATAAGTGCAAAGAGCTAGAATTTGGCTCCAAAACATGGCTAAGGCCTCCAAATTGGGATATTTGGGATATTTTAAAAACTGCAGGTGAGTTTGTGCAAAATGTGACTCACTGCTGCTTTCAGTATTAGGCATATATTGGGTATAAAAAGTCGTAATTTCAAACTGCGAATACGTGCAGAGAGCCAGAATTTGGCTCCAAAATATGGCTCAGGCCTCGAAATTGGGATATTTTTGATATTTCGAAAACTGCAGGGGAGTTTGTGCGAAATGTGACTCACTGCCACTTTCAGGACTTGGCATATGTTGGGTATAAAAATCATAAATTCAATCTGCGAATACGTGCATAGAGCCAGAATTTGGCTCCAAAATATGGCTCAGGCCTCGAAATTGGGATGTTCGGGATATTTTGAAAACTGCAGGGAGGTTTGGGACAAATATGACAAACGTCGCTTTCAGTACTTCGCATATGTTGGGTATATAAAACCGTAATTTCAAACTGCGAATACGTGCAAAGAGCCAGAATTTGGCTCCAAAATATGGCTCGGGCCTCGAAGTTAGCATGTTTGGGATATTTGGAAAACTGCAGGGAGCTTTGGGACAAATGTGACCAAACGCCGCTTTCAGTACTTGGCATAAGTTGGGTATAAAAATTCGTTATTTCAAACTGCGAATACGTGCAGAGAACCAGAATTTGGCTCCTAAATATGGCTAAGGCCTTGAAATTTAGATGTTTTGGATATTCTGAAAACTGCAGGGGGGATTGTGACAGATGAGACCAAACGCCGCTTTTAGTACTTAGCATATGTTGGGCATAAAAAAATCGCAATTTCAAACTGCGAATACGTGCAGAGAGCCAGAATTTGGGTACAAAATATGGCTCAGGCCTCGAAATTGGGATTTTTGGGATATTTTGAAAACTGCAGGGGAGTTTGCGCAAAATGTGACTCACTGCCACTTTCAGTACTTGGCATATGTTGGGTATAAAAAGTCGTAATATCAAAATATGAATACGTGCAGAGAGCCAGAATTTGGCTACAAAATATGGCTCAGGCCTCGAAATTGGGATGTTTGGGATATTTTGAAAACTGCAGGGGAATTTGCGCAAAATGTGACTCACTGCCACTTTCAGTACTTGGCACATGTTGGGTATAAAAAGTCGTAATATCAAAATATGAATACGTGCAGAGAGCCAGACGTTGGCTCGAAAATATGACTCAGGCCTCGATATTGGGATGTTTGGGATATTTAGAAAACTGCAGGGAGGTTTGGGACAAATGTTACCAAACGCCGCTTTCAGTACTTGGCATAAGTTAGGCATAAAAAAGTCGCAATTTCAAACTGCGAATACGTGCAGAGAGCCAGAATTTGGCTCCAAAACATGACAAAGGCCTCGAAATTGGGATATTTCGGATATATCGAAAACTGCAGGGGAGTTTGTGCAAAATGTGACTCACTGCCACTTTCAGGACTTGGCATATGTTGGGTATAAAAAGTCATAAATTCAATCTGCGAATACGTGCATAGAGCCAGAATTTGGCTCCAAAATATGGCTCAGGTCAGGAAATTGGGATGTTCGGGATATTTTGAAAACTGCAGGGAGGTTTGGGACAAATATGACCAAACGTCGCTTTCAGTACTTGGCATATGTTGGGTATATAAAACCGTAATTTCAAACTGCGAATACGTGCAGAGAGCCAGAATTTGGCACCAAAATATGGCTCGGGCCTCGTAATTAGCATGTTTGGGATATTTGGAAAACTGCAGGGAGGTTTGGGACAAATGTGACCAAACGCCGCTTTCAGTACTTGGCATAAGTTGGGTATAAAAATTCGTAATTTCAAACTGCGAATACGTGCAGAGAGGCAGAATTTGGCTCCAAAATATGGCTCAGGCCTTGAAATTGAGATGTTTGGGATATTCTGAAAACTGCAGGGGGGATTGTGACAGATGAGACCAAACGACGCTTTTAGTACTTGGCATATGTTGGGTATAAAAATTCGTAATTTCAAACTGCGAATACGTGCAGAGAGCCAGAATTTGGCTACAAAATATGGCTCAGGCCTCGAAATTGGGATTTTTGGGATATTTTGAAAACTGCAGGGGAGTTTGTGCAAAATGTGACTCACTGCCACTTTCAGTACTTGGCATATGTTGGGTATAAAAAGTCGTAATATCAAAATATGAATACGTGCATAGAGCCAGAATTTGGCTACAAAATATGACTCAGGCCTCGAAATTGGGATGTTTGGGATATTTTGAAAACTGCAGGGGAGTTTGCGCAAAATGTGACTCACTGCCACTTTCAGTACTTGGCATATGTTGGGTATAAAAAGTCGTAATATCAAAATATGAATACGTGCAGAGAGCCAGACGTTGGCTCGAAAATATGACTCAGGCCTCGATATTGGGATGTTTGGGATATTTAGAAAACTGCAGGAAGGTTTGGGACAAATGTTACCAAACGCCGCTTTCAGTACTTGGCATATGTTGGGCATAAAAAAGTCGCAATTTCAAACTGCGAATACGTGCAGAGAGCCAGAATTTGGCTCCAAAATATGGCTCAGGCCTCGAAATTGGGATATTTGGAATATTTCGAAAACGGCAGGGGAGTTTGTGCAAAATGTGACTCACTGTCGCTTTCAGGACTTGGCATATGTTGGGTAGAAAAAGTCGTAATTTCAAACTGCGAATACGTGCAGAGAGCCAGAATTTGGCTCCAAAATATGGCTCAGGCCTCGAAATTGAGATGTTTGGGATATTTTGAAAACTGCAGGGGGGATTGGGACAGATGTGACCAAACGCCGCTTTTACTACTTGGCATATGTTGGGTATAAAAAGTCGTAATTTCAAACTGCGAATACGTGCAGAGAACCAGAATTTGGCTCCAAAATATGGCTCAGGCCTCGAAATTGGGATATTTGGGATATTTCGAAAACTGCAGGGGAGTTTGTGCAAAATGTGACTCACTGCCACTTTCAGGACTTGGCATATGTTGGGTATAAAAAGTCATAAATTCAATCTGCGAATACGTGCATAGAGCCAGAATTTGGCTACAAATAATGGCTCAGGCCTCGAAATTAGGATGCTTGGGATATTTTGAAAACTGCAGGGGGGATTGAGACAAATGTGACCAAACGCATTGGCATATGATGGGTATAAAAAAATCGTAATTTCAAACTGCGAATACGTGCAGAGAGCCAGAATTTGGCTCAAAATATGGCTCAGGCCTCGAAATTGGGATATTTGGGATATTTTGAAAACTGCAGGGGAGTTTGTGCAAAATGTGACTCTCTGCTGCTTTCAGTACTTGGCATATGTTGGGTATAAAAAGTCGTAATTTCTAACTGCGAATACGTGCAGAGAGCCAGAATTTGGCTACAAAATATGGCTCAGGCCTCGAAATTGGGATATTTGGAATTTTTCGAAAACTGCAGGGGACTTTGTGCAAAATGTGACTCACTGCTGCTTTCAGTACTTGCAAGATGTTGGGTATAAAAGTCGTAATTTCAAACTGCGAATACGTGCAGAGAGCCAGAATTTGGCTACAAAATATGGCTCAGGCATCGAAATTGGGATGTTTGGGATATTTTGAAAACTGCAGGGGTGTTTGCGCAAATTGTGACTCACTGCCACTTTCAGTACTTGGCATATGTTGGGTATAAAAAGTCGTAATATCAAAATATGAATACGTTCAGAGAGCCAGACGTTGGCTCCAAATTATGACTCAGGCCTCGATATTGGGATTTTTGGGATATTTAGAAAATTGCAGGGAGGATTGGGACAAATGTGACCAAACGCCGCTTTCAGTACTTGGCATATGTTGGGTATAAAAAAGTCACAATTTCAAACTGCGAATAAGTGCAAAGAGCTAGAATTTGGCTCCAAAACATGGCTAAGGCCTCCAAATTGGGATATTTGGGATATTTTAAAAACTGCAGGTGAGTTTGTGCAAAATGTGACTCACTGCTGCTTTCAGTATTAGGCATATATTGGGTATAAAAAGTCGTAATTTCAAACTGCGAATACGTGCAGAGAGCCAGAATTTGGCTCCAAAATATGGCTCAGTCCTCGAAATTGGGATATTTTTGATATTTCGAAAACTGCAGGGGAGTTTGTGCGAAATGTGACTCACTGCCACTTTCAGGACTTGGCATATGTTGGGTATAAAAATCATAAATTCAATCTGCGAATACGTGCATAGAGCCAGAATTTGGCTCCAAAATATGGCTCAGGCCTCGAAATTGGGATGTTCGGGATATTTTGAAAACTGCAGGGAGGTTTGGGACAAATATGACAAACGTCGCTTTCAGTACTTCGCATATGTTGGGTATATAAAACCGTAATTTCAAACTGCGAATACGTGCAAAGAGCCAGAATTTGGCTCCAAAATATGGCTCGGGCCTCGAAGTTAGCATGTTTGGGATATTTGGAAAACTGCAGGGAGCTTTGGGACAAATGTGACCAAACGCCGCTTTTAGTACTTAGCATATGTTGGGCATAAAAAATTCGCAATTTCAAACTGCGAATACGTGCAGAGAGCCAGAATTTGGGTACAAAATATGGCTCAGGCCTCGAAATTGGGATTTTTTGGATATTTTGAAAACTGCAGTGGAGTTTGCGCAAAATGTGACTCACTGCCACTTTCAGTACTTGGCATATGTTGGGTATAAAAAGTCGTAATATCAAAATATGAATAAGCGCAGAGAGCCAGAATTTGGCTACAAAATATGGCTCAGGCCTCGAAATTGGGATGTTTGGGATATTTTGAAAACTGCAGGGGAATTTGCGCAAAATGTGACTCACTGCCACTTTCAGTACTTGGCATATGTTGGGTATAAAAAGTCGTAATATCAAAATATGAATACGTGCAGAGAGCCAGACGTTGGCTCGAAAATATGACTCAGGCCTCGATATTGGGATGTTTGGGATATTTAGAAAACTGCAGGGGAGTTTGTGCAAAATGTGACTCACAGCTGCTTTCAGTACTTGGTATATGTTGGGTATAAAACTCGTAATTTCAAACTGCGAATACGTGCAGAGAGTTAGAATTTGGCTCTAAAATATGGCTCAGGCCTCGAAATTGGGATATTTGGAATATTTCGAAAACTGCAGGGGAGTTTGTGCAAAATGTGACTCACTGCCGCTTTCAGGACTTGGCATATGTTGGGTATAAAAAGTCATAATTTCAAACTGCGAATACGTGCAGAGAGCCAGAATTTGGCTACAAAATATGGCTCAGGCCTCGAAATTGGGATGTTTGGGATATTTTGAAAACTGCAGGGGGGATTGAGACAAATGTGACCAAACGCATTTTCATATGATGGGTATAATAAAGTCGTAATTTCAAACTGCGAATACGTGCAGAGAGCCAGAATTTGGCTACAAAATATGGCTCAGGCCTCGAAATTGGGATTTTTGGGATATTTTGAAAATTGCAGGGGAGTTTGTGCAAAATGTGACTCACTGCTGCTTTCAGTACTTGGCATATGTTGGGTATAAAAAGTCGTAATTTCTAACTGCGAATACGTGCAGAGAGCCAGAATTTGGCTACAAAATATGGCTCAGGCCTCGAAATTGGGATTTTTGGGATATTTTGAAACCTGCAGTGGAGTTTGCGCAAAATGTGACTCACTTCCACTTTCAGTACTTGGCATATGTTGGGTATAAAAAGTCGTAATATCAAAATATGAATACGCGCAGAGAGTCAGAATTTGGCTACAAAATATGGCTCAGGCCTCGAAATTGGGATGTTTGGGATATTTTGAAAACTGCAGGGGAATTTGCGCAAAATGTGACTCACTGCCACTTTCAGTACTTGGCATATGTTGGGTATAAAAAGTCGTAATATCAAAATATGAATACGTGCAGAGAGCCAGACGTTGGCTCGAAAATATGACTCAGGCCTCGATATTGGGATGTTTGGGATATTTAGAAAACTGCAGGGAGGTTTGGGACAAATGTTACCAAACGCCGCTTTCAGTACTTGGCATAAGTTAGGCATAAAAAAGTCGCAATTTCAAAATGCGAATACGTGCAGAGAGCCAGAATTTGGCTACAAAACATGACAAAGGCCTCGAAATTGGGATATTTGGGATATTTTGAAAACTGCAGGGGAGTTTGTGCAAAATGTGACTCACTGCCGCTTTCAGGACTTGGCATATGTTGGGTATAAAAAGTCGTAATTTCTAACTGCGAATACGTGCAGAGAGCCAGAATTTGGCTACAAAATATGGCTCAGGCCTCGAAATTGGGATATTTGGAATATTTCGAAAACTACCGAGGAGTTTGTGCAAAATGTGACTCACTGCCGCTTTCAGGACTTGGCATATGTTGGGTATAAAAAGTCGTAATTCCTAACTGCGAATACGTGCAGAGAGCCAGAATTTGGCTACAAAATATGGCTCAGGCCTCGAAATTGGGATATTTAGGATATTTTGAAAACTGCAGGGGAGTTTGTGCCAAATGTGACTCACTGATGCTTTCAGTACTTGGAAGATGTTGGGTATAAAAGTTGTAATTTCAAACTGCGAATACGTGCAGAGAGCCAGAATTTGGCTACAAAATATGGCTCAGGCCTCGAAATTGGGATATTTAGGATATTTTGAAAACTGCAGGGGAGTTTGTGCCAAATGTGACTCACTGATGCTTTCAGTACTTGGAAGATGTTGGGTATAAAAGTTGTAATTTCAAACTGCGAATACGTGCTGAGAGCCAGAATTTGGCTCCAAAATATGGCTTGGGCCTCGAAATTAGCATGTTTGGGATATTTGGAAAACTACAGGGAGCTTTGGGACAAATGTGACCAAACGCCGCTTTCAGTACTTGGCATAAGTTGGGTATAAAAATTCGTAATTTCAAACTGCGAATACGTGCAGATAGCCAGAATTTGGCTCTAAAATATGGCTCAGGCCTTGAAATTTAGATGTTTGGATATTCTAAAAACTGCAGGGGAGTTTGCGCAAAATGTGACTCACAGCTGCTTTCAGTACTTGGTATATGTTGGGTATAAAAAGTCGTAATATCAAAATATGAATACGTGCAGAGAGCCAGAATTTGGCTACAAAATATGGCTCAGGCCTCGAAATTGGGATGTTTGGGATATTTTGAAAACTGCAGGGGAGTTTGCGCACAATGTGACTCACTGCCACTTTCAGTACTTGGCATATGTTGGGTATAAAAAGTCGTAATATCAAAATATTAATACGTGCAGAGAGCCAGACGTTGGCTCGAAAATATGTCTCAGGCCTAGATATTGGGATGTTTGGGATATTTAGAAAACTGCAAGGAGGTTTGGGACAAATGTTACCAAACGCCGCTTTCAGTACTTGGCATATGTTGGGCATAAAAAAGTCGCAATTTCAAACTGCGAATACGTGCAGAGAGCCAGAATTTGGCTGCAAAACATGACAAAGGCCTCGAAATTGGGATATTTGGGATATTTTGAAAACTGCAAGGGAGTTTGTGCAAAATGTGACTCACAGCTGCTTTCAGTACTTGGTATATGTTGGGTATAAAACTCGTAATTTCAAACTGCGAATACGTGCAGAGAGCCAGAATTTGGCTCTAAAATATGGTTCAGGCCTCGAAATTGGGATATTTGGGATATTTCGAAAACTGCAGGGGAGTTTGTGCAAAATGTGACTCACTGCCGCTTTCAGGACTTGGCATATGTTGGGTATAAAAATTCGTAATTTCAAACTGCGAATACGTGCAGGGAGCCAGAATTTGACTCCAAAATATGGCTCAGGCCTCGAAATTGAGATGTTTGGGATATTTTGAAAATTGCAGGGGAGTTTGCGCAAATTGTGACTCACTGCCACTTTCAGTACTTGGCATATGTTTGGCATAAAAAGTCGTAATATCAAAATATGAATACGTGCAGAGAGCCAGACGTTAGCTCCAAACTATGACTCAGGCCTCGATATTGGGATGTTTGGGATATTTAGAAAACTGCAGGGAGGTTTGGGACAAATGTTACCAAACGCCGCTTTTACTACTTGGCATATGTTGGGTATAAAAAGTCGTAATTTCAAACTGCGAATACGTGCAGAGAGCCAGAATTTGGCTCCAAAATATGGCTCAGGCCTCGAAATTGGGATATTTGGGATATTTTTATAACTGCAGGGGAGTTTGTGCAAAATGTGACTCACTGCTGCTTTCAGTACTTGGCATTTGTTGGGTTAAAAAAGTCATAATTTCTAACTGCGAATACGTGCAGAGAGCCAGAATTTGGCTACAAAATATGGCTCAGGCCTCGAAATTGTGATATTGGGAATATTTCGAAAACTGCAGGGGAGTTTGTGCAAAATGTGACTCACTGCCGCTTTCAGTACTTGGAAGATGTTGGGTATAAAAGTCGTACTTTCAAACTGCGAATACGTGCAGAGAGCCAGAATTTGGCTACAAAATATGGCTCAGGCCTCGAAATTTTGATGTTTGGGATATTTTGAAAACTGCAGGGGAGTTTGCGCAAATTGTGACTCACTGCCACTTTCAGTACTTGGCATATGTTTGGCATAAAAAGTCGTAATATCAAAATATGAATACGTGCAGAGAGCCAGACGTTAGCTCCAAACTATGACTCAGGCCTCGATATTGGGATGTTTGGGATATTTTGAAAACTGCATGGGAGTTTGCGCAAAATGTGACTCACTGCCGCTTTCAGTACTTGGAAGATGTTGGGTATAAAAAGTCGTAATTTCAAACTGCGAATATGTGCAGAGAGACAGAATTTGGCTCCAAAATATTGCTCAGGCCTCGAAATTGGGATATATGGGATATTTCGAAAACTGCAGGGGAGTTTGTGCAAAATGTGACTCACTGTCACTTTCAGGACTTGGCATATGTTGGGTATAAAAAGTTATAAATTCAATAAGCGAATACGTGCATAGAGCCAGAATTTGGCTCCAAAATATGGCTCAGGCCTCGAAATTGGGATGTTCGGGATATTTTGAAAACTGCAGGGAGGGTTGGGACAAATATGACCAAACGTCGCTTTCAGTACTTGGCATATGTTGGGTATATAAAACCGTAATTTCAAACTGCGAATACGTGCAGAGAGCCAGAATTTGGCTCCAAAATATAGCTCAGGCCTCGAAATTAGCATGTTTGGGATATTTTGAAAATTGCAGGGAGCTTTGGGACAAATGTGACCAAACGCCGCTTCCAGTACTTGGCATATTTTAGGAATAAAAATTCGTAATTTCAAACTGCGAATACGTGCAGAGAGCCAGAATTTGGCTACAAAATATGGCTCAGGCCTTGAAATTGAGATGTTTGGGATATTTTGAAAACTGCAGGGGGGATTGGGACAGATGTGACCAAACGCCGCTTTTAGTACTTGGCATATTTTAGGAATAAAAATTCGTAATTTCAAACTGCGAATACGTGCAGAGAGCCAGAATTTGGCTACAAAATATGGTTTAGGCCTCGAAATTGGGATGTTTGGGATATTTTGAAAACTGCAGGGGAGTTTGCGCAACATGTGACTCAATGCCACTTTCATTACTTGGCATATGTTGGGTATAAAAAGTCGTAATATCATAATATGAATACGTGCAGAGAGCCAGAATTTGGCTACAAAATATGGCTCAGGCCTCGAAATTGGGATATTTGGGATATTTTGAAAACTGCAGGGGAGTTTGTGCCAAATGTGACTCACTGCTGTTTCAGTACTTGGAAGATGTTGGGTATAAAAGTCGTAATTTCAAACTGCGAATACGTGCAGAGAGCAAGAATTTGGCTACAAAATATAGCTCAGGCCTCGAAATTGGGATATTTGGGATATTTCGAAAACTGCAGGGGAGTTTGTGCGAAATGTGACTAACTGCCGCTTTCAGTACTTGGTATATGTTGGGTATAAAAAGTCGTAATATCAAAATATGAATGCGTGCAGAGAGCCAGACGTTGGCTCCAAAATATGACTCAGGCCTCGATATTGGGATGTTTGGGATATTTAGAAAACTGCAGGGAAGTTTAGGACAAATGTGACCAAACGCCGCTTTCAGTACTTGGCATATGTTGAGTATATAAAGTCGTAATTTCAAACTGCGAATACGTGCAAAGACCCAGAATTTGGATCCAAATTATGCCTCAGGCCTCGAAATTTGGATATTTGGGATATTTTGAAAACTGCAGATGAGTTAGTGCCAAATGTGACTCACTGCCGCTTTCAGGACTTGGCATATGTTGGGTATAAAAAGTCGTAATATCAAAATATGAATACGTGCAGAGAGCCAGATTTTTGGCTACAAAATATGGCTCAGGTCTCGAAATTGGGATGTTTGGGATATTTGGAAAACTGCAGGGGAATTTGCGCAAAATGTGACTAACTGCCACTTTCAGTACTTGGCATATGTTGGGTATAAAAAGTCGTAATATCAAAATATGAATACGTGCAGAGAGCCAGACGTTGGCTCGAAAATATGACTCAGGCCTCGATATTGGGATGTTTGGGATATTTAGAAAACTGTAGGGAGGTTTGGGACAAATGTTACCAAACGCCGCTTTCAGTACTTGGCATATGTTGGGCATAAAAAAGTCGCAATTTCAAACTGCGAATACGTGCAGAGAGCCAGAATTTGGCTCCAAAACATGACAAAGACCTCGAAATTGGGATATTTGAGATATTTTGAAAACTGCAGGGGAGATTGTGGAAAATGTGACTCACAGCTGCTTTCAGTACTTGGTATATGTTGGGTATAAAACTCGTAATTTCAAACTGCGAATACGTGCAGAGAGTTAGAATTTGGCTCTAAAATATGGCTCAGGCCTCGAAATTGGGATATTTGGAATATTTCGAAAACTGCAGGGGAGTTTGTGCAAAATGTGACTCACTGCCGCTTTCAGGACTTGGCATATGTTGGGTATAAAAAGTCATAATTTCAAACTGCGAATACGTGCAGAGAGCCAGTATTTGGCTCCAAAATATGGATCAGGCCTCGAAATTGAGATGTTTGGGATATTTTGAAAAATGCAGGGGGGATTGGGACAGATGTGACCAAACGCCGCTTTTACTACTTGGCATATGTTGGGTATAAAAACTCGTAATTTCAAACTGCGAATACGTGCAGAGAGCCAGAATTTGGCTACAAAATATGGCTCAGGCCTCGAAATTGGGATGTTTGGGATATTTTGAAAACTGCAGGGGGGATTGAGACAAATGTGACCAAACGCATTGGTATATGATGGATATAATAAAGTCGTAATTTCAAACTGCGAATACGTGCAGAGAGCCAGAATTTGGCTCAAAATATGGCTCTGGCCTCGAAATGGGGATATTTGGGATATTTTGAAAACTGCAGGGGAGTTTGTTCAAAATGTGACTCACTGCTGCTTTCAGTACTTGGCATATGTTGGGTATAAAAAGTCGTAATTTCTAACTGCGAATACGTGCAGAGAGCCAGAATTTGGCTACAAAATATGGCTCAGGCCTCGAAATTGGGATATTTGGAATATTTCGAAAACTGCAGGGAAGTTTGTGCAAAATGTGACTCACTGCCGCTTTCAGGACTTGGCATATGTTGGGTATAAAAAGTCGTAATTTCTAACTGCGAATACGTGCAGAGAGCCAGAATTTGGCTACAAAATATGGCTCAGGCCTCGAAATTGAGATATTAAGGATATTTTGAAAACTGCAAGGGAGTTTGTGCCAAATGTGACTCACTGCTGCTTTCACTACTTGGAAGATGTTGGGTATAAAAGTTGTAGTTTCAAACTGCGAATACGTGCAGAGAGCCAGAATTTGGCTACAAAATATGGCTCAGGCCTCGAAATGGGGATATTTGGGATATTTTAAAAACTGCAGGGGAGTTTGTGCAAAATGTGACTCACTGCTGCTTTCAGTACTAGGCATATATTGGGTATAAAAAGTCGTAATTTCAAACTGCGAATATGTGCAGAGAGACAGAATTTGGCTCCAAAATATTGCTCAGGCCTCGAAATTGGGATATTTGGGATATTTCGAAAACTGCAGGGGAGTTTGTGCAAAATGTGACTCACTGCTGCTTTCAGTACTAGGCATATGTTGGGTATAAAAAGTCATAAATTCAATCAGCGAATACGTGCATAGAGCCAGAATTTGGCTCCAAAATATGGCTCAGGCCTCGAAATTGGGATGTTCGGTATATTTTGAAAACTGCAGGGAGGTTTGGGACAAATATGACCAAACGTCGCTTTCAGTACTTGGCATATGTTGGGTATATAAAACCGTAATTTCAAACTGCGAATAAGTGCAGAGAGCCAGAATTTGGCTCCAAAATATAGCTCAAGCCTCGAAATTAGCATATTTGGGATATTTTGAAAACTGCAGGGAGCTTTGGGACAAATGTGACCAAACGCCGCTTTCAGTACTTGGCATAAGTTGGGTATAAAAAGTCATAATTTCAAACTGCGAATACATGCAGAGAGCCAGAATTTGGCTACAAAATATGGCTCAGGCCTTGAAATTGAGATGTTTGGGATATTTTGAAAACTGCAGGGGGGATTGGGACAGATGTGACCAAACGCCGCTTTTAGTACTTGGCATATTTTGGGAATAAAAATTCGTAATTTCAAACTGCGAATACGTGCAGAGAGCCAGAATTTGACTACAAAATATGGTTTAGGCCACGAAATTGGGATGTTTGGGATATTTTGAAAACTGCAGGGGAGTTTGCGCAACATGTGACTCAATGCCACTTTCATTACTTGGCATATGTTGGGTATAAAAAGTCGTAATATCATAATATGAATACGTGCAGGGAGCCAGAATTTGGCTACAAAATATGGCTCAGGCCTCGAAATTGGGATATTTGGGATATTTTGAAAACTGCAGGGGAGTTTGTGCAAAATGTGACTCACTGCTGTTTCAGTACTTGGAAGATGTTGGGTATAAAAGTCGTAATTTCAAACTGCGAATACGTGCAGAGAGCAAGAATTTGGCTACAAAATATGGTTCAGGCCTCGAAATTGGGATATTTGGGATATTTCGAAAACTGCAGGGGAGTTTGTGCAAAATGTGACTCACTGCCGCTTTCAGGACTTGGCATATGTTGGGTATAAAAATTCGTAATTTCAAACTGCGAATACGTGCAGGGAGCCAGAATTTGGCTCCAAAATATGGCTCAGACCTCGAAATTGAGATGTTTGGGATATTTTGAAAACTGCTGGGGAGTTTGCGCAAATTGTGACTCACTGCCACTTTCAGTACTTGGCATATGTTTGGCATAAAAAGTCGTAATATCAAAATATGAATACGTGCAGAGAGCCAGACGTTAGCTCCAAACTATGACTCAGGCCTCGATATTGGGATGTTTGGGATATTTAGAAAACTGCAGGGAGGTTTGGGACAAATGTTACCAAACGCCGCTTTTACTACTTGGCATATGTTGGGTATAAAAAGTCGTAATTTCAAACTGCGAATACGTGCAGAGAGCCAGAATTTGGCTCCAAAATATGGCTCAGGCCTCGAAATTGGGATATTTGGGATATTTTTATAACTGCAGGGGAGTTTGTGCAAAATGTGACTCACTGCTGCTTTCAGTACTTGGCATTTGTTGGGTTAAAAAAGTCATAATTTCTAACTGCGAATACGTGCAGAGAGCCAGAATTTGGCTACAAAAATATGGCTCAGGCCTCGAAATTGTGATATTGGGAATATTTCGAAAACTGCAGGGGAGTTTGTGCAAAATGTGACTCACTGCCGCTTTCAGTACTTGGAAGATGTTGGGTATAAAAATTCGTAATTTCAAACTGCGAATACGTGCAGAGAGCCAGAATTTGGCTACAAAATATGGCTCAGGCCTCGAAATTTTGATGTTTGGGATATTTTGAAAACTGCAGGGGAGTTTGCGAAAATTGTGACTCACTGCCACTTTCAGTACTTGGCATATGTTTGGCATAAAAAGTCGTAATATCAAAATATGAATACGTGCAGAGAGCCAGACGTTAGCTCCAAACTATGACTCAGGCCTCGATATTGGGATGTTTGGGATATTTTGAAAACTGCATGGGAGTTTGCGCAAAATGTGACTCACTGCCGCTTTCAGTACTTGGAAGATGTTGGGTATAAAAAGTCGTAATTTCAAACTGCGAATATGTGCAGAGAGACAGAATTTGGCTCCAAAATATTGCTCAGGCCTCGAAATTGGGATATATGGGATATTTCGAAAACTGCAGGGGAGTTTGTGCAAAATGTGACTCACTGTCACTTTCAGGACTTGGCATATGTTGGGTATAAAAAGTTATAAATTCAATCAGCGAATACGTGCATAGAGCCAGAATTTGGCTCCAAAATATGGCTCAGGCCTCGAAATTGGGATGTTCGGGATATTTTGAAAACTGCAGGGAGGGTTGGGACAAATATGACCAAACGTCGCTTTCAGTACTTGGCATATGTTGGGTATATAAAACCGTAATTTCAAACTGCGAATACGTGCAGAGAGCCAGAATTTGGCTACAAAATACGGCTCAGGCCTTGAAATTGAGATGTTTGGGATATTTTGAAAACTGCAGGGGGGATTGGGACAGATGTGACCAAACGCCGCTTTTAGTACTTGGCATATTTTAGGAATAAAAATTCGTAATTTCAAACTGCGAATACGTGCAGAGAGCCAGAATTTGGCTACAAAATATGGTTTAGGCCTCGAAATTGGGATGTTTGGGATATTTTGAAAACTGCAGGGGAGTTTGCGCAACATGTGACTCAATGCCACTTTCATTACTTGGCATATGTTGGGTATAAAAAGTCGTAATATCATAATATGAATACGTGCAGAGAGCCAGAATTTGGCTAAAAAATATGGCTCAGGCCTCGAAATTGGGATATTTGGGATATTTTGAAAACTGCAGGGGAGTTTGTGCCAAATGTGACTCACTGCTGTTTTAGTACTTGGAAGATGTTGGGTATAAAAGTCGTAATTTCAAACTGCGAATACGTGCAGAGAGCAAGAATTTGGCTACAAAATATGGCTCAGGCCTCGAAATTGGGATATTTGGGATATTTCGAAAACTGCAGGGGAGTTTGTGCGAAATGTGACTAACTGCCGCTTTCAGTACTTGGCATATGTTGGGTATAAAAAGTCGTAATATCAAAATATGAATGCGTGCAGAGAGTCAGACGTTGGCTCCAAAATATGACTCAGGCCTCGATATTGGGATGTTTGGGATATTTAGAAAACTGCAGGGAAGTTTAGGACAAATGTGACCAAACGCCGCTTTCAGTACTTGGCATATGTTGAGTATATAAAGTCGTAATTTCAAACTGCGAATACGTGCAAAGACCCAGAATTTGGATCCAAATTATGCCTCAGGCCTCGAAATTTGGATATTTGGGATATTTTGAAAACTGCAGATGAGTTAGTGCCAAATGTGACTCACTGCCGCTTTCAGGACTTGGCATATGTTGGGTATAAAAAGTCGTAATATCAAAATATGAATACGTCCAGAGAGCCAGATTTTTGGCTACAAAATATGGCTCTTGTCTCGAAATTGGGATGTTTGGGATATTTGGAAAACTGCAGGGGAATTTGCGCAAAATGTGACTCACTGCCACTTTCAGTACTTGGCATATGTTGGGTATAAAAAGTCGTAATATCAAAATATGAATACGTGCAGAGAGCCAGACGTTGGCTCGAAAATATGACTCAGGCCTCGATATTGGGATGTTTGGGATATTTAGAAAACTGCAGGGAGGTTTGGGACAAATGTTACCAAACGCCGCTTTCAGTACTCTGGCATATGTTGGGCATAAAAAAGTCGCAATTTCAAACTGCGAATACGTGCAGAGAGCCAGAATTTGGCTCCAAAACATGACAAAGACCTCGAAATTGGGATATTTGAGATATTTTGAAAACTGCAGGGGAGATTGTGGAAAATGTGACTCACAGCTGCTTTCAGTACTTGGTATATGTTGGGTATAAAACTCGTAATTTCAAACTGCGAATACGTGCAGAGAGTTAGAATTTGGCTCTAAAATATGGCTCAGGCCTCGAAATTGGGATATTTGGAATATTTCGAAAACTGCAGGGGAGTTTGTGCAAAATGTGACTCACTGCCGCTTTCAGGACTTGGCATATGTTGGGTATAAAAAGTCATAATTTCAAACTGCGAATACGTGCAGAGAGCCAGTATTTGGCTCCAAAATATGGATCAGGCCTCGAAATTGAGATGTTTGGGATATTTTGAAAAATGCAGGGGGGATTGGGACAGATGTGACCAAACGCCGCTTTTACTACTTGGCATATGTTGGGTATAAAAACTCGTAATTTCAAACTGCGAATACGTGCAGAGAGCCAGAATTTGGCTACAAAATATGGCTCAGGCCTCGAAATTGGGGTGTTTGGGATATTTTGAAAACTGCAGGGGGGATTGAGACAAATGTGACCAAACGCATTGGCATATGATGGATATAATAAAGTCGTAATATCAAACTGCGAATACGTGCAGAGAGCCAGAATTTGGCTCAAAATATGGCTCTGGCCTCGAAATTGGGATATTTGGGATATTTTGAAAACTGCAGGGGAGTTTGTTCAAAATGTGACTCACTGCTGCTTTCAGTACTTGGCATATGTTGGGTATAAAAAGTCGTAATTTCTAACTGCGAATACGTGCAGAGAGCCAGAATTTGGCTACAAAATATGGCTCAGGCCTCGAAATTGGGATATTTGGAATATTTCGAAAACTGCAGGGGAGTTTGTGCAAAATGTGACTCACTGCCGCTTTCAGGACTTGGCATATGTTGGGTATAAAAAGTCGTAATTTCTAACTGCGAATACGTGCAGAGAGCCAGAATTTGGCTACAAAATATGACTCAGGCCTCGAAATTGAGATATTTAGGATATTTTGAAAACTGCAGGGGAGTTTGTGCCAAATGTGACTCACTGCTGCTTTCACTACTTGGAAGATGTTGGGTATAAAAGTTGTAGTTTCAAACTGCGAATACGTGCAGAGAGCCAGAATTTGGCTACAAAATATGGCTCAGGCCTCGAAATTGGGATATTTGGGATATTTTAAAAACTGCAGGGGAGTTTGTGCAAAATGTGACTCACTGCTGCTTTCAGTACTAGGCATATGTTGGGTATAAAAAGTCATAAATTCAATCAGCGAATACGTGCATAGAGCCAGAATTTGGCTCCAAAATATGGCTCAGGCCTCGAAATTGGGATGTTCGGGATATTTTGAAAACTGCAGGGAGGTTTGGGACAAATATGACCAAACGTCGCTTTCAGTACTTGGCATATGTTGGGTATATAAAACCGTAATTTCAAACTGCGAATACGTGCAGAGAGCCAGAATTTGGCTCCAAAATATAGCTCAAGCCTCGAAATTAGCATGTTTGGGATATTTTGAAAACTGCAGGGAGCTTTGGGACAAATGTGACCAAACGCCGCTTTCAGTACTTGGCATAAGTTGGGTATAAAAAGTCGTAATAGCAAACTGTGAATACGTGTAGAGAGCCAGAATTAAGCTCCAAAATATGGCTCATGCTTCGATATTGGGATGTTTGGGATATTTTGAAACCTGCAGGGAGGTTTGGGAAAAATGTGACAAAACGCCGCTTTCAGTACTTCGCATATGTTGGGTATAAAAAAGTCGTAATTTCAAACTGCGAATACGTGCAGAAAGCCAGAATTTGGCTCCAAAATATGGCTCAAGCCTCGAAATTGGGATATTTCGAAAACTGCAGGGGAGTTTGTGCGAAATGTGACTCACTGCCGTTATCAGGACTTGGCATATGTTGGGTATAAAATGTCGTAATTTCAAACCGAGAATACGAGCATAGAGCCAGAATATGGCTTCAAAATATGGCTCAGTCCTCGAAATTGAAAGTTTTGGGATATTTTGAAAACTGCAGGGAGGGGGTTTGGGACAAATGTTACCAAACGCCGCTTCCAGTACTTGGCATAAGTTTTGTATAAAAAAGTCGTAATTTTAAACTGCGAATACGTGCAGAGAGCCAGAATTTGGCTTCAAAATATGGCTCAGGCCTCGAAATTGGGATATTTCGAAAACTGCAGGGGAGTTTGTGCAAAATGTGACTCACTGCAGCTTTCAGTACTTGGTATATGTTGGGTATAAAAATCAAAATATCAAACTGCGAATACGTTAAGAGAGCCAGAATTTGGCTCTAAAATATGGCTCAGGCCTCGATATTGGGATGTTTGGGATATTTTGAAAACTGCAGGGAGGTTTTGGACAAATGTGACCAAACGTCTCTTTCAGTACTTGGCATATGTTAGGTCTAAAAAATTCGTAATTTCAAACTGCGAATACGTGCAGAGAGACAGAATTTAGCTTCAAAATATGGTTCAGGCCTCGAAATTGGGATATTTGGGATATTTTGTAAACTGAAGGGAGGTTTGGGACAAATGTGACCAAACGCCGCTTTCAGTGCATCGCATATGTTGGGAGTAAATATCGTAATATCAAACTTCGAATTCTTGCAGAGAGCCAAAATTTGGCTCCAAAATATGGCTCAGGCGTCGAAATTGGGATATTTGGGATAATTCGAACACTGCAGGGGAGTTTGTGCAAAATGTGACTCACTGCTGCTTTCAGGACTAGGCATATGTTGGGTATAAAAAGTCGTAAATTCAATCTGCGAATACGTGCATAGAGCCAGAATTTGGCTCCAAAATATGCCTCAGTCCTCGAAATTGGGATGTTTGGGATATTTTGAAAACTGCAGGGGGGTTTGGGACAAATATGATCAAACGCCGCTTTCAGAACTTGGCAAATGTTTGGTTTAAAAAATCGTAATTTCAGAGTGCGAATACGTGCAGAGAGCCTGAATTTGGCTCCAAAATATGGCTCAGGCCTCGAAATTGGGATGTTTGGGATATTTTGAAAACTGCAGGGGGGTTTGGGACAAATGTGACGAAACGCCGCTTTCAGTACTTGGCATATGTTGGGTATTTAAATTCGTAATTTCAAACTGCAAATACCTGCAGAGATCCAGAATTTGGCTCCAGAATATGACTTATGCCTCGAAATTGGGATGTTTGGGATATTTTGAAAACTGCAGGGGAGTTTGTGCGAAATGTGACTCACTGCCGCTTTCAAGTCTTGGCATATGATAGGTATCAAACGTCGTAATTTCAAACCGCGAATACGTGCATAGAGCCAGAATTTGGCTCCAAAATTTGGCTCAGACCTCGAAATTGGGATGTTTGGGATATTTTGAAAACTGCAGGATAGTTTGTGCAAAATGTGACTCACTGCTGCTTTCAGTACTTAGCATTTGTTGGGTATAAAAATCGTAATATCAAACTTCGAATACTTGCAGAGAGCGAAAATTTGGTTACAAAATAAGACTCAGTTCTCGAAATAGGGATATTGGGGATATGTTTAAAACTGCAGGGGAGTTTGTGCAAAATGTGACTCACTGCTGCTTTCAGTACCTGGAATATGTTGGGTGTAAAAAGTCGTAATTTCAAACTGCGAATACGTGCAGAGAGCAAGAATTTGGCTCCAAAATATGGCTCAGGCGTCGAAATTTGGATATTTGGGATATTTCGAAAACTGCAGGGGAGTTTGTGCAAAATGTGAATCAATGCCGCTTTCAGGACATGGCATATGTTGGGTATAAAAAGTCGTAATTTCAAACTGCGAATACGTGCAGAGAGCCAGAACTTGGCTCCAAAATATGGCAAAGGCCTCGAAATTAGGACGTTTGGGATATTTTGAAAACTGCAGTGAGATTTGGGACACATGTGACCAAACGCGCTTTCAGAACTTGGCATATGTTGGGTATAAAAAGTAGTAATTTCACACTGCGAACACGTGCAGAGAGTCCGAATTTGGCTCCAAAATATGGCTCAGGCCTCGAAATTGGAATGTTTGGGATATTTTGAAAACTGCAGGGGAGTTTGTGCAAAATGTGACTCACTGCCACTTTCAGTACTTGGCATATGTTGGGTATAAAAATTCGTAATATCAAACTGTGAATACGTGCAGAGATCCAGACGTTGACTCCAAAATATGGCTCAGACCTCGATATTGGGATGTTTGGGATATTTTGAAAACTGCAGGGAGGTTTGGGACAAATGTAACAAAACGCCGCTTTCAGTACTTCTCATATTTTGGGTATAAAAAAGTCGTAATTTCAAACTGCGAATACGTGCAGAGAGCCAAAATTTGGCTCCAAAATATAGCTCAGGCCTCGAAATTGGGATATTTGGGATATTTCGAAAACTGCAGGGGAGTTTGTGCAAAATGTGACTCACTGCCGCTTTCAGGACTTGGCATATGTTGGGTATGAAAAGTCGTAATTTCTATCTGCGAATACGTGCATAGAGCCAGAATTTGGCTCGAAAATATGGCTCAGGTCTCGAAATTGGGATGTTTGGGATATTTTGAAAACTGCAGGGAGGTTTGGGACAAATGTGATTTAACGCCACTTTGAGGACTTGGCATATGTTGGGTATAAAAAGTCGTTATTTCTATCTGCGAATACGTGCATAGAGCCAGAATTTGGCTCGAAAATATGGCTCAGGTCTCGAAATTGGGATGTTTGGGATATTTTGAAAACTGCAGGGGAGTTTGTGCAAACGGTGACATACTGCCACTTTCAGTACTTGGCATATGTTGAGTATAAAATTCGCAATTAAAAACTGCTAATACGTGCAGAGACCCAGAATTTGGGTCCAAATAATGGTTCAGGCCTCGAAATTGGAATATTTGGGATATTTCGAAAATTGCAGGGGAGTTTGTGCAAAATGTGACTCAATGCCGCTTTCAGGACTTGGCATATGTTGGGTATAAAAAGACGTAATTTCAAACTGCGAATACGTGCATAGAACCAGAATTTGGCTCCAAAATGTGAATCAGGCCTTAAAATTGGGATGTTTGGGATATTTTTAAAACTGCAGGGGAGTTTGTGCGAAATGTGACTCACTGCTGCCTTTAGGGCTTGGCATATGTTGGGTAAAAAATGTCGTAATTTCAAACAGCGAATACGTGCATAGAGCCAGAATTTTGCTCCAAAATATGGCTCAGGCCTCGAAATTGCGATGTTTGGGATATTTTGTAAACTGCAGGGAAGGGGGGGTTTGGGACAAATGTGACCAAACGCCGCTTTCAATACTTGGCATATGTTGGGCATAAAAAAGTCGTAATTTCAAACTGCAAATACGTGCAGAGAGCCAGAATTTGGCTCCAAAATATTGCTCAGGCCTCGAAATTGGGATATTTGGGATATTTCGAAAACTGCAGGGGAGTTTGTGCGAAATGTGACTCATTGCCGCTCTTAGGACTTGGCATATGTGGGGTATAAAAAGGGAATTTTAAACTGCGAATACGTGCATAGAGCCAGAATTTGGCTCAAAAATATTGCTCTGTCCTCGAAATTGGGATTTTTGGGATATTTTAAAAACTCCAGGGGGGGTTTGGGACCAATATGAGCAAATGCCGCTTTCAGAACTTGGCATATGTTGGGAATAAAAAGTCGTAATTTCAAACTGCGAATACGTGCAGAGAGCTTCAATTTGGCTCCAAAAAATAGATCAGGCCTCGAAAGTGGGATGTTTCGGATATTTTGAAAACTGCAGGGGAGTTTGTGCAAAATGTGACTCACTGCTGCTTTCAGTACTTGGCATATGTTGGGTATAAAAAGTCGTAATTTCAAACTGCGAATACGAGCAGAGAGCCAAAATTTGGCTCCAAAATATGGCTCAGGTGTCGAAATTGAGATATTTGGGATATTTCGAAAACTGCAAGGGAGTTTGTGCGAAATGTGACTCACTGCAGCTTTCAGGACTTGGCATATGTTGGGTATAAAATGTCGTAATTTCAAACCGCGAATTAGTGCATAGAGCCAGAATTTGGCTCCAAAATATGGCTCAGGCCTCGAAATTGGGATGTTTGTGATATTTTGAAAACTGCAGGGAGGGTTTGGGACAAATGTGACCAAACGCCGCTTTCAGTACTTGGTATATGTTGGGTATAAAAAAGTGTGTAATTTCAAACTGCGAATACGTGCAGAGAGCCAGAACTTGGCTCCAAAATATGGCTCAGACCTCGAAATTGGGAAGTTTGGGATATTTTGAAAACTGCAGGGGGATTGAGACAAATGTGACCAAACGCCGCTTTCAGTACTTGGCATATGTTGGGTATATAAATTCATAAATTCAAACTGCGAATACGTGCAGAGAGCCAGAATTTGACTCCAAAATATGGCTCATGCCTCGAAATTGAGATGTTTGGGATATTTTGAAAACTGCAGGGAGGTTTGGGACAAATGTAACCAAACGCCACTTTCAGTACTTGGCATATGTTGGGTATAAAAAGTCGTAATTTCAAACTGCGAATACGGGCATAGAGCCAGAATTTGGCTCCAAAATATGGCTCAGGCCTCGAAATTGGGATGTTTGGGATATTTTGAAAACTGCAGGGGGGGTTTGGGACAAATGTGACCAAACGCCGCTTTCTGTACTTGGTATATGTTGGGTATAAAAAAGTCGTAATTTCAAACTGTGAATACGTGCAGAGAGCCAGAATTTGGCTCCAAAATATGGCTCAGGCCTCAAAATTGGGATATTTATGATATTTCAAAAACTGCAGGGGAGTTTGTGCGAAATGTGACTCACAGCTGCTTTCAGTACTTGGCATATGTTGGGTATAAAAATCGTAATATTAAACTGCGAATACGTGGAGAGAGCCAGAATTTGGCTCCATAATATGGCTCAGGCCTCAATATATGGATATTTGGGATATATCGAAAACTGCAGGGGAGTTTGGGCAAAATTTGACTTACTACCGCTTTCAGGACTTGGCATATGTTGGGTATAAAAAGTCGTAATTTCAATCTGCGAATATGTGCAGAGAGCCAATATTTGGTTCCAAAATATGGCTCAGGCCTCGAAATTGGAATGTTTGGGATATTTTGAAAACTGCAGGGGAGTTTGTGCAAAATGTGACTCACTGCTGCTTTCATTACTTGGCATATGTTGGGTATAAAAAGTCGTAATATCAAACTGCGAATACTTGCAGAGAGCCAAAATTTGGCTCCAAATTTATTGCTCAGGCCTCGAAATTGGGATATTTGGGATATTTTGAAAACTGCAGGGGAGTTTGTGCAAAATGTGACTCACTGCTGCTTTCAGTACTTGGCATATGTTGGGTATAAAAAGTCGTAATTTCAAACTGCGAATACGGGCATAGAGCCAGAATTTGGCTCCAAAATATGGCTCAGGCCTCGAAATTGGGATGTTTGGGATATTTTGAAAACTGCAGGGGAGTTTGTGCAAAATGTGACTCACTGCTGCTTTCATTACTTGGCATATGTTGGGTATAAAAAGTCGTAATATCAAACTGCGAATACTTGCAGAGAGCCAAAATTTGGCTCCAAATTTATTGCTCAGGCCTCGAAATTGGGATATTTGGGATATTTTGAAAACTGCAGGGGAGTTTGTGCAAAATGTGACTCACTGCTGCTTTCAGTACTTGGCATATGTTGGGTATAAAAAGTCGTAATTTCAAACTGCGAATACGGGCATAGAGCCAGAATTTGGCTCCAAAATATGGCTCAGGCCTCGAAATTGGGATGTTTGGGATATTTTGAAAACTGCAGGGGGGGTTTGGGACAAATGTGACCAAACGCCGCTTTCTGTACTTGGTATATGTTGGGTATAAAAAAGTCGTAATTTCAAACTGTGAATACGTGCAGAGAGCCAGAATTTGGCTCCAAAATATGGCTCAGGCCTCAAAATTGGGATATTTATGATATTTCAAAAACTGCAGGGGAGTTTGTGCGAAATGTGACTCACAGCTGCTTTCAGTACTTGGCATATGTTGGGTATAAAAATCGTAATATTAAACTGCGAATACGTGGAGAGAGCCAGAATTTGGCTCCATAATATGGCTCAGGCCTCAATATATGGATATTTGGGATATATCGAAAACTGCAGGGGAGTTTGGGCAAAATTTGACTTACTACCGCTTTCAGGACTTGGCATATGTTGGGTATAAAAAGTCGTAATTTCAATCTGCGAATATGTGCAGAGAGCCAATATTTGGTTCCAAAATATGGCTCAGGCCTCGAAATTGGAATGTTTGGGATATTTTGAAAACTGCAGGGGAGTTTGTGCAAAATGTGACTCACTGCTGCTTTCATTACTTGGCATATGTTGGGTATAAAAAGTCCTAATATCAAACTGCGAATACTTGCAGAGAGCCAAAATTTGGCTCCAAATTTATTGCTCAGGCCTCGAAATTGGGATATTTGGGATATTTTGAAAACTGCAGGGGAGTTTGTGCAAAATGTGACTCACTGCTGCTTTCAGTACTTGGCATATGTTGGGTATAAAAAGTCGTAATTTCAAACTGCGAATATGTGCAGAGAGCCAGAATTTGGCTCCAAAATATGGCTCAGGCGTCGAAATTGTAATATTTGGGATATTTCGAAAACTGCAAGGGAGTTTGTGCAAAATGTGACTCACTGCCGCTTTCAGGAATTGGCATATGTTGGTTATAAAAAGTCGTAATTTCAATCTGCGAATACCTGCATAGAGCCAGAATTTGGCTCCAAAATATGGCTCAGTCCTCGAAATTGGGATGTTTGCGATATTTTTAAAACTGCAGGGAGGTTTGGGACAAATGTGACCAAACGCCACTTTCAGTACTTGGCATATGTTGGGTATAAAAATCGTAATATTAAACTGCGAATACGTGGAGAGAACCAGAATTTGTCTCCATAATATGGCTCAGGCCTAGATATTGGGATATTTGGGATATTTCGAAAACTGCAGGGGAGTTTGTGCAAAATTTGACTTACTGCCGCTTTCAGGACTTGGCATATGTTGGGTATAAAAAGTCGTAATTTCAAACTGCGAATAAGTGCATAGAACCAGAATTTGGCTCCAAAATATGGCTCAGGCCTCGAAATTGAGATGTTTGGGATATTTTAAGAAATGCAGGGAGGTTTGGGACAAATGTGACTCACTTCCGCTTTCAGTACTTGGCATATATTGGGTATAAAAAATCGTAATTTCAAACTGCGAATACGTGCAGAGAGCCAGAATTTGGCTCCAAAATGTGAATCAGGCCTTAAAATTGGGGTGTTTGGGATATTTTTAAAACTGCAGGGGAGTTTGTGCGAAATGTGACTCACTGCTGCCTTTAGGGCTTGGCATATGTTGGGTAAAAAATGTCGTAATTTCAAACCGCGAATACGTGCATAGAGCCAGAATTTTGCTCCAAAATATGGCTCAGGCCTCGAAATTGGGATGTTTGGGATATTTTGTAAACTGCAGGTGGGGGGGGGGGGGGTTGGGACAAATGTGACCAAACGCCGCTTTCAGTACTTGGCATATGTTAGGCATAAAAAAGTCGTAATTTCAAACTGCAAATACGGGCAGAGAGCCAGAATTTGGCTCCAAAATACTGCTTAGGCCTCGAAATGGGGATATTTGGGATATTTCGAAAACTGCAGGGGAGTTTGTGCGAAATGTGACTCATTGCCGCTCTTAGGACTTGGCATATGTTGGGTATAAAAAGGGAATTTTATACTGCGAATACGTGCATAGAGCTAGAATTTTGCTCAAAAATATTGCTCTGTCCTCGAAATTGGGATGTTTGGGATATTTTGAAAACTCCAAGGGGGTTTGGGACCAATATGACCAAACGCCGCTTTCAGAACTTGGCATATGTTGGGTATAAAAAGTCGTAATTTCAAACTGCGAATACAAGCATAGAGCAAGAATTTGGCTCCAAAATATGGCTCAGGCCTCGAAATTGGGATGTTTGGGATATTTTGAAAACTGCAGGGGGGGTTTGGGACAAATGTTACCAAACGCCACATTCAGTACTTGGCATATATTGGGTATAAAAAAGTCGTAATTTCAAACTGCGAATACGTGCAGAGAGCCAGAGTTTGGCTCCAAAATATGGCTCAGGCCTCGAAATTGGGATGTTTGGGATATTTCGAAAACTGCAGGGGAGTTTGTGCAAAATTTGACTCGCTGCCGCTTTCATGACTTGGCATATGTTGGGTATAAAAAGGGAATTTTAAACTGCGAATACGTGCATAGAGCTAGAATTTTGCTCAAAAATATTGCTCTGTCCTCGAAATTGGGATGTTTGGAATATTTTGAAAACTCCAAGGGGGTTTGGGACAAATATGACCAAACGCCGCTTTCAGAACTTGGCATATGTTGGGTATAAAAAGTCGTAATTTCAAACTGCGAATACGTGCAGAGAGCTTCAATTTGGCTCCAAAAAATAGATCAGGCCTCGAAAGTGGGATGTTTCGGATATTTTGAAAACTGCAGGGGAGTTTGTGCAAAATGTGACTCACTGCTGCTTTCAGTACTTGGCATATGTTGGGTATAAAAAGTCGTAATTTCAAACTGCGAATACGAGCAGAGAGCCAGAATTTGGCTCCAAAATATGGCTCAGGTGTCGAAATTGAGATATTTGGGATATTTCGAAAACTGCAAGGGAGTTTGTGCGAAATGTGACTCACTGCAGCTTTCAGGACATGGCATATGTTGGGTATAAAATGTCGTAATTTCAAACCGCGAATTAGTGCATAGAGCCAGAATTTGGCTCCAAAATATGGCTCAGGCCTCGAAATTGGGATGTTTGTGATATTTTGAAAACTGCAGGAAGGGTTTGGGACAAATGTGACCAAACGCCGCTTTCAGTACTTGGTATATGTTGGGTATAAAAAAGTGTGTAATTTCAAACTGCGAATACGTGCAGAGAGCCAGAACTTGGCTCCAAAATATGGCTCAGGCCTCGAAATTGGGAAGTTTGGGATATTTTGAAAACTGCAGGGGGATTGAGACAAATGTGACCAAACGCCGCTTTCAGTACTTGGCATATGTTGGGTATATAAATTCATAAATTCAAACTGCGAATACGTGCAGAGAGCCAGAATTTGACTCCAAAATATGGCTCATGCCTCGAAATTGAGATGTTTGGGATATTTTGAAAACTGCAGGGAGGTTTGGGACAAATGTAACCAAACGCCACTTTCAGTACTTGGCATATGTTGGGTATAAAAAGTCGTAATTTCAAACTGCGAATACGGGCATAGAGCCAGAATTTGGCTCCAAAATATGGCTCAGGCCTCGAAATTGGGATGTTTGGGATATTTTGAAAACTGCAGGGGGGGGTTTGGGACAAATGTGACCAAACGCCGCTTTCTGTACTTAGTATATGTTGGGTATAAAAAAGTCGTAATTTCAAACTGTGAATACGTGCAGAGAGCCAGAATTTGGCTCCAAAATATGGCTCAGGCCTCAAAATTGGGATATTTATGATATTTCAAAAACTGCAGGGGAGTTTGTGCGAAATGTGACTCACTGCTGCTTTCAGTACTTGGCATATGTTGGGTATAAAAATCGTAATATTAAACTGCGAATACGTGGAGAGAGCCAGAATTTGGCTCCATAATATGGCTCAGGCCTCAATATATGGATATTTGGGATATATCGAAAACTGCAGGGGAGTTTGGGCAAAATTTGACTTACTGCCGCTTTCAGGACTTGGCATATGTTGGGTATAAAAAGTCGTAATTTCAATCTGCGAATATGTGCAGAGAGCCAATATTTGGTTCCAAAATATGGCTCAGGCCTCGAAATTGGAATGTTTGGGATATTTTGAAAACTGCAGGGGAGTTTGTGCAAAATGTGACTCACTGCTGCTTTCATTACTTGGCATATGTTGGGTATAAAAAGTCGTAATATCAAACTACGAATACTTGCAGAGAGCCAAAATTTGGCTCCAAATTTATTGCTCAGGCCTCGAAATTGGGATATTTGGGATATTTTGAAAACTGCAGGGGAGTTTGTGCAAAATGTGACTCACTGCTGCTTTCAGTACTTGGCATATGTTGGGTATAAAAAGTCGTAATTTCAAACTGCGAATATGTGCAGAGAGCCAGAATTTGGCTCCAAAATATGGCTCAGGCGTCGAAATTGTAATATTTGGGATATTTCGAAAACTGCAAGGGAGTTTGTGCAAAATGTGACTCACTGCCGCTTTCAGGAATTGGCATATGTTGGTTATAAAAAGTCGTAATTTCAATCTGCGAATACCTGCATAGAGCCAGAATTTGGCTCCAAAATATGGCTCAGGCCTCGAAATTGGGATGTTTGGGATATTTTGAAAACTGCAGCGGGGGTATGGGACAAATGTTACCAAACGCCACATTCAGTACTTGGCATATATTGGGTATAAAAAAGTCGTAATTTCAAACTGCGAATACGTGCAGAGAGCCAGAGTTTGGCACCAAAATATGGCTCAGGCCTCGAAATTGGGATGTTTGGGATATTTCGAAAACTGCAGGGGAGTTTGTGCAAAATTTGACTCACTGCCGCTTTCATGACTTGGCATATGTTGGGTATAAAAAGGGAATTTTAAACTGCGAATACGTGCATAGAGCTAGAATTTTGCTCAAAAATATTGCTCTGTCCTCGAAATTGGGATGTTTGGGATATTTTGAAAACTCCAAGGGGTTTGGGACCAATATGACCAAACGCCGTTTTCAGAACTTGGCATATGTTGGGTATAAAAAGTCGTAATTTCAAACTGCGAATACGTGCAGAGAGCTTCAATTTGGCTCCAAAATATGGATCAGGCCTCGAAAGTGGGATGTTTCGGATATTTTGAAAACTGCAGGGGAGTTTGTGCAAAATGTGACTCACTGCCGCTTTCAGTACATGGCATATGTTAGGTATAAAAAGTCGTAATATCAAACTGCGAATACTTGCAGAGAGCCAAAATTTGGCTACAAAATATTGCTCAGGCCTCGAAATTGGGATATTTGGGATATTTTGAAAACTGCAGGGGAGTTTGTGCAAAATGTGACTCACTGCCGCTTTCAGGACTTGGCATATGTTGGGTATAAAATGTCGTAATTTCAAACCGCGAATACGTGCATAGAGCCAGAATTTGGCTCCAAAATATGGCTCAGGCCTCGAAATTGGGATGTTTGTGATATTTTGAAAACTGCAGGGAGGGGTTGGGACAAATGTGACCAAACGCCGCTTTCAGTACTTAGTATATGTTGGGTATAAAAAGTCGTAATTTCAAACTGCGAATACGGGCAGAGAGCCAGAATTTGGCTCCAAATTATGGCTCAGGCCTCGAAATTGGGATGTTTGGGATATTTTGAAAACTGCAGGGGAGTTTGTGCAAAATGTGACTCACTGCCACTGTCAGTACTTGGCATATGTTGGGTATAAAAAGTCGTAATATCAAACTGTGAATACGTGCAGAGATCCAGACGTTGACTCCAAAATATGGCTCGGACCTCGATATTGGGATGTTTAGGATATTTTGAAAACTGTAGGGAGGTTTGGGACAAATGTGACAAAACGCCGCTTTCAGTACTTCGCATATTTTGGGTATAAAAAAGTCGTAATTTCAAACTGCGAATACGTGCAGAGAGCTAAAATTTGGCTCCAAAATATAGCTCAGGCCTCGAAATTGGGATATTTGGGATATTTCGAAAACTGCAGGGGAGTTTGTGCAAAATGTGACTCTCTGCCGCTTTCAGGACTTGGCATATGTTGGGTATAAAAAATCGTTATTTCTATCTGCGAATACGTGCATAGATCCAGAATTTGGCTCGAAAATATGTCTCAGGTCTCGAAATTGGGATGTTTTGGATATTTTGAAAACTGCAGGGGAGTTTGTGCAAAATGTGACTCACTGCCACTTTCAGTACTTGGCATATGTTGAGTATAAAATTCGCAATTAAAAACTGCTAATACGTGCAGAGACCCAGAATTTGGGTCCAAATAATGGTTCAGGCCTCGAAATTGGGATATTTGGGATATTTCGAAAATTGCAGGGGAGTTTGTGCAAAATGTGACTCAATGCCGCTTTCAGTACTTGGCATATGTTGGGTATAAAAAGTCGTAATTTCAAACTGCGAATGCGTGCATAGAACCAGAATTTGGCTCCAAAATATGGTTCAGGCCTCGAAATTGAGATGTTTGGGATATTTTGAAAACTGCAGGGAGGTTTGGGACAAATGTGACTCACTTCCGCTTTCAGTACTTGGCATATATTGGGTATAAAAAATTGTAATTTCAAACTGCAAATACGTGCAGAGAACCAGAATTTGGCTCCAAAATATTGCTCAGGCCTCGAAATTGGGATATTTGGGATATTTCGAAAACTGCAGGGGAGTTTGTGCGAAATGTGACTCATTGCCGCTCTTAGGACTTGGCATATGTTGGGTATAAAAAGGAAATTTTAAACTGCGAATACTTGCATAGAGATAGAATTTTGCTCAAAAATATTGCTCTGTCCTCGAAATTGGGATGTTTGGGATATTTTGAAAACTGCAGGGGGGGTATGGGACAAATGTTACCAAACGCCACATTCAGTACTTGGCATATATTGGGTATAAAAAAGTCGTAATTTCAAACTGCGAATACGTGCAGAGAGCCAGAGTTTGGCACCAAAATATGGCTCAGGCCTCGAAATTGGGATGTTTGGGATATTTCGAAAACTGCAGGGGAGTTTGTGCAAAATTTGACTCACTGCCGCTTTCATGACTTGGCATATGTTGGGTATAAAAAGGGAATTTTAAACTGCGAATACGTGCATAGAGCTAGAATTTTGCTCAAAAATATTGCTCTGTCCTCGAAATTGGGATGTTTGGGATATTTTGAAAACTCCAAGGGTATGCTCTGTCCTCGAAATTGGGATGTTTGGGATATTTTGAAAACTCCAAGGGGTTTGGGACAAATGTTACCAAACGCCACATTCAGTACTTGGCATATATTGGGTATAAAAAAGTCGTAATTTCAAACTGCGAATACGTGCAGAGAGCCAGAGTTTGGCACCAAAATATGGCCCAGGCCTCGAAATTGGGATGGGGATGTTTCGGATATTTTGAAAACTGCAGGGGAGTTTGTGCAAAATGTGACTCACTGCCGCTTTCAGTACATGGCATATGTTAGGTATAAAAAGTCGTAATATCAAACTGCGAATACTTGCAGAGAGCCAAAATTTGGCTACAAAATATTGCTCAGGCCTCGAAATTGGGATATTTGGGATATTTTGAAAACTGCAGGGGAGTTTGTGCAAAATGTGACTCACTGCTGCTTTCAGTACTTGGCATATGTTGGGTATAAAAAGTCGTAATTTCAAACTGCGAATACGGGCAGAGAGCCAGAATTTGGCTCCAAAATATGGCTCAGGTGTCGAAATTGGGATATTTGGGATATTTCGAAAACTGCAAGGGAGTTTGTGCGAAATGTGACTCACTGCCGTTTTCAGGACATGGCATATGTTGGGTATAAAATGTCGTAATTTCAAACCGCGAATACGTGCATAGAGCCAGAATTTGGCTCCAAAATATGGCTCAGGCCTCGAAATTGGGATGTTTGTGATATTTTGAAAACTGCAGGGAGGGGTTGGGACAAATGTGACCAAACGCCGCTTTCAGTACTTAGTATATGTTGGGTATAAAAAAAGTGTGTAATTTAAAACTGCGAATACGTGCAGAGAGCCAGAACTTGGCTCCAAATTATGGCTCAGGCCTCGAAATTGGGATGTTTGGGATATTTTGAAAACTGCAGGGGGGATTGAGACAAATGTGACCAAACGCCGCTTGCAGTACTTGGCATATGTTGGGTATATAAATTCATAAATTCAAACTGCGAATACGTGCAGAGAGCCAGAATTTGGCTCCAAAATATGGCTCATGCCTCGAAATTGAGATGTTTGGGATATTTTGAAAACTGCAGGGAGGTTTGGGACAAATGTAACCAAACGCCACTTTCAGTACATGGCATATGTTGGGTATAAAAAGTCGTAATTTCAAACTGTGAATACGTGCATAGAGCCTGAATTTGTCTCCAAAATATGGCTCAGGCCTCGAAATTGGGATGTTTGGGATATTTTGAAAACTGCAGGGGGGGTTTGGGACAAATGTGACCAAACGCCCCTTTTTGTACTTGGTATATGTTGGGTATAAAAAATTCGTAATTTCAAACTGTGAATACGTGCAGAGAGCCAGAATTTAGCTCCAAAATATGGCTCAGGCCTCAAAATTGGGATATTTATGATATTTCAAAAACTGCAGGGGAGTTTGTGCGAAATGTGACTTACTGCCGCTTTCAGTACTTGGCATATGTTGGGTATAAAAATCGTAATATTAAACTGCGAATACGTGGAGAGAGCCAGAATTTGGCTCCATAATATGGCTCAGTCCTCAATATTGGGATATTTAGGATATATCGAAAACTGCAGGGGAGTTTGTGCGAAATTTGACTTACTGCCGCTTTCAGGACTTGGCATATGTTGGGTATAAAAAGTCGTAATTTCAATCTGCGAATATGTGCAGAGAGCCAATATTTGGTTCCAAAATATGGCTCAGGCCTCGAAATTGGGATATTTGGGATATTTTGAAAACTGCAGGGGAGTTTGTGCAAAATGTGACTCACTGCTGCTTTCATTACTTGGCATATGTTGGGTATAAAAAGTCGTAATATCAAACTGCGAATACTTGCAGAGAGCCAAAATTAGGCTCCAAATTTATTGCTCAGGCCTCGAAATTGGGATATTTGGGATATTTTGAAAACTGCAGGGGAGTTTGTGCAAAATGTGACTCACTGCTGCTTTCAGTACTTGGCATATGTTGGGTATAAAAAGTCGTAATTTCAAACTGCGAATACGTGCAGAGAGCCAGAATTTGGCTTCAAAATATGGCTCAGGCGTCGAAATTGTAATATTTGGGATATTTCGAAAACTGCAAGGGAGTTTGTGCAAAATGTGACTCACTGCCGCTTTCAGGAATTGGCATATGTTGGGTATAAAAAGTCGTAATTTCAATCTGCGAATACCTGCATAGAGCCAGAATTTGGCTCCAAAATATGGCTCAGGCCTCGAAATTGCGATATTTAGGATATTTCGAAAACTGCAGGGGAGTTTGTGCAAAATGTGACTCACTGCCTCTTTCAGGACTTGGCATATGTTGGGTATAAAAAGTCGTAATTTCAAACTAGGAATACGTGCATAGAGCCAGGATTTGGCTCCAAAATATTGCTCAGTCCTCGATATTGGGATGTTTGGGATATTTTGAAAACTGCAGGGGGGTTTGGGACAATATGACCAAACGCCGCTTTCAGAACTTGGCATATGTTGGGTATAAAAAGTCGTAATTTCAAATTGCGAATACGTGCAGAGAGCTTGAATTTGGATCCAAAATATGGCTCAGGCCACGAAATTGGGATATTTTGGATATTTCGAAAACTGCAGGGGAGTTTGTGCGAAATGGGACTCACTGATGCTTTCAAGACTTGGCAAATGTTGGGTATAAAATGTCGTAATTTCAAACCGCGAATACGTGCATAGAGCCAGAGTTTGGCTCCAAAATATGGCTCAGGCCTCGAAATTGGGATGTTTGTCATATTTTGAAAACTTCAGGGAGGGTTTGGGACAAATGTGACCAAACGCCGCTTTCAGTACTTGGCATATGTTGGGTATATAAATTCATAAATTCAAACTGCAAATACGTGCAGAGAGCCAGAATTTGGCTCCAAAATATGGCTCATGCCTCGAAATTGAGATGTTTGGGATATTTTGAAAACTGCAGGGAGGTTTGGGACAAATGTGACCAAACGCCACTTTCAGTACTTGGCATATGTTGGGTATAAAAAGTCGTAATTTCAAACTGCGAATACGTGCAGAGAGCCAGAATTTGGCTCCGAAATATGGCTCAGGCCTCAAAACTGGGATATTTGGGATATTTCGAAAACTGCAGGGGAGTTTGTGCGAAATGTGACTCACTGCTGCTTTCAGAACTTGGCATATGATGGGTATAAAATCTCGTAATTTCAAACCGCGAATACGTGCATAGAGCCAGAATTTGGCTCCAAAATATGACTCAGGCCTCGAAATTGGAATGTTTGGGATATTTTGAAAACTGCAGGGGGGGTTTGGGACAAATGTGACCAAACGCCGCTTTCTGTACTTGGTATATGTTGGGTATAAAAAAGTCGTAATTTCAAACTGCGAATACGTGCAGAGAGCCAGAATTTAGCTCCAAAATATGGCTCAGGCCTCGAAATTGGGATGTTTGGGATATTTTGAAAACTGCAAGGGGGATTGAGACAAATGTGACCAAACGCCGCTTTCAGTCCTTGGCATATGTTGGGTATAAAAAAGTGGTAATTTCAAACTGCGAATACGTGCAGAGAGCCAGAATTTGGCTCCAAAATATGGCTGAGGCCTCAAAATGGGATATTTATGATATTTCAAAAACTGCAAGGAAGTTTGTGCGAAATGGGACTCACTGCCGCTATCAGGACTTGGCATATGTTGGGTATAAAATGTCGTAATTTCAAACCGCGAATACATGCATAGAGCCAGAATTTGGCTCCAAAATATTGCTCAGGCCTCGAAATTGGGATGTTTGAGATATTTTGAAAACTGCAGGGGGGGGGGGGGGTTGCGACAAATGTGACCAAACGCCGCTTTCAGTACTTGGCATATGTTGGGCATAAAAAAGTCGTATTTTCAAACTGCGAATACGTGCTGAGAGCCAGAATTTGGCTCGAAAATATTGCTCTGTCCTCGAAATTGGGATATTTAGGATATTTCTAAAACTGCAGGGGAGTTTGTGCGAAATGTGACTCATTGCCGGTTTCAGGACTTGGCATATGTTGGGTATAAAATGTCGTAATTTCAAACCGCGAATACGTGCATAGAGCTAGAATTTGGCTCCAAAATATGGCTCAGGCCTCGAAATTGGGATGTTTGGGATATTTTGAAAACTGCAGGAGGGTTTGGGACAAAGGTTACCAAACGCAGCTTTCAGTACTTGGCATATATTGGGTATAAAAAAGTCGTAATTTCAAACTGAGAATACGTGCAGAGAGCCAGAGTTTGGCTCCAAAATACGGCTCAGGCCTCGAAATTGGGATGTTTGGGATATTTCGAAAACTGCAAGGGAGTTTGTGCAAAATGTGACTCACTGCCTCTTTCAGTACTTGGCATATGTTGGGTATAAAAATCGTAATATTAAACTGCGAATACGTGGAGAGAGCAAGAATTTGGCTCCATAATATGGCTCAGGCCTCGATATTGGGATATTTGGGATATTTCGAAAACTGCAGGGGAGTTTGTTCAAAATGTGACTCACTGCCTCTTTCAGTACTTGGCATATGTTGGGCCTAAAAATTCGTAATTTCAAACTGCAAATACGTGCATAGAGCCAGAATTTGGCTCAAAAATATTGCTCTGTCCTCGAAATTTGGATTTTTGGGATATTTTAAAAACTGCAGGGGAGTTTGTGCAAAATGTGACTCACTGCCGCTTTCAGGACTTGGCATATGTTGGGTCTAAAAATTCGTAATTTCAAACTGGGAATACGTGCATAGAGTCAGAATTTGGCTCCAAAATATTGCTCAGGCCTCGAAATTGGGATGTTTGGGATATTTTGAAAACTGCAGGGGGGGTTTGGGACAAATGTGACCAAACGCCGCTTTCAGTACTTGGCATATGTTGGGCATAAAAAAGTCGTATTTTCAAACTGCGAATACGTGCCGAGAGCCAGAATTTGGCTCGAAAATATTGCTCAGGCCTCGAAATTGGGATGTTTGGGATATTTTGAAAACTGCAGGGAGGTTTGGGACAAATGTATCCAAACGCCACTTTCAGTACTTGGCATATGTTGGGTATAAACAAGTCGCAATTTCAAACTGCGAATACGTGCAGGGAGCCAGCATTTTGCTCCAAAACATGGCTAAGGCCTCGAAATTGGGATATTTGGGATATTTTGAAAACTGCAGGGGAGTTTGTGCTAAATGTGACTCACTGCTGCTTTCAGATCTTGGCATATGTTGGGTATAAAAATTCGTAATTTCAAACTGCGAATACGTGCACAGAGCCAGAATTTGGCTCCAAAATATGGCTCAGGCCTCGAAATTGGGATGTTCATGATATTTTGAAAACTGCAGGGAGCTTTGGGACAAATGTGACCAAACGCCGCTTTCAGTACTTGGCATAAGTTGCGTATAAAAAGTCGTAATTTCAAACTGCGAATACGTGCAGAGAGCCAGAATTTGGCTCCAAAATATGGCTCAGGCTTCAAAATTGGCATATTTGGGATATTTCGAAAACTGCAGGGGAGTTTGTGCAAAATGTGACTCACTGCCGCTTTCAGGACTTGGCATATGTTGGGTATAAAATGTCATAATTTCAAACCGAGAAAACGTGCATAGAGCCAAAATTGGCCTCCAAAATATGGCTCAGTCCTCGAAATTGGGATGTTTGGGATATTTTGAAAACTGCAGGGGAGTTTGCGCAAAATGTGACTCATTGCTACTTTCAGTACTTGGCATAAGTTGCGTATAAAAAGTCGTAATTTCAAACTGCGAATACGTGCAGAGAGCCAGAATTTGGCTCCAAAATATGCCTCAGGCCTCGAAATTGGGATATTTGGGATATTTTGAAAACTGCAGGGAGGTTTCGGACAAATGTGACCAAACGCCGCTTCAGTACTTGGCATATGTTGCGTATATAAAGTCGTTATTTTAAACTGCCAATACGTGCAGAGAGCCAGAATTTTGCTCCAAACTATGGCTCAGGCATCGAAATTAGCATGTTTGGGATATTTTGAAAACTGCAGGGAGGTTTGGGACAAATGTGACCAAACGCCGCATTCAGTACTTGGCATTTGTTGGGTATAAAAAGTCGTAATTTCAAAATGCGAATACGTGCAGAGAGCCAGAATTTGGCTCCAAAATATGGCTTAGGTCTCGAAATTGGGATGTTTGGGATATTTTGAAAACTGCAGGGGGGTTTGCGACAAATTTCACCAAACGCCACTTTCAGTACTTGGCATATGTTGGGTATAAAAAAAGTCGTAATTTCAAACTGTGAATTCGTGTAGAGAGCCAGAATTTGGCTCCAAAATATAGCTCAGGCCTCAAAATTGGGATATTTGGAATATTTCGAAAACTGCAGGGGAGTTTGTGCAAAATGTGACTCAGTGCCTCTTTCAGTACTTGGCATATGTTGGGTATAAAAAAGTCGTAATATCAAAATATGAATACGTGCAGAGAGCCAGACGTTGGCTCCAAAATATGGCTCAGCCCTCGATATTGGGATGTTTGGGATATTTTGAAAACTGCAGGGAGGTTTGGGACAAATGTAACCAAACGCCGCTTTCAGTACTTGGCATATGTTGGGTACAAAAATGTCGTAATTTCAAACTGCGAATATGTGCCGAGAGCCAGAATTTGGCTCCAAAATATGGCTCAGGCCTCGAAATTGGGATGTTTGGGATATTTTGTAAACTGAAGGGAGGTTTGGGACAAATGTGACCAAACGCCGCTTTCAGTACATTGCATATGTTGGGTATAAAAAAGTCGTAACTTCAAACAGCGAAAACGTGCAGAGAGCCAGAATTTGGATCCAAAATATGGCTCAGGCCTCGAAATTGGGATGTTTGGGATATTTTGAAAACTGCAGGGGAGTTTGTGAAAAATGTGACTCACTTCCGCTTTCAGTACTTGGCATATGTTGGGTGTAAATATCGTAATATCAAACTTCGACAACTTGCAGAGAGCCAAAATTTGGCTCCAAAATATGGCTCAGGCGTCGAAATTGGGATATTTGGGATATTTCGAAAACTACAGGGGAGTTTGTTCAAAATGTGACTCACTGCCGCTTTCAGGACTAGGCATATGTTGGGTATAAAAAGTTGTAAATTCAATCTGCGAATACGTGCATAGAGCCAGAATTTGGCTCCAAAATATGGCTCAGGCCTCGAAATTGGGATGTTTGGGATATTTTGAAAACTGCAGGGGGGTTTGTGCAAAATGTGACTCAATTCCGCTCTCAGGACTTAGCATATGTTAGGTATAAAAAGTCGTAATTTCAAACTGCGAATACGTGCATAGAGCTAGAATTTGGTTCAAAATATGCCTCAGTCCTCGAAATTGGGATGTTTGGGATATTTTGAAAACTGCAGGGGGGTTTGGGACAAATATGACCAAACGCCGCTTTCAGATCTTGGCAAATGTTGAGTTTAAAAATTCGTAATTTCAAAGTGCGAATACGTGCAGAGAGCCAGAATTTGGCTCCAAAATATTGCTCAGGCCTCGAAATTGGGATGTTTGGGATATTTTGAAAACTGCAGGGGGGTTTGGGACAAATGTGACCAAACAACGTTTTGAGTACTTGGCATATGTTGGGTATAAAAAGTCGTAATTTCAAACTGCAAATACGTGCAGAGAGCCAGAATTTGGCTACAAAACATTGCTCAGGCCTCGAAATTGAGATGTTTGGGATATTTTGAAAACTGCAAGGGAGTTTAGCAAAATGTGAGTCACTGCCGCATTCAGTACTTGGCATATGTTGGGTATAAAATGTCGTAACTTCAAACTGCGAATACGTGTAGAGAGCCAAAATTTGGTTCCAAAATATGGCTCAGGCCTTGAAATTGGGATGTTTGGGATATTTTGAAAACTGCAGGGAGTTTGTGCAAAATGTGACTCACTACCCCTTTCATTACTTGGCATATATTGGGTATAAAAAATCGTAATTTCAAACAGCGAATACGTGCAGAGAGCCAGAATTTGGCTCCAAAATGTGAATCAGTCCTTAAAATTGGGATGTTTGGGATATTTTGAAAACTGCAGGGGGGATTGCACCAAATGTTACCAAACGCCGCTTTCAGGACTTAGCATATGTTGGGTATAAAAAAGTCGCAATTTTAAACTGCGAATACGTGCAGAGAGCCAGAATTTGGCTCCAAAATACGGCTCAGGCCTCGAAATTGGGATATTTGGGATATTTTGAAAACTGCAGGGAGGTTTGGGACCAATGTGACGAAACGCCACTTTCAGTACTTGGCATATGTTGGGTATATAAATTCGTAATTTCAAACTGCGAATACGTGCAGAGAGCCAGAATTTGGCTCAAGAATAAGGCTCAGACCTCGAAATTGGGATGTTTGGGATATTTTGAAAACTGCAGGAGAGTTTGTGCGAAATGTGTCTAACTGCCGCTTTCAGGACTTGGCATATGTTGGGTATAAAATGTCGAAATTTCAAACCGCGAAAATGTGCATAGAACCAAAATTTGCATCCAAAATATGGTTCATGCCTCGAAATTGGGATGTTTGGGATATTTTGAAAACTGGAGGGGAGTTTGCGCAAAATGTGACTCACTGCCATTTTCAGTACATGGCATATGTTGGGTATAAAAAGTCCTAATATAAAAATATGAATACGTGCATAGAGTCAGACGTTGGCTCCAAAATATGGGTCAGCCCTCGATATTGGGATGTTTGGGATATTTTGAAAACTGCAGGGAGGTTTGGGACAAATGTAACCAAACTTCGCTTTCCGTACTTGGCATATGTTGGGTATAAACAATTCGCAATTTCAAACTGCGAATACGTGCAGAGAGCCAGCATTTTGATCCAAAACATGGCTAAGGCCTCGAAATTGTGATATTTGGGATATTTTGAAAACTGCAGGGGGGTTTGCGCAAAATGTGACTCGCTGATGCTTTCAGTACTTGGCATATGTTGGGTATAAAAGTTCGTAATTTCAAACTGCGAATACGTGCAGAGAGCCAGAATTTGGCTCCAAAATATGGCTCAGGCTTCGAAATTGGGATATTTGGGATATTTCGAAAACTGCAGGGGAGTTTGTGCAAAATGTGACTCACTGCCGCTTTCAGGACTTGGCATATGTTGGGTATAAAATGTCGTAATTTCAAACCGAGAAAACGTGCATAGAGCCAAAATTTGCCTCCAAAATATGGCTCAGGCCTCGAAATTGGGATGTTTGGGATATTTTGAAAACTGCAGGGGAGTTTGCGCAAAATGTGACTCACTGCCACTTTCAGTACTTGGCATAAGTTGGGAATAAAATGTCGTAATATCAAAATATGAATACATGCAGAGAGCCAGAATTTGGCTCCAAAATATGCCCCAGGCCTCGAAATTGGGATATTTGGGATATTTTGAAAACTGCTGGGAGGTTTCGGACAAATGTGACCAAACGCCGCTTTCAGTACTTGGTATATGTTGCGTATATAAAGTCGTAATTTTAAACTGCCAATACGTGCAGAGAGCCAGAATTTTGCTCCAAACTATGGTTCAGGCCTCGAAATTAGCATGTTTGGGATACTTTGAAAACTGCAGGGAGGTTTGGGACAAATGTGACCAAACGCCGCATTCAGTACTTGGCATTTGTTGGGTATAAAAAGTCGTAATTTCAAACTGCGAATACGTGCTGAGAGCCAGAATTTGGCTCCAAAATATGGCTCAGGCCTCGAAATTGAGATGTTTAGGATATTTTGAAAACTGCAGGGGAGATTGGGACAAATTTGACCAAACGGCGGTTTCAGTACTTGGCATATGTTGAGTATTAAATTCGCAATTTCAAACTGCGAATACGTGCAGAGACCCTGAATTTGGATCCAAATTATGGCTCAGGCCTCGAAATTGGGATATTTGGGATATTTTTGAAAACTGCATGGGAGTTTGTGCCAAATGTGACTCAATGCCGCTCTCAGAACTTGGCATATGTTGGGTATAAAAAGTCGTATTTTCAAACTGCGAATACGTGCAGAGCACCAGAATTTGGCTCCAAAATATGGCTCAGGCCTCGAAATTGGGATATTTGGGATATTTTGAAAACTGCAGGGGGGGGGGGTTTGGGACAAATGTCACCAAACGCCGCTTTCAGTACGTGGCATATGTTGGGTATAAAAAAGTCGTAATTTCAAACTGCGAATACGTGCAGAGAGCCAGAATTTGGCTCCAAAATATGGCTCAGGCCTCGAAATTGGGATATTTAGGATATTTTGAAAACTGCAGGGGTGTTTGCGACAAATTTCACCAAACGCCACTTTCAGTACTTGGCATATGTTGGGTATAAAAAAAGTCGTAATTTCAAACTGTGAATACGTGCAGAGACCCAGAATTTGGCTCCAAAATATAGCTCAGGCCTCAAAATTGGGATATTTTGGATATTTCGAAAACTGCAGGGGAGTTTGTGCCAAATGTGACTCAATGCCTCTCTCAGAACTTGGCATATGTTGGGTATAAAAAGTCGTAATTTCAAACTGCGAATACGTGCAGAGCACCAGAATTTGGCTCCAAAATATGGCTAAGGCCTCGAAATTTGGATGTTTGGGATATTTTGAAAACTACAGGGGAGTTTGCGCAAAATGTGACTCACTGCCACTTTCAGTACTTGGCATATGTTGGGTACAAAAATGTCATAATTTCAAACTGCGAATACGTGCAGAGAGCTTGAATTTGGCTCCAAAATATGGCTCAGGCCTCGAAATTGGGATGTTTAGGATATTTTGTAAACTGAAGGGAGGTTTGGGACAAATGTGACCAAACGCCGCTTTCAGTACATCGCATATGTTGGGTATAAAAAAGTCGTAACTTCAAACAGCGAATACGTGCAGAGAGCCAGAATTTGGATCCAAAATATGGCTCAGGCCTCGAAATTGGGATGTTTGGGATATTTTGAAAACTGCAGGGTAGTTTGTGCAAAATGTGACTCACTTCCGCTTTCAGTACTTGGCATATGTTGGGTGTAAATATCGTAATATCAAACTTCGAATACCTGCAGAGAGCCAAAATTTGGCTCCAAAATATGGCTCAGGCGTCGAAATTGGGATTTTTGGGATATTTCGAAAACTACAGGGGAGTTTGTGCAAAATGTGACTCACTGCCGCTTTCAGGACTAGGCAGATGTTGGGTATAAAAAGTCATAAATTCAATCTGCGAATGCGTGCATAGAGACAGAATTTGGCTCCAAAATATGGCTCAGGCCTCGAAATTGGGATGTTTAAAATATTTTGAAAACTGCAGTGGGGTTTGTGCAAAATGTGACTCACTTCCGCTTTCAGGACTTGGCATATGTTGGGTATAAAAAGTCGTAATTTCAAACTGCGAATACGTGCATAGAGCTAGAATTTGGCTCCAAAATATGCCTCAGTCCTCGAAATTGGGATGTTTTGGATATTTTGAAAACTGCAGGGGGGTTTGGGACAAGTATGACCAAACGCCGTTTCAGATCTTGGCAAATGTTGGGTTTAAAAATTCGTAATTTCAAAGTGCGAATACGTGCAGAGAGCCAGAATTTGGCTCCAAAATATGGCTCAGGCCTCGAAATTGGGATGTTTGGGATATTTTGAAAACTGCAGGGGGGTTTGGGACAAATGTGACCAAACAACTTTTTGAATACTTGGCATATGTTGGGTATAAAAAGTCGTAATTTCGAACTGCAAATACGTGCAGAGAGCCAGAATTTGGCTACAAAACATGGCTCAGGCCTCGAAATTGAGATGTTTGGGATATTTTGACAACTGCAAGGGAGTTTAGCAAAATGTGATTCACCGCCGCTTTCAGTACTTGGCATATGTTGGGCATATAAAGGGGGCATATCAAACGCAAAAATTCGGAAAAATCGAATATTTTTGAAAAATTTATAAAAATTCTACAACGTTCTGGCAACACTTTGGCGCAAACACGATAATGTTATGATATAAATTAAAGTATTTATGGTACATTTCCATGCGTAATTGTGCAGAATCCGGTGCCCCGCGGCTGTGGCGCGCCAAGAGTATTGCGTCGTACGTTCTAAACGTCAATTTTTTCGTAATAACGTCGGAAATAACTATGTATATATGACAACAAATATACACTAATTGGCAACCGTCTCCTAGTGGGGGGTGAGTGAGGTAGTCACATGGTGTGTCCTGTTGAGTGGAGGTGTCGACGCGTGCTCCATTTTGGCTCCTGAAATCTTGCTTTTGTAGCGTCTAGTGCACAATGACCTATAAACGGAGGGCTCGGAAGACAAAGGAAGCCAATTTGGCACGCGGTCGCCGTCTTTGGCAGGAAAGGAGAGCCGCTGTAGCGCAAGGGAGAGTTATATCAAGTGAGGATGTAGGCGGCCTCCCCGCCTCACGCCTCGACCCTCCTCACACACCCTCCTCAACCCAGCCCCTCCATGTGTATGGACCGGCCACGACAGTGCCATCTACATCTACTGGTGTGGCAGTGCCATCTACATCTACTGATGTGGCAGTGCCATCTACATCTACTGGTGTGGCAGTGCCATCTACTGGTGTGGCTGGTGTTGCAGTGCCATCTACTGCTGTGCCTGATGTTGCAGTGCCATCTACTGTTTCAATAGACCAATTTCAATAGGTTAGTATGTTTTAGTGTTATAATCTGGTATTTTGTAATATGTATGTGCAGGATATATATATGTATAATTTTTTTTTTATTTTTTATTTTTTATTTTTTTTTCAATTTTTTTTTTCGTTTGTTATCAGGGGATGTGCATGGAACTTGCACACCTTGCTCAATGGATGCCTATCTGCAAGGGTGCCAATTATGAACAAAATCTGTTGAAGTCAAGCTCAGTTACAGGTGGCCGAACTTTGATCTTATTTTACTCAGGTAAGTAATTTACAACTTCAAAGTACATCATAGCTTTCATTTATTAATCAATTTACATGCAAATTACACCTTATATGTAGAGTTTGTGCTTCTACAAAACCTAGTAGACATTTTAGTCCAAAGTCCATTTGTTGATTTTATAAAAATTTATAAACATCATATATTGCATATTTTTGGAAGGGTAACTTTGAAAAATTATATTATTGCACTAAACTTTTTATTCCTAAAACTGATCACTACAATCCTTTATTATGTGCTAATTTTAATATCTGAGTGTTATAGAAATGATTTTAGTTGACAAATGTGGTCCCTAAAATTATTTGAAAATGTTGAAAATTCGTTGCATAATACGTTGTGTATTTTTTTCTCCTTTTCTGTTTAGGGTGTGATGGTGAAACTTGGACCAGTTGCAGCCCTTTCTATAACCATTTCATAAATAAATTTATAAGCAAATCAAACAATTTTTAATTTAACCTTGATATGCCCCCTAAAGTCGTAACTTCAAACTGCGAATACGTGTAGAGAGCCAAAATTTGGTTCCAAAATATGGCTCAGGCCTCGAAATTGGGATGTTTGGGATATTTTGAAAACTGCAGGGGAGTTTGTGGAAAATGTGACTCACTACCCCTTGCATTACTTGGCATATAATGGGTATAAAAAAATCGTAATTTCAAACTGCGAATACGTGCAGAGAGCCAGAATTTGGCTCCAAAATGTGAATCAGGCCTTAAAATTGGGATGTTTGGGATATTTTGAAAACTGCAGGGGGGATTGCACCAAATGTTACCAAACGCCGCTTTCAGGACTTAGCATATGTTGGGTATAAAAAAGTCGCAATTTTAAACTGCGAATACGTGCAGAGAGCCAGAATTTGGCTCCAAAATACGGCTCAGGCCTCGAAATTGGGATATTTGGGATATTTTGAAAACTGCAGGGAGGTTTCGGACATATGTGACCCAACGCCGCTTTCAGTACTTGGTATATGTTGCGTATATAAAGTCGTAATTTAAAACTGCCAATACGTGCAGAGAGCCAGAATTTTGCTCCAAACTATGGTTCAGGCATCGAAATTAGCATGTTTGGGATATTTTGAAAACTGCAGGGAGGTTTGGGACAAATGTGACCAAACGCCGCATTCAGTACTTGGCATTTGTTGGGTATAAAAAGTCGTAATTTCAAACTGCAAATACGTGCTGTGAGCCAGAATTTGGCTCCAAAATATGGCTCAGGCCTCAAAATTTAGATGTTTAGGATATTTTGAAAACTTCAGAGGAGATTGGGACAAATTTGACCAAACGGCGGTTTCAGTACTTGGCATATGTTGAGTATTAAATTCGCAATTTCAAACTGCGAATACGTGCAGAGACCCAGAATTTGGATCCAAATTATGGCTCCGGCCTCTAAATTGGGATATTTGGGATATTTTTGAAAACTGCATGGGAGTTTGTGCCAAATGTGACTCAATGCCGCTCTCAGAACTTGGCATATGTTGGGTATAAAAAGTCGTAATTTCAAACTGTGAATACGTGCAGAGCACCAGAATTTGGCTCCAAAATATGCCTCAGGCATCGAAATTGGGATATTTGGGATATTTTGAAAACTGCAGGGAGGTTTGGGACATTTGTGACCAAACGCCGCTTCCAATACTTGGCATATGTTGGATACAAAAAGTCGTAATTTCAAACTGCGAGTACGTGCAAAGAGGCAAAATTTGGCTCCAAAATATGGCTCAGGCCTCGAAATAGAGATATTTGGGATATTTTGAAAACTGTAGGGGGGGGGGGGGGTTTGGGACAAATGTCACCAAACGCCGCTTTCAGTACTTGGCATATGTTGGGTATAAAAAAGTCGTAATTTCAAACTGTGAATACATGCAGAGAGCCAGAATTTGGCTCCAAAATATAGCTCAGGCCTTAAAATTGGGATATTTTGGATATTTCGAAAACTGCAGGGGAGTTTGTGCGAAATGTGACTCACTGCCGCTTACAGGACTTGGCATATGCTGGGTATAAAATGTCGTAATTTCAAACCGCGAATACGTGCATAGAGCCAGAATTTCGCTCCAAAATATTGCTCAGACCTCGAAATTGGGATGTTTGAGATATTTTGAAAACTGCAGGGGGGGTATTGGCTCCAAAATGTGAATCAGGCCTTAAAATTGGGATGTTTGGGATATTTTGAAAACTGCAGGGAGGTTTGGGACAAATGTGACTCACTACCGCTTTCAGTACTTCGCACATATTGGGTATAAAAAATCGTAATTTCAAACTACGAATACGTGCAGAGAGCCAGAATTTGGCTACAAAATGTGAATCAAGCCTTAAAATTGGGATGTTTGGGATATTTGGAAAACTGCAAGGGGGATTGGGCCAAATGTGACCAAACGCCGCTTTCAGGGCTTGGCATATGTTGGGTATAAAAAAGTCGCAATTTTAAACTGCGAATACGTGCAGAGAGCCAGAATTTGGCTCCAAAATACGGCTCAGGCCTCGAAATTGGGATATTTGGGATATTTCGAAAACTGCAGACGGAGTTTGTGCAGAATGTGACTAACTGCCCCTTTCAGGACTTAGCATATGTTGGGTATAAAAATTCGTAATTTCAATCTGAGAATACGTGCATAGAGCCAGAATTTGGCTCCAAAATATGGCTCAGGCCTCGAAATTGGGATGTTTGGGATATTTTGAAAACTGCAGGGGGGGTTTGGGACAAATGTGACCAAACGCCGCTTTCAGTACTTGGCATATGTTGGGCATAAAAAAGTCGTAATTTCAAACTGCGAATACGTGCAGAAAGCTAGAATTTGGCTCCAAAATATTGTTCAGGCCTCGAAATTGGGATATTTGGGATATTTCGAAAACTGCTTGGGAGTTTGTGCGAAATGTGACTCACTGCCGCTTACAGGACTTGGCATATGCTGGGTATAAAATATCGTAATTTCAAACCGCGAATACGTGCATAGGGCCAGAATTTCGCTAAAAAAATATTGCTCAGGCCTCGAAATTGGGATGTTTGAGATATTTTGAAAACTGCAGGGGGGGTATTGGCTCCAAAATGTGAATCAGGCCTTAAAATTGGGATGTTTGGGATATTTTGAAAACTGCAGGGAGGTTTGGGACAAATGTGACTCACTACCGCTTTCAGTACTTCGCATATATTGGGTATAAAAAATCGTAATTTCAAACTACGAATACGTGTACAGAGCCAGAATTTGGCTACAAAATGTGAATCAAGCCTTAAAATTGGGATGTTTGGGTTATTTGGAAAACTGCAAGGGGGATTGGGCCAAATGTGACCAAACGCCGCTTTCAGGGCTTGGCATATGTTGGGTATAAAAAAGTAGCAATTTTAAACTGCGAATACGTGCAGAGAGCCAGAATATGGCTCCAAAATACGGCTCAGGCCTCGAAATTGGGATATTTGGGATATTTCGAAAACTGCAGGGGAGTTTGTGCAAAATGTGACTAACTGCCGCTTTCAGGACTTAGCATATGTTGGGTATAAAAAGTCGTAATTTCAATCTGCGAATACGTGCATAGAGCCAGAAATTGGCTCCAAAATATGGCTCTGTGTTTGAAATTGGGATGTTTTGGATATTTTGAAAAGTGCAGGGAGGTTTGGGACAAATGTGACAAAACGCCGCTTTCAGTACTTGGCATATGTTGGGCATAAAAAAGTCGTAATTTCAAACTGCGAATACGTGCAGAAAGCTAGAATTTGGCTCCAAAATATTGTTCAGGCCTCGAAATTGGGATATTTGGGATATTTCGAAAACTGCAGGGGAGTTTGTGCGAAATGTGACTTACTGCCGCTTTCAGGACTTGGCATATGTTGGGTATAAAATGTCGTAATTTCAAACCGCGAATACGTGCATAGAGCCAAAATTGGGTTCCAAAATATGACTCAGGCCTCTAAATTGGGATGTTTGGGATATTTTGAAAACTGCAGGTTTTTTTTGGACAAATGTGACCAAACGCCGCGTTCAGTACTTGGCATATGTTGGGTATAAAAAAGTTGTAATTTCAAACTGCGAATACGTGCAGAGAGCCAGAATATGGCTCCAAAATACGGCTCAGGCCTCGAAATTGGGATATTTTGGATATTTCGAAAACTGCAGGGGAGTTTGTGCAAAATGTGACTAACTACCGCTTTCAGGACTTAGCATATGTTGGGTATAAAAAGTCGTAATTTAAATCTGCGAATACGTGCATAGAGCCAGAATTTGGCTCCAAAATATGGCTCTGTGTTTGAAATTGGGATGTTTGGGATATTTTGAAAAGTGCAGTGAGGTTTGGGACAAATGTGACGAAACGCCGCTTTCAGTACTTGGCATATGTTGGGTATATAAATTCGTAATTTCACACTGCGAACACGTGCATAGAGCCAGAATTTGGCTCTAAAATATGGCTCATGCCTCGATATTGGGATGTTTGGGATATTTTGAAAACTGCAGGGGGGGGGAGGGGTTTGGGACAAATGTGACCAAACTCCGCTTTCCGTACGTGGATTATGTTGGGTATAAAAAAGTCGTAATTTCAAACTGCAAATACGTGCAGAGAGCCAGAGTTTGGCTCCAAAATTTTTTTTCTCAGGCCTCGAAATTGGGATGTTTGGGATATTTCGAAAACTGCAGGGGAGTTTGTGCAAAATGTGACTCACTGCCGCTTTCAGTTCTTGGCATATGTTGGGTATAAAAATCGTAATATCAAACTGCGAATACGAGCAGAGAGCCAGAATTTGGCTCCAAAATATGACTCAGGTCTCGATATTGTGATGTTTGGGATATTTTAAAAACTGCAGGGGGGGTTTGGGACAAATGTGACCAAACGCCGCTTTCAGTACTTGGCACATGGTGGGCATAAAAAAGTCGTAATTTCAAACTGCGAATACGTGCAGAAAGCTAGAATTTGGCTCCAAAATATTGTTCAGGCCTCGAAATTGGGATATTTGGGATATTTAAAAAACTGCAGGGGAATTTGGGACAAATGTGACTCACTGCCGCTTTCAGGACTTGGCATATGTTGGGTATAAAATATCGTAATTTCAAACCGCGAATACGTGCATAAAGCCAGAATTTTTCTCCAAAATATAGCTCAGGCCTCGAAATTGGGATGTTTGGGATATTTTGAAAACTGCAGGGAGGTTTGGGACAAATGTGACGAAACGCCACTTTCAGTACTTGGCATATGTTGGGTATATAAATTCGTAATTTCAAACGGCGAATACGTGCAGAGAGCCAAAATTTGGCTCCAAAATATGGCTCATGCCTCGAAATTGGGATGTTTGGAATATTTTGAAAACTGCAGGGAGGTTTGGAACATATGTGACCAAATGCCACTTTCAGTACTTGGCATATGTTTGCTATAAAAAGTCGTAATTTCAAACTCCGAATACGTGCAGAGAGCCAGAATTTGGCTCCAAAATATGGCTCAGGCCTTGAAATTGGGATGTTTGGGATATTTTGAAAACTGCGGGGGGGGGGTGGTTTGGGACAAATGTGACCAAACGCCGTGTTCAGTACTTGGCATGTTGAGTATAAAAAAGTCGTAATTTCAAACTGCGAATACGTGCAGAGAGCCAGAATTTGGTTCCAAAATATGACTCAGGCCTCGAAATTAGGATATTTGGGATATTTCGAAAATTGCAGGGGAGTTTGTGCGAAATGTGACACACTGCCACTTTCAGCACTTGGCATATGTTGGGTATAAAAAGTCGTAATATCAAACTGTGAATACGTGCAGAGATCAAGACGTTGACTCCAAAATATGGCTCAGGCCTCGATATTGGGATGTTTGGGATATTTTGAAAACTGCAGGGAGGTTTGGGACAAATGTGACAAAACGGCGCTTTCAGTACTTCGCATATGTTGGGTATAAAAAAGTCGTAATTTCAAATGGCGAATACGTGCAGAGAGCCAGAATTTGGCTCCAAAATGTGAATCAGGCCTTAAAATTGGGATGTTTGGGATATTTTGAAAACTGCATGGAGGTTTGGGACAAATGTGACGAAACGCCGCTTTCAGTTTTTGGCATATGTTGGGTATATAAATTCGTAATTTCAATCTGCGAATACGTGCATTGAGCCAGAATTTGGCTCCAAAATATGGCTCAGGCCTCGAAATTGGGATGTTTGGAATATTTTGAAAACTGCAGGAAGGTTTGGGACAAATGTGACGAAACGCCGCTTTCAGTTTTTGGCATATGTTGGGTATATAAATTCGTAATTTCAAACTGCGAATACGTGCAGAGAGCCAGTATTTGGTTCCAAAATATGGCTCATGCCTCGAAATTGGGATGTTTGGGATATTTTAAAAACTGCAGGGGGGAGGGGTTTGGGACAAATGTGACCAAACTCCGATTTCAGTACTTGGCATATGTTGGGTATAAAAATAGTAATATCAAACTGCGAATACGTGCAGAGAGCCAGAATTTGGCTCCAAAATATGGCTCAGGCCTCGATATTGTGATGTTTGGGATATTTTGAAAACTGCTGGGAGGTTTGGGACAAATGTGACTCACTACCGCTTTCAGTACTTCGCATATATTGGGTATAAAAAATCGTAATTTCAAACTACGAATACGTGCAGAGAGCCAGAATTTGGCTACAAAATGTGAATCAAGCCTTAAAATTGGGATGTTTAGGATATTTGGAAAACTGCAAGGGGGATTGGGCCAAATGTGACCAAACGCCGCTTTCAGGGCTTGGCATATGTTGGGTATAAAAAAGTCGCAATTTTAAACTGCGAATACGTGCAGAGAGCCAGAATTTGGCTCCAAAATACGGCTCAGGCCTCGAAATTGGGATATTTGGGATATTTCGAAAACTGCAGAGGGAGTTTGTGCAGAATGTGACTAACTGCCCCTTTCAGGACTTAGCATATGTTGGGTATAAAAATTCGTAATTTCAATCTGCGAATACGTGCATAGAGCCAGAATTTGGCTCCAAAATATGGCTCAGGCCTCGAAATTGGGATGTTTGGAATATTTGGAAAACTGCAGGAAGGTTTGGGACAAATGTGACGAAACGCCGCTTTCAGTTTTTGGCATATGTTGGGTATATAAATTCGTAATTTCAAACTGCGAATACGTGCAGAGAGCCAGTATTTGGCTCCAAAATATGGTTCATGCCTCGAAATTGGGATGTTTGGGATATTTTAAAAACTGCAGGGGGGGGGGGGTTTGGGACAAATGTGACCAAACTCCGATTTCAGTACTTGGCATATGTTGGGTATAAAAATAGTAATATCAAACTGCGAATACGTGCAGAGAGCCGGAATTTGGCTCCAAAATATGGCTCAGGCCTCAAAATTAGGATATTTAGGATATTTCGAAAACTGCTGGGAGGTTTGGGACATATGTAACCAATCGCCGCTTTCAGTACCTGGCATATGTTGGGTATGAAAAAGTCGTAATTTCAAACTGCGAATACGTGCATAGAGCCAGAATTTGGCTCCAAAATATGGCTCATGCCTCGAAATTGGGATGTTTGGAATATTTTGAAGACTGCAGGGAGGTTTGGGACATATGTGACCAAATGCCACTTTCAGTACTTGGCATATGTTTGGTATAAAAAGTCGTAATTTCAAACTTCGAATACGTGCAGAGAGCCAGAATTTGGCTCCAAAATATTGTTCAGGCCTCGAAATTGGGATATTTGTGATATTTCGAAAACTACAGGGGAGTTTGTGCAAAATGTGACTAACTGCCTCTTTTAGGACATAGCATGTGTTGGGTATAAAAATTCGTAATTTCAATCTGCAAATACGTGCATAGAGCCAGAATTTGGCTCCAAAATATGGCTCAGGCCTCGAAATTGGGATGTTTGGGATATTTTGAAAACTGCAGGGAGGTTTGGGACAAATGTGACGAAGCGCCGCTTTCAGTACTTGGCATATGTTGGGTATATAAATTCGTTATTTGAAACTGCGAATACATGCAGAGAGCCAAAATTTGGCTCGAAAATGTAGCTAATGCCTCGAAATTGGGATGTTTGTGATATTTTGAAAACTGCAGGGGGGATTGAGACAAATGTGACCAAACGCCGCTGTCACTACTTGGCATATGTTGGGTATAAAATGTCGTAATTTCAAACCGCGAATACGTGCATAGAGCCAGAATTCGGCTTCAAAATATGGCTCAGGCCTTAAAATTAGGATGTTTGGGATATTTTGAAAACTGCAGGTTTTTTTTGGACAAATGTGACCAAACGCCGCGTTCAGTTCTTGGCATATGTTGGGTATAAAAAAGTTGTTACTTCAAACAGCGAATACGTGCAGAGAGACAGAATATGGCTCCAAAATACGGCTCAGGCCTCGAAATTGGGATATTTGGGATATTTCGAAAACTGCAGGGGAGTTTGTGCAAAATGTGACTCACTGCCGCTTTCAGTACTTGGCATATGTTGGGTATAAAAATCGTAATATCAAACTGCGAATACGAGCAGAGAGCCAGAATTTGGCTCCAAAATATGACTCAGGCCTCGATATTGTGATGTTTGGGTTATTTTGAAAACTGCTGGGAGGTTTGGGACAAATGCAACCAAACGCCGCTTTCAGTACTTGGCATATGTTGGGAATAAAAAAGTGGTAATTTCAAACTGCGAATACGTGCAGAGAGCCAGAATTTGGCTCCAAAATATAGCTCAGGCCTCAAAATTGGGATATTTAGGATATTTCGAAAACTGCAGGGGAGTTTGTGCGAAATGTGACTCACTGCCGCTTTCAGGACTTGGCAAATGTTGGGTATAAAATGTCGTAATTTCAAACCGCGAATACGTGCATAGAGCCAGAATTTGGCTCCAAAATATGGCTCAGGCCTCGAAATTGGGATGTTTTGGATATTTTGAAAACTGCAGTTTTTTTTGGACAAATGTGACAAAACGCCGCGTTCAGTACTTGGCATATGTTGGGTATAAAAAAGTTGTTACTTCAAACAGCGAATACGTGCAGAGAGACAGAATATGGCTCCAAAATACGGCTCAGGCCTCGAAATTGGGATATTTGGGATATTTCGAAAACTGCAGGGGAGTTTGTGCAAAATGTGACTCACTGCCGCTTTCAGTACTTGGCATATGTTGGGTATAAAAATCGTAATATCAAACTGCGAATACGAGCAGAGAGCCAGAATTTGGCTCCAAAATATGACTCAGGCCTCGATATTGTGATGTTTGGGTTATTTTGAAAACTGCTGGGAGGTTTGGGACAAATGCAACCAAACGCCGCTTTCAGTACTTGGCATATGTTGGGAATAAAAAAGTGGTAATTTCAAACTGCGAATACGTGCAGAGAGCCAGAATTTGGCTCCAAAATATAGCTCAGGCCTCAAAATTGGGATATTTAGGATATTTCGAAAACTGCAGGGGAGTTTGTGCGAAATGTGACTCACTGCCGCTTTCAGGACTTGGCAAATGTTGGGTATAAAATGTCGTAATTTCAAACCGCGAATACGTGCATAGAGCCAGAATTTGGCTCCAAAATATGGCTCAGGCCTCGAAATTGGGATGTTTTGGATATTTTGAAAACTGCAGTTTTTTTTGGACAAATGTGACAAAACGCCGCGTTCAGTACTTGGCATATGTTGGGTATAAAAAAGTTGTAATTTCAAACTGCGAATACGTGCAGAGAGCCAGAATTTGGCTCCAAAAAACGGCTCAGGCCTCGAAGTTGGGATATTTGGGATATTTCGAAAACTGCAGGGGAGTTTGTGCAAAATGTGACTAACTGCCACTTTCAGGACTTAGCATATGTTGGGTATAAAAAGTCGTAATTTCAATCTGCGAATACGTGCATAGAGCCAGAATTTGGCTACAAAATATGGCACAGGCCACGAAATTGGAATGTTTGGGATATTTTGAAAACTGCAGGGGAGTTTGTGTAAAATGTGACTAACTGCCGCTTTCAGGACTTAGCATATGTTGGGTATAAAAATTCGTAATTTCAATCTGCGAATACGTGCATAGAGCCAGAATTTGGCTCCAAAATATAGCTCTGGCCTCGAAATTGGGATGTTTGGGATATTTTGAAAACTGCAGGGGGGGGGTTTGGGACAAATATGACCAAATGCCGCTTTCAGTACTTGGCACATGTTGGGCATAAAAAAGTCGTAATTTCAAACTGCGAATACGTGCAGAAAGCTAGAATTTGGCTCCAAATTATTGTTCAGGCCTCGAAATTGGGATATTTGGGATATTTCGAAAACTGCAGGGGAGTTTGTGCAAAATGTGACTAACTGCCGCTTTCAGGACTTAGCATGTGTTGGGTATAAAAAGTCGTAACTTCAATCTGCGAATACGTGCATAGAGCCAGAATTTGGCTCCAAAATATGGCTGAGGCCTCGAAAGTGGGATGTTTGGGATATTTTGAAAACTGCAGGGAGGTTTGGGACAAATGTGACGAAGCGCCGCTTTCAGTACTTGGCATATGTTGGGTATATAAATTCGTAATTTCAAACTGCGAATACATGCAAAGAGCCAAAATTTGGCTCGAAAAAGTAGCTAATGCCTCGAAATTGGGATGTTTGAGATATTTTGAAAACTGCAGGGGGGATTGAGACAAATGTGACCAAACGCCGCTGTCAGTACTTTGCATATGTTGGGTATAAAAAAGTGGTAATTTCAATCTGTGAATACGTGCAGAGAGCCAGAATTTGGCTCCAAAATATGGATCAGGCCTCGAAATTGGGATGCTTGGGATATTTCAAAAACTGCAGGGGAGTTTGTGCAAAATGTGACTCACTGCCCTTTCAGTACTTGGCATATGTTGGGTATAAAATGTCGTAATTTCAAACGGCGAATATGTGCATAGAGCCAGAATTGGGCTCCAAAATATGGCTCAGGCCTCGAAATTAGGATGTTTGGGATATTTTGAAAACTGCAGTTTTTTTTGGACAAATGTGACCAAACGCCGCATTCAGTACTTGGCATATGTTGGGTATAAAAAAGTTGTAATTTCAAACAGCGAATACGTGCAGAGAGACAGAATATGGCTCCAAAAGACGGCTCAGGCCTCGAAATTGGGATATTTGGGATATTTCGAAAACTGCAGGGGAGTTTGTGCAAAATGTGACTAACTGGCGCTTTCAGGACTTAGCATATGTTGGGTATAAAAAGTCGTAATTTCAATCTGCGAATACGTGCATAGAGCCAGAATTTGGCTCTAAAATATGGCTCTGTCCTCGTAATTGGGATGTTTGGGATATTTTGAAAAGTGCAGGGAGGTTTGGGACAAATGTGACGAAACGCCGCTTTCAGTACTTGGCATATGTTGGGTATATAAATTCGTAATTTCACACTGCGAATACGTGCATAGAGCCAGAATTTGGCTCTAAAATATGGCTCATGCCTCGAAATTGGGATGTTTGGGATATTTTGAATACAGCAGGGGGGGGGGGGTTGGGACAAATGTGACTAAACTCCGCTTTCAGTACGTGGCTTATGTTGGGTATAAAAAAGTCGTAATTTCAAACTGCAAATACGTGCAGAGAGCCAGAGTTTGGCATCCAAAATTTTTTTTCTCAGGCCTCGTAATTGGGATGTTTGGGATATTTCGAAAACTGCAGGGGAGTTTGTGCAAAATGTGACTCACTGCTGCTTTCAGTACTTGGCATATGTTGGGTATAAAAATCGTGATATCAAACTGCGAATACGAGCAGAGAGCCAGAATTTGGCTCCAAAATATGACTCAGGCCTCGATATTGTGATGTTTGGGTTATTTTGAAAACTGCTGGGAGATTTGGGACAAATGCAACCAAACGCCGCTTTCAGTACTTGGCATATGTTGGGTATAAAAAAGTCGTAATTTCAAACAGCGAATACGTGCAGAGAGCCAGATTTTGGCTCCAAAATATAGCTCAGGCCTCAAAATTTGATATTTGGGATATTTCGAAAACTGCAGGGGAGTTTGTGCGAAATGTGACTCAATGCCGCTTTCAGGACTTGGCAAATGTTGGGTATAAAATGTCGTAATTTCAAACCGCGAATACGTGCTTAGAGCCAGAATTCGGCTCCAATATATGTCTCAGGCCTCGAAATTGGGATGTTTTGGATATTTTGAAAACTGCAGTTTTTTTTTGGACAAATGTGACCAAAACGCCGCGTTCAGTACTTGGCATATGTTGGGTATAAAAAAGGTTTAATTTCAAACTGCGAATACGTGCAGAGAGCCAGAATTTGGCTCCAAATTACGGCTCAGGCCTCGAAATTGGGATGTTTGGGATATTTTGAAAACTGCATGGAGGTATGGGACAAATGTGACGAAGCGCCGCTCTCAGTACTTGGCATATGTTGGGTATATAAATTCGTAATTTCAAACTGCGAATACATGCAGAGAGTCAAAATTTGGCTCGAAAATGTAGCTAATGCCTCGAAATTGGGATGTTTGAGTTATTTTGAAAACTGCAGGGGGGATTGAGACAAATGTGACCAAACGCCGCTGTCAGTACTTTGCATATGTTGGGTATAAAAAAGTGGTAATTTCAAACTGCGAATACGTGCAGAGAGCCAGAGTTTGTTTCCAAAATATGGATCAGGCCTCGAAATTGGGATGTTTGGGATATTTCAAAAACTGCAGGGGAGTTTGTGCAAAATGTGACTCACTGCCCTTTCAGTACTTTGCATATGTTGGGTATAAAAATCGTAATATCAACCTGCGAATACGTGCAGAGAGCCAGAATTTGGCTCCAAAATATAGCTCAGGCCTTGATATTGTGATGTTTTGGATTTTTTGAAAACTGCTGGGAGGTTTGGGACAAATGTAACCAAACGCTGTTTTTAATACTTGGCATATGTTGGGTATAAAAAAGTCGTAATTTCAAACTGCGAATACGTGCAGACAGCCAGAATTTGGCTCCAAAATATGGCTGATGCCTCGAAATTGGGATGTTTGGGATATTTTGAAAACTGCAGGGGGGATTGAGACAAATGTGACCAAACGCCGCTGTCATTACTTTGCATATGTTGGGTATAAAAAAGTGGTATTTTCAAACTGCGAATACGTGCAGAGAGCCAGAATTTGGCTGCAAAATATGGCTCAGACCTCAAAATTGGGATATTTGGGATATTTTGAAAACTGCAGGTAAGTTTGTGCGAAATGTGACTCACTGCCGCTTTCAGTACTTGGCATATGTTGGGTATAAAATGTCGTAATTTCAAACTGCGAATACGTGCAGAAAGCTAGAATATGGCTTCAAAATATTGTTCAGGCCTCGAAATTGGGATATTTCGAAAACTGCAGGTGAGTTTGTTCGAAATGTGAATCACTGCCGCTTTAAGGACTTGGCATATGTTGGGTATAAAATGTCGTAATTTCAAACCGCGAATACGTGCATAGAGCCAGAATTTGGCTGCAAAATATGGCTCAGGCTTCGATATTGTGATGTTTGGGATATTTTGCAAACTGCAGGGAGGTTTGGGACAAATGTAACCAAACGCAGCTTTCAGTACTTGGCATATGTTGGGTATAAAAAATTCGTAATTTCAAACTGCGAATACGTGCAGAGAGCCAGAATTTGGCTCCAAAATATGGCTCAGGCCTCGAAATTGGGATGTTTGAGATATTTTGAAAACTGCACGGGGGGTTTGGGACAAATGTGACCAAACGCCGCTTTCGGTACTTTATATATGTGGGGCATAAAAAAGTCGTAATTTCAAACTGCGAATACGAGCAGAAAGCTAGAATTTGGCTCCAAAATATTGTTCAGGCTCCCGAAATTGGTATATGTGGGATATTTCGAAAACTGCAGGGGAGTTTGTTCGAAATGTGACTCACTGCCGCTTTCAGGACTTTGCATATGTTGGGTATAATAAGTCGTAATTTCAAACAGCGAATACGTGCATAGAGCCAGAATTTGGCTCCAAAATATGGCTCAGGCCTAAAAATTGAGATGTTTGGGATATTTTGAAAACTGCAGGGAGGTTTGGGACAAATGTGACGAAATGCTGCTTTCAGTACTTGACATATGTTGGGTATATAAATTCGTAATTTAAAACTGCGAATACGTGCAGAGAGCAAGAATTTGGCTCCAAAATGTGGCTCATGCCTCGAAATTGGGATGTTTGGGATATTTTGGAAACTGCAGGGGGGTTTGGGACAAATGTGACCAAATGCCACTTTCAGTACTTGGCATATGTTGGGTATAAAAAGACGTAATTTCAAACTTCGAATACGTGCTGAGAGCCAGAATTTGGCTCCAAAATATGACTCAGACCTCAAAATTGGGTTTTTTGGGATATTTCGAAAACTGCAGGGGAGTTTGTGCGAAATGTTACTCACTGCCGCTTTCAAGACTTGGCATATGTTGGGTATATGAATTCGTAATTTCAAACTGCGAATACGTGCAGAGACCCAAAATTTGGCTCCAAAATATGGCTCATGCCTCGAAATTGGAATGTTTTGGGATATTTTGAAAACTGCAGGGGGGGGGGGGGGTTAGGACAAATGTGACCAATCTTCGCTTTCAGTACTTGGCATATATTAGATATAAAAAAGTAGTAATTTCAAACCGCAAATACGTGCAGAGAGCCAGAGTTTGGCTCCAAAATATGGCTCAGGCTTCAAAATTGGGATATTTGGGATATTTCGAAAACTGCAGGTGAGTTTGTGCGAAATGTGACGCACTGCCGCTTTCAGGACTTGGCATATGTTGGGTATAAAATGTCGTAATTTCAAACCGCGAATACGTGCAAAGAGCCAGAATTTGGCTCCAAAATTTGGCTCAGGCCTCGTAATTGGGATGTTTGGGATATTTTGAAAAATGCTGGGAGGTTTTGGACAAATGTAACCAAACGCCACTTTCAGAACTTGGCATATGTTGGGTATAAAAAAGTCGTAATATCAAACTGCGAATACGTGCAGAGAGCCAGAATTTGGCTCCAAAATATTGCTCAGGCCTCGAAATTGGGATGTTTGAGATATTTTGAAAACTGCAGAGGGGGTTTGGGACAAATGTGACCAAACACCACTTTCGGTACTTGGCATATGTTGGGCATAAAAAAGTCGTAATTTCAAACTGCGAATACGTGCAGAAAGCTAGAATTTGGCTCCAAAATATGGCTCAGGCCTAGAAATTGGGATGTTTGGGATATTTTGAAAACTGCCGGGGGGATTGAGACAAATGTGACTCACTGCCGCTTTCAGGACTTGGTATATGTTGGGTATAATAAGTCGTAATTGCAAACAGCGAATACGTGCATAGAGCCAGAATTTGGCTCCAAAATATGGCTCAGGCCTCGAAATTGGGATGTTTGGGATATTTTGAAAACTGCAGGGGAGTTTGTGCGAAATGTGACTCACTGCGCTTTCAGGACTTGGCATATGTTGGGTATAAAATGTCGTAATTTCGAACCGCGAATACTTGCATAAAGCCAGAATTTGGCTCGAAAATATGGCTCAGGCCTCGAAATTGGGATGTTTGGGATATTTTGAAAACTGCAGGGGGAGTTTTGGACAAATGTGACCAAACGCCTCGTTCAGTACTTGGCATATGTTGGGAATAAAAAAGTCGTAATTTCAAACTGCGAATACGTGCATAGAGCCAGAATTTGGCTCCAAAATATGGCTCAGGCCTCGAAATTGGGATGTTTGGGATATTTTGAAAACTGCAGGGAGGTATGGGACAAATGTGACCAAATGCCACTTTCAGTACTTGGCATATGTTGGGTATAAAAAGACGTAATTTCAAACTTCGAATACGTTCAGAGAGTCTAAATTTGGCTCCAAAATATGACTCAGGCCTCAAAATTGGGATATTTGGGATATTTTGAAAACTGCAGGGGGGGGGGTTTGGGACAAATGTGACCAAACGCTGCTTTCAGTACTTGGTATATGTTGGGTATAAAATTTGTAATTTCAAACTGCGAATACGTGCAGAGAGCCAGAATTTGGCTCCAAAATATGGCTCAGGCCTCGAAATTGGGATGTTTGTGATATTTTGAAAACTGCAGGGGGGGGGGGGGGTTTGGGACAAATGTGACCAAACGCTGCTTTCAGTACTTGGTATATGTTGGGTATAAAAAAGTTGTAATTTCAAACTGCGAATACGTGCAGAGAGCCATAATTTGGCTCCAAAATATTGCTCAGGCCTCGAAATTTGGATGTTTGGGATATTTTGAAAATTGCAGGGAGGTTTGGGAAAAATGTGACGAAACGCTGCTTTCAATACTTGGCATATGTTGGGTATATAAATTCGTAATTTCAAACTGCGAATACGTGCAGAGAGCCAGAATTTGGCTCCAAAATATGGCTCATGCCTCGAATTTGGGATGCTTGGGATATTTTGAAAACTGCAGGGAGGTTTGGGACAAATGTGACCAAATGCCACTTTCAGTACTTGGCATATGTTGGGTATAAAAAGTCGTAATTTCAAACTTCGAATACGTGCAGAGAGCCTGAATTTGGCTCCAAAATATGACTCAGGCCTCAAAATTGGGATATTTGAGATATTTCGAAAACTGCAGGGGAGTTTGTGCGAAATGACTCACTGCCGCTTTCAGGACTTGGCATATGTTGGGTATAAAATGTCGTAATTTCAAACCGCGAATACGTGCATAAAGCCAGAATTTGGCTCCAAAATATGGCTCAGGCCTCGAAATTGGGAGGTTTGGGATATTTTGAAAACTGCAGGGGGGGGGTTTTGGACAAATGTGACCAAACGCTGCATTCAGTACTTGGCATATGTTGGGTATAAAAAATTCGTAATTTCAAACTGCGAATACGTGCAGAGAGCCAGAATTTGGCTCCAAAATATGGCTCAGGCCTCGAAATTGGGCTATTTGGGAAATTTCGAAAACTGCAGGGGAGTTTGTGCGAAATGTAACACACTGCCGATTTCAAGACTTGGCATATGTTGGGTATAAAATGTCGTAATTTCATACCGCGAATACGTGCATAGAGCCAGCATTTGGCTCCAAAAAATGGCTCAGGCCTCGAAATTGGGATGTTTGGGATATTTTGAAAACTGCAGGGGGGGGGGGTTGGGGACAAATGTGACCAATATCTGCTTTCAGTACTTGGCATATATTGGGTATAAAAAAGTCGTCATTTCAAACTGCAAATACGTGCAGAGAGCCAGAGTTTGGCTCCAAAATATGGCTCAGGCCTCGAAATTGGGAATTTTGGGATATTTCGAAAACTGCAAGGGAGATTGTGCAAAATGTGACTCACTGCCACTTTCAGTACTTTGCATATGTGGGGTAAAAATCATAATATCAAACTGCAAATGCGTGCAGAGAGCCAGAATTTGGCTCCAAAATATGGCTCAGGCCTCGATATTGTGATGTTTGGGATATTTTGAAAACTGCAGGGAGGTTTGGGACAAATGTAACCAAACGCCGCTTTCAGTACTTGGCATATGTTGGTATAAAAAATTCGTAATTTCAAACTGCGAATACGTGCAGAGAGCCAGAATTTGGCTCCAAAATTTGGCTCAGGCGTCGAAATTGGTATGTTTGGGATATTTTGAAAACTGCCGGAGGGATTGAGACAAATGTGACCAAACGCCGCTTTCAGTACTTGGCATGTGTTGTGTATAAAAAAGTGGTAATTTCAAACTGCGAATACGGGCACAGAGCCAGAATTTGGCTCCAAAATATGGCTCAGGCTTCAAAATTGGGATATTTGGGATATTTCAAAAACTGCAGGTGAGTTTGTGCGAAATGTGACGCAATGCCGCTTCCAGGACTTGGCATATGTTGGGTATAAAATTTCGTAATTTCAAACCGCGAATACGTACATAGAGCCAGAATTTGGCTCCAAAATATGGCTCAGGCCTCGAAATTGGGATGTTTGGGATATTTTGAAAACTGCAGGGAGGTTTGGGACAAATGTAACCAAACGCCGCTTTCAGTACTTGGCATATGTTGGGTATAAAAAATTTGTAATTTCAAACTGCGAATACGTGCAGAGAGCCAGAATTTGGCTCCAAAATATGGCTCAGGCCTCGAAATTGGGATGTTTGGGATATTTCGAAAACTGCAGGGGAGATTGTGCAAAATGTGACTCACTGTCGCTTTCAGTACTTTGCATATGTTGGGTATAAAAATCGTAATATCAAACTGCGAATGCGTGCAGAGAGCCAGAATTTGGCTCCAAAATATGGCTCAGGCCTCGATATTGTGATGTTTGGGATATTTTGAAAACTGCAGGGAGGTTTGGGACAAATGTAACCAAACGCCGCTTTCAGTACTTGGCATATGTTGGGTATAAAAAATTCGTAATTTCAAACTGAGAATACGTGTAAAGAGCAAGAATTTGGCTCCAAAATATGGCTCATGCCTCGAAATTGGGATGTTTGAGATATTTTGAAAACTGCAGGGGGGATTGAGACAAATGTGACCAAACGTCGCTTTCATTACTTGGCATATGTTGGGTATAAAAAAGTGGTAATTTCAAACTGCGAATACGTGCAGAGAGCCAGAATTTGGCTCCAAAATATGGCTCAGGCCTAAAAATTGGGATATTTGGGATATTTGGAAAAGTGCAGGGAGGTTTGGGATAAATGTGACGAAACGCCGCTTTCAATACTAGGCATATGTTCGGTATAAAAAGTCGTAATTTCAAACTTCGAATACGTGCAGAGAGCCAGAATTTGGCTCCAAAATATAGCTCAGGCCTCAAAATTGTGATATTTGAGATATTTCGAAAACTGCAGGGGAGTTTGTGCGAAATGTGACGCACTGCCGCTTTCAGGACTTGGCACATGTTGGGTATAAAATGTCGTAATTTCAAACCGGGAATACGTGCAAAGAGTCAGAATTTGGCTCCAAAATATGGCTCAGGCCTCGAAATTGGGATGTTTGGGATATTTTGAAAACTGCAGAGGGGGTTTGGGACAAATGTGACCAAACGCCGCTTTCGGTACTTAATATATGTTGGGCATAAAAAAGTCGTAATTTCAAACTGCGAATACGAGCAGAAAGCTAGAATTTGGCTCCAAAATATTGTTCAGGCTCCCGAAATTGGTATATGTGGGATATTTCGAAAACTGCAGGGGAGTTTGTTCGAAATTTGACTCACTGCCGCTTTCAGGACTTTGCATATGTTGGGTATAATAAGTCGTAATTTCAAACAGCGAATACGTGCATAGAGCCAGAATTTGGCTCCAAAATATGGCTCAGGCCTCGAAATTGGGATGTTTGGGATATTTTGAAAACTGCAGGGAGGTTTGGGACAAATGTGACCAAATGCCACTTTCAGTACTTGGCATATGTTGGGTATAAAAAGACGTAATTTCAAACTTCGAATACGTGCAGAGAGCCAGAATTTGGCTCCAAAATATGACTCAGACCTCAAAATTGGGATTTTTGGGATATTTCGAAAACTGCAGGGGAGTTTGTGCGAAATGTGACTCACTGCCGCTTTCAGGACTTGGCATATGTTGGGTATATGAATTCGTAATTTCAAAGTGCGAATACGTGCAGAGAGCCAAAATTTGGCTCCAAAATATGGCTCATGCCTCGAAATTGGGATGTTTTGGGATATTTTGAAAACTGCAGGGGGGGGGGGTTAGGACAAATGTGACCAATCTTCGCTTTCAGTACTTGGCATATATTGGATATAAAAAAGTCGTAATTTCAAAGTGCGAATACGTGCAGAGAGCCAGAATTGGGCTCCAAAATATTGCTCAGGCCTCAAAATTGGGATGTTTGAGATATTTTGAAAACAGCAGGGGGGATTTGGGACAAATGTGAGCAAACGCCGCTTTCGGTACTTGGCATATGTTGGGCATAAAAAAGTCGTAATTTCAAATTTCGAATACGTGCATAGAGCCAGAATTTGGCTCCAAAATATGGCTCAGGCCTCGAAATTGGGATGTTTCGGATATTTTGAAAACTGCAGGGGGGGTTTGGGACAAATGTGACCAAACGCCGCTTTCAGTGCTTGGTATATGTTGGGCATAAAAATTCGTAATTTCAAACTGCGAATACGTGCATAGAGCCAGAATTTGGCTCCAAAATATGGCTCAGGCCTCGAAATTGGGATGTTTCGGATATTTTGAAAACTGCAGAGGAGGTTTGGTACAAATGTGACCAAACGCCGCTTTCAGTACTTGGTATATGTTAGGTATAAAAAAGTCGTAATTTCAAACTGCGAATACGTGCATAGAGCCAGAATTTGGCTCCAAAATATGGCTCATGCCTCGAAATTGGGATGTTTGGGATATTTTGAAAACTGCAGGGATGGGGGGGGTTTGGGACAAATGTGACCAATCTCCGCTTTCAGTACTTGGCATATATTGGGTATAAAAAAGTCGTTATTTCAAACCGCAAATACGTGCAGAGAGCCAGAGTTTGGCTCCAAAATATGGCTCAGGCTTCGATATTGTGATGTTTGGGATATTTTGCAAACTGCAGGGAGGTTTGGGACAAATGTAACCAAACGCCGCTTTCAGTACTTGGCATATGTTGGGTATAAAAAATTCGTAATTTCAAACCGCAAATACGTGCAGAGAGCCAGAGTTTGGCTCCAAAATAAGGCTCAGGCTTCAAAATTGGGATATTTGGGATATTTCGAAAACTGCAGGTGAGTTTGTGCGAAATGTGACGCACTGCCGCTTTCAGGACTTGGCATATGTTGGGTATAAAATGTCGTAATTTCAAACCGCGAATACGTGCATAGAGCCAGAATTTGGCTCCAAAATTTGGCTCAGGCCTCGTAATTGGGATGTTTGGGATATTTTGAAAACTGCTGGGAGGTTTTGGACAAATGTAACCAAACGCCACTTTCAGTACTTGGCATATGTTGGGTATAAAAAAGTCGTAATATCAAATTGCGAATACGTGCAGAGAGCCAGAATTTGGCTCCAAAATATTGCTCAGGCCTCGAAATTGGGATGTTTGAGATATTTTGAAAACTGCAGAGGGTGTTTGGGACAAATGTGACCAAACGCCACTTTCGGTACTTGGCATATGTTGGGCATAAAAAAGTCGTAATTTCAAACTGCGAATACGTGCAGAAAGCTAGAATTTGGCTCCAAAATATGGCTCAGGCCTCGAAATTGGGATGTTTGGGATATTTTGAAAACTGCCGGGGGGATTGAGACAAATGTGACTCACTGCCGCTTTCAGGACTTGGCATATGTTGGGTATAATAAGTCGTAATTGCAAACAGCGAATACGTGCATAGAGCCAGAATTTGGCTCCAAAATATGGCTCAGGCCTCGAAATTGGGATGTTTGGGATATCTTGAAAACTGCAGGGGAGTTTGTGCGAAATGTGACTCACTGCGCTTTCAGGACTTGGCATATGTTGGGTATAAAATGTCGTAATTTCGAACCGCGAATACGTGCATAAAGCCAGAATTTGGCTCGAAAATATGGCTCAGGCCTAGAAATTGTGATGTTTGGGATATTTTGAAAACTGCATGGGGAGTTTTGGACAAATGTGACCAAACGCCTCGTTCAGTACTTGGCATATGTTGGGTATAAAAAAGTCGTAATTTCAAACTGCGAATACGTGCATAGAGCCAGAATTTGGCTCCAAAATATGGCTCAGGCCTCGAAATTGGGATGTTTGGGATATTTTGAAAACTGCAGGGAGGTATGTGACAAATGTGACCAAATGCCACTTTCAGTACTTGGCATATGTTGGGTATAAAAATTCGTAATTTCAAACTTCGAATACGTGCAGAGAGCCTAAATTTGGCTCCAAAATATGACTCAGGCCTCAAAATTGGGATATTTGGGATATTTTGAAAACTGCAGGGGGGGTTTGGGACTAATGTGACCAATCTCCGCTTTCAGTATTTGGCATATGTTGGGTATATAAATTTGTAATTTCAAACTGGGAATACGTGCAGAGAGCCAAAATTTGGCTCCAAAATATGGTTCATGCCTCGAAATTGGGATGTTTGGGATATTTTGAAAACTGCAGTGAGGTTTGGGACAAATGTGACCAAATGCCACTTTAAGTACTTGGCATATGTTGGGTATAAAAAGTCGTAATTTGAAACTTCGAATACGTGCAGAGAGCCAGAATTTGACTCCAAAATATAGCTCAGGCCTCAAAATTGGGATATTTGGGATATTTCGAAAACTGCAGGGGAGTTTGTGCGAAATGTGACTCACTGCGGCTTTCAGGACTTGGCATATGTTGGGTATAAAAAGTCGAAATTTCAAACTGCGAATACGTGCATAGAGCCAGAATTTGGCTCCAAAATATTGCTCAGGCCTCGAAATTGGGATGTTTGGATTATGTTGAAAACTGCAGGGGGGATTGAGAGAAATGTGACCAAACGCCGCTTTCAGTACTTGGCATATGTTGGGTATAAAAAAGTGGTAATTTCAAACTGCGAATACGTGCAGAGAGCCAGAATTTGGCTCCAAAATATGGTTCAGGCCTCAAAATTGGGATATTTGGGATATTTCGAAAACTGTAAGGGAGTTTGTGCAAAATATGCCTCACTGCCGTTTACAGGACTTTGCATATGTTGGGTATAAAAAGTCGAAATTTCAAACTGCGAATACGTGCATAGAGCCAGAATTTGGCTCCAAAATATTGCACAGTCCTCGAAATTGGGATGTTTGGGATATTTTGAAAACTGCAGGTGGGGTTTGGGACAAATGTGACCAAACGCCGCTTTCAGTACTTGTCATATGTTTGGTATAAAAAAGTTGTAATTTCAAACTGCGAATACGTGCAGAGAGCCAGAATTTGGCTCCAAAATATGGCTCAGGCCTCAATATTTGGATATTTGGGATATTTCGAAAACTGAAGGTGAGTGTGTGGGAAATGTGAATCACTGCTGTTTTCAGGACTTGGCATATGTTGGGTATAAAATATCGTAATTTCAAACCGCGAATACGTGCATAGAGCCAGAATTTGGCTCCAAAATATGGCTCAGGCCTTGAAATTGGGATGTTTGGGATCTTTTGAAAACTGCATGGGGGGGGTTTGGGACAAATGTGACCAAACGCAGCTTTCAGTACTTGGCATATGTTGGGCACAAAAAAGTCGTAATTTCAAACTGCGAATACGTGCAGAAAGCTAGAATTTGGCTCCAAAATATTCTTCAGGCCTCGAAATTGGGATATTTGGGATATTTCGAAAACTGAAAGGGAATTTGTGCGAAATGTGACTCACTGCCGCTTTCAGGACTTGGCATATGTTGGGTATAAAATATCGTAATTTCAAACCGCGAATGCGTGTATAGAGCCAGAATTTGGCTCCAAAATATGGCTCAGGCCTCGAAATAGGGATGTTTGGGATATTTTGAAAACTGCAGGGAGGTTTGGGACAAATGTGAAGAAACGCCGCTTTCAGCACTTGGCATATGTTGGGTATATAAATTCGTAATTTTAAACTGCGAATACGTGCAGAGAGCCAGAATTTGGCTCCAAAATATGGCTCATGCCTTAAAATTGGGATGTTTGGGATATTTTGAAAACTGCAGGGGGGGTTTGGGACAAATGTGACCAAACTCCGCCTTCAGTACTTGGCATATATTGCATATAAAAAAGTCGTAATTTCAAACTGCAAATACGTGCAGAGAGCCAGAGTTTGGCTCCAAAATATGGCTCAGGCCTCGAAATTGGGATGTTTGGAATATTTCGAAAACTGCAGGGGAGTTTGTGCGAAATGTGACTCACTGCCGCTCTCAGGACTGGGCATATGTTGGGTATAAAATGTCGTAATTTCAAACCGCGAATACTTGCATAGAGCCAGAATTTGGCTCCAAAATATTCTTCAGGCCTAGAAATTGGGATATTTGGGATATTTCGAAAACTGAAAGGGAATTTGTGCGAAATGTGACTCACTGCCAATTTCAGGACTTGGCATATGTTGGGTATAAAATATCGTAATTTCTAACCGCGAATGCGTGTATAGAGCCAGAATTTGGCTCCAAAATATAGCTCAGGCCTCAAAAATGGATAATTTGGGATATTTCGAAAACTGCAAGGGAGTTTGTGCGAAATGTGACTCACTGCCGCTTTCAGGACTGGGCATATGTTGGGTATAAAATGACGTAATTTCAAACCGCGAATACGTGCATATAGCCAGAATTTGGCTCCAGAGTATGGCTCAGGCCTCGAAATTTGGATGTTTGGGATATTTTGAAAACTGCAGGGGGGGTTTTGGACAAATGTGACCAAACGCCTCGTTCAGTACTTGGCATATGTTGGGTATAAAAAAAGTCGTAATTTCAAACTGCGAATAAGTGCAGAGAGCCAGAATTTGGCTCCAAAATATGGCTCAGGCCTCGAAATTGGGATACTTGGGATATTTCGAAAACTGCAGAGGAGTTTGTGCGAAATGTGACTCACTGCCGCTCTCAAGACTTGGCATATGTTGGTATAAAATGTTGTAATTTCAAACCGCGAATACGTGCATAGAGCCAGAATTTGGCTCCAAAATATGGCTCAGGCCTCGATATTGTGATGTTTGGGATATTTCAAAAACTGCAGGGGAGTTTGTGCAAAATGTGACTAACTGCCGCTTTCAGGACTTGGCATACACTGGGAATAAAAAGTCGTAATTTCAATCTGCGAATACGTGCATAGAGCCAAAATTTGGCTCCAAAATATGGCTCAGGCCTCGAAATTGGGATGTTTGGGATTTTTTGAAAACTGCAATGAGGTTTGGGACAAATGTGACGAAACGCCGCTTTCAGTACTTGGCATATGTTGGATATATAAATTCGTAATTTCAAACTGCGAATACGTGCAGAGAGCCAATATTTGGCTCCAAAATATGGCTCATGCCTCGAAATTGGGATGTTTGGGATATTTTGAAAACTGCAGAAGGGGTTTGGGACAAATGTGACCAATCTCCGCTTTCAGTACTTGGCATATATTGGGTATAAAAAAGTCGTAATTTCAAACTGCAAATACGTGCAGAGAGCCAGAGTTTGGCTCCAAAATATGGCTCAGGCCTCGAAATTGGGATGTTTGGAATATTTTGAAAACTGCAGGGGGGATTGAGACATATGTGACCAAACGCCGCTTTCAGTACTTGGCATATGTTGGCTATAAAAAAGTGGTAATTTCAAACTGTGAATACGTGCAGAGAGCTAGAATTTGGCTCCAAAATATGGCTCAGGCCTCAAAATTGGGGTTTTTGGGATATTTCGAAAACTGCAGGTGAGTTTGTGCGAAATGTGACTCATTGCCGCTTTCAGTACTAGGCATATGTTGGTTATAAAAAAGTTGTAATTTCAATCTGGAAATACGTACAGAGAGCCAGAGTTTGGCTCCAAAATATGGCTCAGGCCTAGAAATTGGTATGTTTGGGATATGTCAAAAACTGCAGGGAGTTTGTGCAAAATGTGACTCACTGCTGCTTTCAGTACTTGGCATATGTTGGGTATAAAAATCGTTATATCAAACAGCGAATACGGTCAGAGAGCCAGAATTTGGCTCCAAAATATGGCTCAGGCCTCGATATTGTGATGTTTGGGATATTTTGAAAACTGCAGGGAGGTTAGGGACAAATGTAACCTAACGCCGCTTTCAGGACTTGGCATATGTTGGGTATAAAAAAATTGTATTTTCAAACTGCGAATACGTGCAGAGAGCCAGAATTTGGCTCCAAAATGTGGCTCAGGCCTCGAAATATAGATATTTGGGATATTTCGAAAACTGTAAGGGAGTTTCTGCAAAAATTGACTCACTGCCGCTTTCAGGACTTGGCATATGTTGGGTATAAAAGGTCGTAATTTCAAACTGCGAATACGTGCATAGAGCCAGAATTTGGCTCCAAAATATTGCTCAGGCCTCGAAATTGGGATGTTTGAGATATTTTGAAAACTGCAGAGGGTGTTTGGGACAAATGTGACCAAACGCCACTTTCGGTACTTGGCATATGTTGGGCATAAAAAAGTCGTAATTTCAAACTGCGAATACGTGCAGAAAGCTAGAATTTGGCTCCAAAATATGGCTCAGGCCTCGAAATTGGGATGTTTGGGATATTTTGAAAACTGCCGGGGGGATTGAGACAAATGTGACTCACTGCCGCTTTCAGGACTTGGCATATGTTGGGTATAATAAGTCGTAATTGCAAACAGCGAATACGTGCATAGAGCCAGAATTTGGCTCCAAAATATGGCTCAGGCCTCGAAATTGGGATGTTTGGGATATTTTGAAAACTGCAGGGGAGTTTGTGCGAAATGTGACTCACTGCGCTTTCAGGACTTGGCATATGTTGGGTATAAAATGTCGTAATTTCGAACCGCGAATACGTGCATAAAGCCAGAATTTGGCTCGAAAATATGGCTCAGGCCTAGAAATTGTGATGTTTGGGATATTTTGAAAACTGCATGGGGAGTTTTGGACAAATGTGACCAAACGCCTCGTTCAGTACTTGGCATATGTTGGGTATAAAAAAGTCGTAATTTCAAACTGCGAATACGTGCATAGAGCCAGAATTTGGCTCCAAAATATGGCTCAGGCCTCGAAATTGGGATGTTTGGGATATTTTGAAAACTGCAGGGAGGTATGGGACAAATGTGACCAAATGCCACTTTCAGTACTTGGCATATGTTGGGTATAAAAAGACGTAATTTCAAACTTCGAATACGTGCAGTGAGCCTAAATTTGGCTCCAATATATGACTCAGGCCTCAAAATTGGGATATTTGGGATATTTTGAAAACTGCAGGGGGGGTTTGGGACTAATGTGACCAATCTCCGCTTTCAGTATTTGGCATATGTTGGGTATATAAATTTGTAATTTCAAACTGGGAATACGTGCAGAGAGCCAAAATTTGGCTCCAAAATATGGTTCATGCCTCGAAATTGGGATGTTTGGGATATTTTGAAAACTGCAGTGAGGTTTGGGACAAATGTGACCAAATGCCACTTTAAGTACTTGGCATATGTTGGGTATAAAAAGTCGTAATTTGAAACTTCGAATACGTGCAGAGAGCCAGAATTTGACTCCAAAATATAGCTCAGGCCTCAAAATTGGGATATTTGGGATATTTCGAAAACTGCAGGGGAGTTTGTGCGAAATGTGACTCACTGCGGCTTTCAGGACTTGGCATATGTTGGGTATAAAAAGTCGAAATTTCAAACTGCGAATACGTGCATAGAGCCAGAATTTGGCTCCAAAATATTGCTCAGGCCTCGAAATTGGGATGTTTGGATTATGTTGAAAACTGCAGGGGGGATTGAGAGAAATGTGACCAAACGCCGCTTTCAGTACTTGGCATATGTTGGGTATAAAAAAGTGGTAATTTCAAACTGCGAATACGTGCAGAGAGCCAGAATTTGGCTCCAAAATATGGTTCAGGCCTCAAAATTGGGATATTTGGGATATTTCGAAAACTGTAAGGGAGTTTGTGCAAAATATGCCTCACTGCCGTTTTCAGGACTTTGCATATGTTGGGTATAAAAAGTCGAAATTTCAAACTGCGAATACGTGCATAGAGCCAGAATTTGGCTCCAAAATATTGCTCAGTCCTCGAAATTGGGATGTTTGGGAAATTTTGAAAACTGCAGGTGGGGTTTGGGACAAATGTGACCAAACGCCGCTTCAGTACTTGTCATATGTTTGGTATAAAAAAGTTGTAATTTCAAACTGCGAATACGTGCAGAGAGCCAGAATTTGGCTCCAAAATATGGCTCAGGCCTCAATATTTGGATATTTGGGATATTTCGAAAACTGAAGGTGAGTGTGTGGGAAATGTGAATCACTGCTGTTTTCAGGACTTGGCATATGTTGGGTATAAAATATCGTAATTTCAAACCGCGAATACGTGCATAGAGCCAGAATTTGGCTCCAAAATATGGCTCAGGCCTTGAAATTGGGATGTTTGGGATCTTTTGAAAACTGCATGGGGGGGTTTGGGACAAATGTGACCAAACGCAGCTTTCAGTACTTGGCATATGTTGGGCACAAAAAAGTCGTAATTTCAAACTGCGAATACGTGCAGAAAGCTAGAATTTGGCTCCAAAATATTCTTCAGGCCTCGAAATTGGGATATTTGGGATATTTCGAAAACTGAAAGGGAATTTGTGCGAAATGTGACTCACTGCCGCTTTCAGGACTTGGCATATGTTGGGTATAAAATATCGTAATTTCAAACCGCGAATGCGTGTATAGAGCCAGAATTTGGCTCCAAAATATGGCTCAGGCCTCGAAATAGGGATGTTTGGGATATTTTGAAAACTGCAGGGAGGTTTGGGACAAATGTGAAGAAACGCCGCTTTCAGCACTTGGCATATGTTGGGTATATAAATTCGTAATTTTAAACTGCGAATACGTGCAGAGAGCCAGAATTTGGCTCCAAAATATGGCTCATGCCTTAAAATTGGGATGTTTGGGATATTTTGAAAACTGCAGGGGGGGTTTGGGACAAATGTGACCAAACTCCGCCTTCAGTACTTGGCATATATTGCATATAAAAAAGTCGTAATTTCAAACTGCAAATACGTGCAGAGAGCCAGAGTTTGGCTCCAAAATATGGCTCAGGCCTCGAAATTGGGATGTTTGGAATATTTCGAAAACTGCAGGGAGTTTGTGCGAAATGTGACTCACTGCCGCTCTCAGGACTGGGCATATGTTGGGTATAAAATGTCGTAATTTCAAACCGCGAATACTTGCATAGAGCCAGAATTTGGCTCCAAAATATTCTTCAGGCCTCGAAATTGGGATATTTGGGATATTTCGAAAACTGAAAGGGAATTTGTGCGAAATGTGACTCACTGCCAATTTCAGGACTTGGCATATGTTGGGTATAAAATATCGTAATTTCTAACCGCGAATGCGTGTATAGAGCCAGAATTTGGCTCCAAAATATAGCTCAGGCCTCAAAAATGGATAATTTGGGATATTTCGAAAACTGCAAGGGAGTTTGTGCGAAATGTGACTCACTGCCGCTTTCAGGACTGGGCATATGTTGGGTATAAAATGACGTAATTTCAAACCGCGAATACGTGCATATAGCCAGAATTTGGCTCCAGAGTATGGCTCAGGCCTCGAAATTTGGATGTTTGGGATATTTTGAAAACTGCAGGGGGGGTTTTGGACAAATGTGACCAAACGCCTCGTTCAGTACTTGGCATATGTTGGGTATAAAAAAAGTCGTAATTTCAAACTGCGAATAAGTGCAGAGAGCCAGAATTTGGCTCCAAAATATGGCTCAGGCCTCGAAATTGGGATACTTGGGATATTTCGAAAACTGCAGAGGAGTTTGTGCGAAATGTGACTCACTGCCGCTCTCAAGACTTGGCATATGTTGGTATAAAATGTTGTAATTTCAAACCGCGAATACGTGCATAGAGCCAGAATTTGGCTCCAAAATATGGCTCAGGCCTCGATATTGTGATGTTTGGGATATTTCAAAAACTGCAGGGGAGTTTGTGCAAAATGTGACTAACTGCCGCTTTCAGGACTTGGCATACACTGGGAATAAAAAGTCGTAATTTCAATCTGCGAATACGTGCATAGAGCCAAAATTTGGCTCCAAAATATGGCTCAGGCCTCGAAATTGGGATGTTTGGGATTTTTTGAAAACTGCAATGAGGTTTGGGACAAATGTGACGAAACGCCGCTTTCAGTACTTGGCATATGTTGGATATATAAATTCGTAATTTCAAACTGCGAATACGTGCAGAGAGCCAATATTTGGCTCCAAAATATGGCTCATGCCTCGAAATTGGGATGTTTGGGATATTTTGAAAACTGCAGAAGGGGTTTGGGACAAATGTGACCAATCTCCGCTTTCAGTACTTGGCATATATTGGGTATAAAAAAGTCGTAATTTCAAACTGCAAATACGTGCAGAGAGCTAGAATTTGGCTCCAAAATATGGCTCAGGCCTCAAAATTGGGGTTTTTGGGATATTTCGAAAACTGCAGGTGAGTTTGTGCGAAATGTGACTCATTGCCGCTTTCAGTACTAGGCATATGTTGGTTATAAAAAAGTTGTAATTTCAATCTGGAAATACGTACAGAGAGCCAGAGTTTGGCTCCAAATATGGCTCAGGCCTAGAAATTGGTATGTTTGGGATATGTCAAAAACTGCAGGGAGTTTGTGCAAAATGTGACTCACTGCTGCTTTCAGTACTTGGCATATGTTGGGTATAAAAATCGTTATATCAAACAGCGAATACGGTCAGAGAGCCAGAATTTGGCTCCAAAATATGGCTCAGGCCTCGATATTGTGATGTTTGGGATATTTTGAAAACTGCAGGGAGGTTAGGGACAAATGTAACCTAACGCCGCTTTCAGGACTTGGCATATCTTGGGTATAAAAAAATTGTATTTTCAAACTGCGAATACGTGCAGAGAGCCAGAATTTGGCTCCAAAATGTGGCTCAGGCCTCGAAATATAGATATTTGGGGATATTTCGAAAACTGTAAGGGAGTTTGTGCAAAAATTTGACTCACTGCCGCTTTCAGGACTTGGCATATGTTGGGTATAAAAGGTCGTAATTTCAAACTGCGAATACGTGCATAGAGCCAGAATTTGGCTCCAAAATATTGCTCAGTCCTCGAAATTGGGATGTTTGGGATATTTTGAAAACTGCAGGGGGGGGGGGGTTTGGGACAAATGTGACCAAACGCCGCTTTCAGTACTGGGTATATGTTGGGTATAAAAAAGTTGTAATTTTAAACTGCGAATACGTGCAGAGAGCCAGAGTTTTGCTCCAAAATATGGCGCAGGTCTCGAAATTGGGATGTTTGGGATATTTCGAAAACTGCAAGGGAGTTTGTGCAAAATGTGACTCACTGCCGCTTTCAGTACTTGCCAAATGTTGGGTATAAAAATCGCAATATCAAACTGCGAATACGTGCAGAGAGCCAGAATTTGGCTCCAAAATATGGCTCAGGCCTCGATATTGTGATGTTTGGGATATTTTGAAAACTGCTGGGAGGTTTGGGACAAAAGTGACCAAACGCCGCTTTCAGTACTTGGCATATGTTGGGTATAAAAAGTGGTAATTTCAAACTGCGAATACGTGCAGAGAGCCAGAATTTGGCTCTAAAATATGTCTCAGGCCTTGAAATTGGGATGTTTGGGATATTTTGAAAACTGCAAGGAGGTTTGGGACAAATTTGACCAAACGCCACTTTCAGTACTTGGCATATGTTGGGTATAAAAATTTGTAATTTCAAACTTCGAATACGTGCTGAGAGCCAAAATTTGGCTCCAAAATATTGCTCAGGCCTCGAAATTGGATTATTTGGGATATTTCGAAAACTGCAGGGGAGTTTGTGCGAAATGTGACTCACTGCCGCTTTCAGGACTTGCGATATGTTGGGTATAAAATATCGTAATTTCAAACCGCGAAATACGTGCATAGAGCCAGAAATTGGCTCCAAAATATGGCTCAGGCCTCGAAATTGGGATGTTTTGGATATTTTGAAAACAGCAGGGGGGTTTGGTACAAATGTTACCAAACGCCGCTTTCTGTACTTGGCATATATTGGGTATAAAAAGTCGAAATTTCAAACTGCGAATACGTGCAGAAAGCCAGAGTTTGGCTCCAAAATATGGCTCACGCCTCGAAACTGGATGTTTGGGATATTTCGAAAACTGAAGGGGAGTTTGTGCAAAATGTGACTTATTACCGCTTTTAGTACTTGCATATGTTTGGTATAAAAATCGGAATATCAAACTGCGAATACGTGCAGAGAGCAAGAATTTGGCTCCAAAATATAGCTCAGGCCTCGATATTGTGATGTTTGGGAGATTTTGAAAACTGCAGGGAGGTTTGGGACAAATGTAACCAAACGCCGCTTTCAATACTTGGCATATGTTGGGTATATAAATTCGTAATTTCAAATTGCGAATACGTGCAGAGAGCCACAATTTGGCTCCAAAATATGGCTCATACCTCGATATTGGGTTGTTTGGGATATTTTGAAAACTTCAGGGAGGTTTGGGACAAATGTGAGCAAACGCCACTTTTAGTACTTGGCAAATGTTGGGTATAAAAAAATTCGTAATTTCATACTGCAAATACGTGCAGAGAGACAGAATTTGGCTCCAAAATATGGCTTAGGCCTGGATATTGGGATATTTTGGGATATTTCGAAAACTGTAGGGGAGTTTGTGCAAAATTTGACTCACTGCCGCTTTTAGTACTTGGCATATGTTGGGTATAAAAATCGTTATATCTAACTGCGATACGTGCAGAGAGCCAGAATTTGGCTCCAAAATATGGCTCATACCTCGATATTGGGTTGTTTGGGATATTTTGAAAACTTCAGGGAGGTTTGGGACAAATGTGACCAAACGCCACTTTTAGTACTTGGCAAATGTTGGGTATAAAAAATTCGTAATTTCATACTGCAAATACGTGCAGAGAGACAGAATTTGGCTCCAAAATATGGCTTAGGCCTGGATATTGGGATATTTTGGATATTTCGAAAACTGTAGGGGAGTTTGTGCAAAATTTGACTCACTGCCGCTTTTAGTACTTGGCATATGTTGGGTATAAAAATCGTTATATCTAACTGCGAATACGTGCAGAGTGCCAGAATTTAGCTTTAAATTATTGCTCAGTCCTCGAAATTGGGATGTTTGGGATATTTTGAAAACTGCAGGGGGGTTTGGGACAAATATGACCAAACGCCGCTTTCAGAACATGGCATATGTTGGGTATAAAAATTCGTAATTTCAAACTGCGAATACGTGCAGAGAGCTTGAATTTGGCTCCAAAATATGGCTCAGGCCTCGAAAGTGGGATGTTTGGGATATTTTGAAAACTGCAGGGAAGTTTGAGCAAAATGTGACTCACTGCCGCTTTCAGTACTTGGCATATGTTGGGTACAAAAATTCGTAATTTCATACTGTGAATACGTGCAGAGAGCTAGAATTTGGCTCCCAAATATGGCTCAGGCCTCAAAATTGTGATATTTGGGATTTTTCAAAAAATGCAGGGGAGTTTGTGCAAAATGTGACTCACTGCCGCTTTCAGGACTTGGCATATGTTGGGTATATAAATTCGAAATTTCAAACTGCGAATACGTGCAGAGAGCCACAATTTGGCTCCAAAATATGGCTCATACCTCGATATTGGGTTGTTTGGGATATTTTGAAAACTGCAGGGAGGTGTGGGACAAATGTGACCCAACGCCACTTTTAGTACTTGGCATATGTTGGTTATAAAAAGTCGTAATTTCAAATTGCGAATACGTGCAGAGGGCCAGAATTTGGCTCCAAAATATTGCTCAGGCCTCGAAATTGGGATATTTGGGATATTTTGAAAACTGCAGGGTGGATTGAGACAAATGTGACCAAACGCCGCTTTCAGTACTTGGCATATGTTGGGTATAAAAATCGTAATTTCAAACTTCGAATACGTGCAGAGAGCCAGAATTTGGCTCCAAAATATTGCTCAGGCCTCGAAATTGGAATATTTGGGATATGTTGAAAACTGCAAGTAGGTTTGGGACAAATTTGACCAAACGCCTCTTTCAGTACTTGGCATATGTTGGGTATAAAAATTCGAAATTTCAAACTTCGAATACGTGCAGAGAGCCAGAATTTGGCTCCAAATTATTGCTCAGGCCTCGAAATTGGGATATTTGGGATATTTCGAAAATTGCAGGGGAGTTTGTGCGAAATGTGTCTCACTGCCGCTTTCAGGACTTGGCATATGTTGGGTATAAAATGTCGTAATTACAAACCGCGAATACGTGCATAGAGCCAGAATTTTGCTCCAAAATATTGCTCAGGCCTCGAAATTGGGATGTTTTGGATATTTTAAAAACTGCAGGGGGGTTTGGAACATATGTTACCAAACGCTGCTTTCAGTACTTGGCATATATTGGGTATAAAAAAGTCGTAATTTCAAACTGCGAATACGTGCAGAGAGCCAGAGTTTAGCTCCATAATATGGCTCACGCCTTGAAATTGGGATGTTTGGGATATTTCGAAAACTGCAGGGGAGTTTGTGCAAAATGTGACTCACTGCCGCTTTTAGGACTTGGCATATGTTGGGTATAAAAATCGTAATATCAAACTGCGAATACGTGCAGAGAGTCAGAATTTGGCTCCAAAATATAGCTCATGCCTCGAAATTGGGATGTTTAGGATATTTTGAAAACTGCAGGGAGGTGTGGGACAAATGTGCCCAAATGCAGCTTTCAGTACTTGGCATATGTTGGGTATAAAAAAGTCGTAATTTCAAACAGCGAATACGTGCCGAGAGCCAGAATTTGGCTACAAAATATGGCTCAGGCCTGAAAATTAGGATATTTGAGATATTTCGAAAACTGCAAGGGAGTTTGTGCGAAATGTGACTCACTGCTGCTTCAGGACATTGCATATGTTGGGTACATAAATTCGTAAATTCAAACTGAGAACACGTGCAGAGAGCAGAATTTGGCTCCAAAATATGGCTCATGCCTCGAAATTGGGATGTTTGGGATATTTTGAAACTGCAGGGAAGTTTGTGCGAAATGTGACTCACCTCCGCTTTCAGGACTTGGCATATGTTGGGTATATAAATTCATAATTTCAAACTGCGAATACGTGCAGAGAGCCACAATTTGGCTCCAAAATATGGCTCATACCTCGATATTGGGTTGTTTGGGATATTTTGAAAACTGCAGGGAGGTGTGGGACAAATGTGACGAAACGCCACTTTTAGTACTTGGCATATGTTGGGTATAAAAAATTCGTAATTTCATACTGCAAATACGTGCAGAGAGACAGAATTTGGCTCCAAAATATGGCTCAGGCCTGGATATTGGGATATTTTGGATATTTCGAAAACTGTAGGGGAGTTTGTGCAAAATTTGACTCACTGCCGCTTTTAGTACTTGGCATATGTTGGGTATAAAAATCGTTAGATCTAACTGCGAATACGTGCAGAGAGCCAGAATTTGGCTTTAAAATATTGCTCAGTCCTCGAAATTGGGATGTTTGGGATATTTTGAAAACTGCAGGGGGATTGGGACAAAATATGACCAAACGCCCGCTTTCAGTACTTGGCATATGTTGGGTACAAAAATTCGTAATTTCATACTGTGAATACGTGCAGAGAGCTAGAATTTGGCTCCCAAATATGGCTCAGGCCTCAAATTGTGATATTTGGGATTTTTCGAAAAATGCAGGGGAGTTTGAGCGAAATATGACTCACTGCCGCTTTCAGGACTTGGCGTATGATGGGTATATAAATTCGTAATTTCAAACTGCGAATACGTGCAGAGAGCCACAATTTGGCTGCAAAATATGGCTCATACCTCGATATTGGGTTGTTTGGGATATTTTGAAAACTGCAGGGAGGTGTGGGACAAATGTGACCAAACGCCACTTTTAGTACTTGGCATATGTTGATTATAAAAAGTCGTAATTTCAAATTGTGAATACGTGCAGAGAGCCAGAATTTGGCTCCAAAATATTGCTCAGGCCTCGAAATTGGGATATTTGGGATATTTTGAAAACTGCAGGGTGGATTGAGACAAATGTGACCAAACGCCGCTTTCAGTACTTGGAATATGTTGGGTATAAAAATCGTAATTTCAAACTTCGAATACGTGCAGAGAGAGACAGAATTTGGCTGCAAAATATTGCTCAGGCCTCGAAATTGGAACATTTGGGATATGTTGAAAACTGCAAGGAGGTTTGGGACAAATTTGACCAAACGCCTCTTTCAGTACTTGGCATATGTTGGGTATAAAAATTCGTAATTTCAAACTTCGAATACGTGCAGAGAGCCAGAATTTGGCTCCAAATTATTGCTCAGGCCTCGAAATTGGGATATTTGGGATATTTCGAAAACTGCAGGGGAGTTTGTGCGAAATGTGACTCACTGCTGCTTTCAGGACTTTGCATATGTTGGGTATATAAATTCGTAATTTCAAACTGCTAATACGTGCATAGAACCAGAATTTGGCTCCAAAATTTGGCTCAGGCCTCGAAATTGGGATGTTTGGGATATTTTGAAAACTGCAGGGGAGTTAGTGCGAAATGTGACTCACTGTCGCTTTCAAGACTTGGCATATGTTGGGTATAAAATGTCGTAATTTCAAAAACCGAATACGTGCAGAGAGCCAGAATTTGGCTCCAAAATATGGCTCAGGCCTCGAAATTGGGATGTTTGGGATATTTTGAAAACTGCAGGGTGGATTGAGACAATGTTGACCAAACGCCACTTTCAGTACTTGGCATATGTTGGGTATACAAATTCGTAATTTCAAACTTCGAATACGTGCAGAGAGCCAGAATTGGGCTCCACAATATTGCTCATGCCTCGAAATTGGGATATTTAGGATATTTCGAAAACTGCAGGGGAATTTGTGCGAAATGTGACTAACTGCCGCTTTCAGGACTTGGCATCTGTTGGGTATAAAATGTCGTAATTTCAAACTGCGAATACGTGCATAGAGCCAGAATTTGGCTCCAAAATATGGCTCAGGCCTCGACATTGGGATGTTTTGGATATTTTGAAACTGCAGGGGGTTTGGGACAAATATGACCAAACGCCGCATTCAAAACTTGGCATATGTTGGGTATAAAAAGTCGTAATTTCAAACTGCGAATACGTGCAGAGAGCTTGAATTTGGCTCCAAAATATGGCTCAGGCCTCGAAAGTGGGATGTTTGGGATATTTTGAAAACTGCAGGGGGGTTTTGGACAAATGTGACCAAACGCCGCGTTCAGAACTTGGCATATGTTGGGTATAAAAAAGTCGTAATTTCAAACAGCGAATACGTGCAGAGAGCCAGAATTTGGCTCCAAAATATGGCTCAGGCCTCAAAATTAGGATATTTGGGATATTTCGAAAACTGCAGGGAGTTTGTGCGAAATGTGACTCACTGCTGCTTTCAGGACTTTGCATATGTTGGGTATATAAATTCGTAATATCAAACTGCGAATACGTGCATAGAACCAGAATTTGGCTCCAAAATTTGGCTCAGGCCTCGAAATTGGGATGTTTGGGATTTTTTGAAAACTGCAGGGAGATTTGGGACAAATGTGACCAAACTCCGCTTTTAGTACTTGGTATATGTTGGGGGAAAAAAAGTCGTAATTTCAAACTGCGAATAGGTGCATAGAGCCAGAATTTGGCTCCAAAATATGGCTCAGGCCTCGAAATTGGGAGGTTTGGGATATTTTGAAAACTGCAGGGTGGATTGAGACAAATGTGACCAAACGCCGCTTTCAGTACTTGGCATATGTTTGGTATAAAAAAGTGGTATTTTCAAACTGCGAATACGTGCAGACAGCCAGAATTTGGCTCCAAAATATGGCTCAGGCTTCGAAATTGGGATGTTTGGGATATTTTGAAACTGCAGGGAGGTTTGGGACAAATTTGACCAAACGCCACTTACAGTACTTGGCATATGTTGTGTATACAAATTCGTAATTTCAAACCACGAATACGTGCATAGAGCCAGAAACTTGGCTCCAAAATATGGCTCAGGCCTCGAAATTGGGATGTTTGGGATATTTTGAAAACTGCAGTGGAGTGTGTGCAAAATGTGACTCACTGCCGCTTTCAGTACTTGGCATATGTTGGGTATAAAAATCGTAATATCAAACTGCGAATACGTGCAGAGAGCCTGAATTTGGCTCCAAAATATGGCTCAGGCCTCGATATTGTGATGTTTTGGATATTTTGAAAGCAGCAGGGAGGTTTGGGACACATGTAACCAAACGCCGCTTTCAGTATTTTGGCATATGTTGGGTATAAAAAATTCGTAATTTCATACTGCGAATACGTGCAGAGTGCCAGAATTTGGCTCCAAAATATGGCTCAGGCCTCGAAATTGGATATTGGAAATATTTCGAAGACTGCAGGGGAGTTTGTGCGAAATGTGACTCACTGCTGCTTTCAGGACTTTACATATGTTGGGTATATAAATTCGTAATTTCAAACTGCGAACACGTGCAGAGAGCCAGAATTTGGCTTCAAAATATGGCTCATGCCTCGAAATTGGGATGTTGGGATATTTTGAAAACTGCAGGGGGGGTTTGGACAAATGTAACCAAATGCCGCTTTCAGTACTTGGCATATGTTGGTATAGAAAAGTCGTTATTTCAAACAGCGAATACGTGCAGAGAGCCAGAATTTGGCTCCAAAATATGGCTCATGCCTCGAAATTGGGATGTTTGGGATATTTTTGAAAACTGCAGGGAGGTTTGGGACAAATGTGACCAAACGCCACTTTCAGTCCTTGGCTTTATGTTGGGTATAAAAAGTCGTAATTTCAAACTTCGAATACGTGAAGAGAGCCAGAATTTGGCTCCAAAATATGGCTCAGGCCTCAAAATTTGGATATTAAGGATATTTCGAAAACTGCAGGGGAGTTTGTGCGAAATGTGACTCACTGCCGCTTTCAGGACTTGGCATATGTTTGGGTATAAAATGTAGTAATTTCAAACAGCGAATACGTGCATTGAGCCAGAATTTGGCTCCAAAATATTGCTCAGTCCTCGAAATTGGGATGTTTAGGATATTTTGAAAACAGCAGGGGGGTTTGGGACAATATGACCAAACGCCGCATTCAGAACTTGGCATATGTTGGGTATAAAAAGTCGTAATTTCAAACTGCGAATACATGTAGAGAGCTTGAATTTGGCTCCAAAATATGGCCTAGGCCTCGAAAGTGGGATGTTTGGGATATTTTGAAAACTGCTGGGGGGGTTTGGACAAATGTGACCTAACGCCGCGTTCGATACTTGGCATATGTTGGGTATAAAAAAGTCGTAATTTCAAACTGCGAATACGTGAAGAGAGCCAGAATTTGGCTCCAAAATATGGCTGAGGCCTCGAAATTGGGATATTTGGGATATTTCGAAAACTGCAGGAGAGTTTGTGCAAAATGTGACTCACTGCGCTTTCAGGGCTTGGCATATGTTGGGTATAAAATGTAGTAATTTCAAACCGCGAATACGTGCATAGAGCCTAAATTTGGCTCCAAAATATGGCTAAGGCCTCGAAATTGGATGTTTGGGATATTTGAAAACTGCAGGGGGGGTTTGGGACAAATGTGACCAAACGCAGCTTTCACTACTTGGCATATGTTTGTGCATAAAAAATTCGTAATTTCAAACAGCGAATACGTGCAGAGAGGCAGAATTTGGCTCCAAAATATGCCTCAGGCCTCGAAATTGGGATATTTGGGATATTTCGAAATTTCCAGAGAAGTTTGTGCGAAGTGTGACTCACTGCCGCTTTCAGGACTTGGCATATGTTGGGTATATAAATTCGTAATTTCAAACGGCGAATACGTGCAGAGAGCTAGAATTTGGCTCCAAAATATGGCTCATGCTCGAGATTGGGATGTTTGGGATGTTTTGAAAACTGCAGGGAGTGTGGGAAAATTGTGACCAAACGCCACTTTCAGTACTTGCATATGTTGGTAAAAAAAGTCGTAATTTCAAATTGCGAATACGTGCAGGGAGCCAGAAATTGGCTCCAAAATATGGCTCAGGCCTCAAAATTGGGATATTTGGGATATTTCGAAAACTGCAGGGGAGATTGTGCGAAATGTGACTCACTACCGCTTTCAGGACTTGGCATATGTTGGGTATATAAATTCGTAATTTCAAACTGAGAATACGTGCAGAGAGCCCGAATTTGGCTCCAAAATATGGCTCATGCCTCGAAATTGGGATGTTTGGGATATTTTGAAAACTGCAGGGAGGTGTGGGACAAATGTGACCAAATGCCATTTTCAGTACTTGGCATATGTTGGGTATAAAAAGTCGTAATTTCAAAACTGCGAATACGTGCAGAGAGCCAGAATTTGGCTCCAAAATAGGGCTCAGGCCTCAAAATTAGAATATTTGGGATATTTCGAAAACTGCAGGGGAGTTTGTGCGAAATGTGACTCACTGCTGCTTTAAGGACTTTGCATATGTTGGGTATATAAATTCGTCATTTCAAACTGCGAATACGTGCATAGAACCAGAATTTGGCTCAGGCCTCGAATTTGGATGTTTGGGATATTTTGAAAACTGCAGGGAGATTTGGGACGAATGTGACCAAACTCGCTTTCAGTACTTGGTATATGTTGGGGGAAAAAAAAAGTCGTAATTTCAAAACTGCGAATACGTGCATAGAGCCAGAATTTTGGCTCCAAAATATGGCTCAGGCCTCGAAATTGGGATGTTTGGGATATTTTGAAACTGCAGGGTGGATTGAGACAAATGTGACCAAACGCCGCTTTCAGTACTTGGCATATGTTGGGTATAAAAAAGTTATATTTTTTCAAAATGCGAATACGTGCAGAGAGCCAGAATTTGGCTCCAAAATATGGCTCAGGCCTCGAAATTGGGATGTTTGGGATATTTTGAAAACTGAAGGGGAGTTAGTGCGAAATGTGACTCACTGTCGCTTTCAAGACTTGGTATATGTTGGGTATAAAATGTCGTAATTTCAAAAACCGAATACGTGCAGAGAGCCAGAATTTGGCTCCAAAATATGGCTCAGGCCTCGATATTGTGATGTTTGGGGTATTTTGAAAACTGCAGGGAGGTTTGGAACAAATGTAACCAAACGCCGCTTTCAGTACTTGGCATATGTTGGGTATAAAAAATTCGTAATTTCATACTGCGAATACGTGCAGAGAGCCAGAATTTGGCTCCAAAATATGGCTCAGGCCTCGAAATTGGTATATTTGGGATATTTCAAAAACTGCAGGGGAGTTTGTGCAAAATGTGACTCACTGCCGCTTTCAGGACTTGGCATATGTTGGGTATAAAATGTAGTAATTTCAAACTGCGAATACGTGCATAGAGCCAGAATTTGGCTCCAAAATATTGCTCAGTCGTCGAAATTGGGATGTTTAGGATATTTTGAAAACTGCAGGGGGGATTAGGACAAATATGACCAAACGCCGCATTCAGAACTTGGCATATGTTGGGTATAAAAATTCGTAATTTCAAACTGCGAATACATGCAGAGAGCCAGAATTTGGCTCCAAAATATGGCTCATGCCTCGAAATTGGGATGTTTGGGATGTTTTGAAAACTGCAGGCAGGTGTGGACAAATGTGACCAAATGCCACTTTCAGTACTTGGGATATGTTGGGTAAAAAAAGTCGTAATTTCAAATTGCGAATACGTGCTAGAGAGCCAGAATTTGGCTCCAAAATATGGCTCAGGCCTCAAAATTGGGATATTTGGGATATTTCGAAAACTGCAGGGGAGATTGTGCGAAATGTGACTCACTACCGCTTTCAGGACTTGGCATATGTTGGGTATAAAATGTCGTAATTGCAAACCGCGAATACGTGCATAGAGCCAGAAATTGGCTCTAAAATATTGCTAAGGCCTCGAAATTGGATGTTTGGGATATTTTGAAAACTGCAGGGGGGGTTTGGGATTTATGTGATCAAATGCCGCTTTCAGTACTTGGCATATGTTTGGTATAAAAAAGTCGTAATTTCAAACAGCGAATAAGTGCAGAGAGCCAGAATTTGGCTCCAAAATATGGCTCAGGCTTCGAAATTAGGATATTTGGGGATATTTTGAAAACTCCAGGGGAGTTTGTTCGAAATGTGACTCACTGCCGCTTTCAAGACTTGGCATATGTTGGGTATAAAATGTCGTAATTTCAATCCGCGAATACGTGCATAGAGCAGAATTTGGCTCCAAAATATGGCTCAGGCTTCGAAATTGGGATGTTTGGGATATTTTGAAAACTGCAGGGGGGTTTGGGACAAATTTGACCAAACGCCACTTTCAGTACTTGGCATATGTTGGGAATAAAGATTCGTAATTTCAAACTGCGAATACGTGCAGAGAGCCAGAATTTGGCTCCAAAATATGGCTCAGGCCTCGAAATTGGGATGTTTGGATATTTTGAAACTGCAGGGAGATGTGGGACAAATGTGACCATATGCCACTTTCAATACTTTACATATGTTGGGTATAAAGAGTCGTAATTTCAAATTGCGAATACGTGCAGAGATCCAGAATTTGGCTCCAAAATATGGCTCAGGCCTCAAAATTAGGATATTTGGGATATTTCGAAGACTGCAGGGGAGTTTGTGCGAAATGTGACTCACTGCTGCTTTCAGGACTTTACATATGTTGGGTATATAAATTCGTAATTTCAACTGCGAACACGTGCAGAGAGCCAGAATTTGGCTTCAAAATATGGCTCATGCCTCGAAATTGGGGATGTTTGGGATATTTTGAAACTGCAGGGGGGGTTTGGGACAAATGTAACCAAATGCCGCTTTCAGTACTTGGCATATGTTGGGTATAGAAAAGTCGTTATTTCAAACAGCGAATACGTGCAGAGAGCCAGAATTTGGCTCCAAAATATGGCTCATGCTCGAAATTGGGATGTTTGGGATATTTTGAAAACTGCAGGGAGGTTTGGGACAAATGTGACCAAACGCCACTTTCAGTCCTTGGCTTATGTTGGGTATAAAAAGTCGTAATTTCAAACTTCGAATACGTGAAGAGAGCCAGAATTTGGCTCCAAAATATGGCTCAGGCCTCAAAATTTGGATATTAAGGATATTTCGAAAACTGCAGGGGAGTTTGTGCGAAATGTGACTCACAGCGGCTTTCAGGACTTGGCATATGTTGGGTATAAAATGTTGTAATTTCAAACCGCGAATACGTGCATAGAGCCAGAATTTGGCTCCAAATATGGCTCTGGCCTCGAAATTAGGACGTTTGGGATATTTTGAAAACTGCAGGGAGGTTTGGGACAAATGTGACCAAACGCCACTTTCAGTCCTTGGCATATGTTGGGTATACAAATTCGTAATATCAAACTGCGAATACGTGCAGAGAGCTTGTATTTGGCTCCAAAATATGGCTCAGGCCTCGATATTCTGATGTTTGGGATATTTTGAAAACTGCAGGGATGTTTGGGACAAATTTGACCATACACCACTTTCAGTACTTGGCATATGTTGGGTATACAATTCGTAATTTCAAACTTCGAATACGTGCAGAGAGCCAGAGTGTGGCTCCAAAATATGGCTCACGCCTCGAAATTGGGTGTTTGGGATATTTTGAAAAACTGCAGGGAGTTTGTGCAAAATGTGACTCACTGCTGCTTTCAGTACTTGGCATATGTTGGGTATAAAAATCGTAATATCAAACTGCGAATACGTGCAGAGAGCCTGAATTTGGCTCCAAAATATGGCTCAGGCCTCAAAATTGGGATATTTGGGATATTTTGAAAACTGCAGGGGAGTTTGTGCGAAATGTGACTCACTGCGCTTTCAGGACTTTGCATATGTTGGGTATAAAAATGAAGTAATTTCAAACTGCGTATACGTGCATAGAGCCAGAATTTGGCTCCAAGATATTGCTCAGTCCTCGAAATTGGGATGTTTGGGATATTTTGAAAACTGCAGGGGGGTTTGGGACAAATATGACCAAACGCCGAATTCAGAACTGGCATATGTTGGGTATAAAAAGTCATAATTTCAAACTGCGAATACGTGAAGAGAGCTTGAATTTGGCTCCAAAATATGGCCCAGGCCTAGAAAGTGGGATGTTTGGGATATTTTGAAAACTGCAGGGGTGGTTTTGGACAAATGTGACCAAACGTCGAGTTCAGTACTTTGGCATATGTTGGGTATAAAAAAGTTGTATTTTCAAACTGCGAATACGTGCAGAGAGCCAAAATTTGGCTCCAAAATATAGCTCAGGCCTCGAAATTGGGAAATTTGGGATATTTCGAAAACTCCAGGGGAGTTTGTACGAAATGTGACTCACTGCCGCTTTCAAGACTTGGCATATGTTGGGTATAAAATGTCGTAATTTCAATACGCGAATACGTGCATAGAGCCAGAATTTTGGCTCCAAAATATTGCTCAGGTTTCGAAATTGGGATGTTTGGGATATTTTGAAAACTGCAGGGGGGTTTGGGACAAATGTGACCAAACGCTGCTTTTAGGACTTATCATATGTTGGGTATAAAAAGTCGTAATTTCAAATTGCGAATACGTGCAGAGAGCCCGAATTTGGCTCCAAAATATTGCTCAGGCCTCGAAATTGGGATATTAGGAATATTTTAAAAATTGCAGGGTGGATTGAGACAAATGTGACCAAACGCCGCTTTCAGTACTTGGCATATGTTGCGTATAAAAAAGTGGTAATATCAAACTGCGATTACGTGCCAGAGAGCCAGAATTTGGCTCCAAAATATTGCTCAGGCCTCGAAATTGGAATATTTGGGATATTTTGAAAGCTGCAAGGAGGTTTGGGACAAATTTGACCAAACGCCACTTTCAGTACTTGGCATATGTTGGTAATAAAAATTCGTAATTTCAAACTGCGAATACGTGCAGAGAGCCAGAATTTGGCTCCAAAATATGGCTCAGGCCTCGAAATTGGGATGTTTGGAATATTTTGAAAACTGCAGGGAGGTTTGGGACAAATTTGACCAAACGCCACTTTCAATACTTTACATATGTTGAGTATATATATTCGTAATTTCAAACTGCGAACACGTTCAGAGAGCCAGAATTTGGCTCCAAAATATGGCTCATGCCTCGAAATTTGGATGTTTGGGATATTTTGAAAACTGCAGGGGGGGTTTGGGGACAAATGTAACCAAATGCCGCTTTCAGTACTTGGCATATGTTGGGTATAAAAAAGTCGTAATTTCAAACAGCGAATACGTGCAGAGAGCCAGAATTTGGCTCCAAAATATGGCTCAGGCCTCGAAATTGGGATATTTGGGATATTTCGAAAACTCCAGGGGAGTTTGTGCGAAATGTGACTCACTGCCACTTGCAAGACTTGGCATATGTTGGGTATAAAATGTCGTAATTTCAAACCGCGAATACGTACATAGAACCAGAATTTGGCTCCAAAATATGGCTCAGTCCTCGAAATTGCGATGTTTGGGATATTTTGAAATCTGCAGGGGGATTTGGGACAAATGTGACCAAACGCCGCTTTCAGTACTTGGTATATGTTGGGTAAAAAAAAAGTCGTAATTTCAAACTGCGAATACGTGCATAGAGCCAGAATTTGGCTCCAAAATATGGCTCAGGCCTCGAAATTGGGATGTTTGGGATATTTTGAAAACTGCAGGGTGGATTGAGACAAATGTGACCAAACGCCGCTTTCAGTACTTGGCATATGTTGGGTATAAAAAAGTGGTAATTTCAAACTGCGAATACGTGCAGAGAGCCAGAATATAGCTCCAAAATATGGCTCAGGCCTCAAAATTGGATGTTTGGGAATATTTTGAAAACTGCAGGGAGTTTGTGCGAAATGTGACTCACTGCCGCTTTCAAGACTTGGCATATGTTCGGTATAAAATGTCGAAATTTCAAAAACCGAATACGTTGCAGAGAGCCAAAATTTGGCTCCAAAAATATGGTTCATGCCTCGAAATTGGGATGTTGGGATATTTTGAAAACTGTAGGGTGGATTGAGACAAATGTGACCAAACGCTGCTTTCAGTACTTTGCATATGTTGGGTATACAAATTCGTAATTTCAAACTTCGAATACGTGCAGAGAGCCAGAGTTTGGCTCCAAAATATGGCTCACGCCTCGAAATTGGGATGTTGGGATATTTTGAAAACTGCAGGGGGGTTTGGGACAAATGTGACCAAACGCTGCTTTTAGGACTTATCATATGTTGGGTATAAAAGTCGTAATTTCAAATTGCGAATACGTGCAGAGAGCCGAATTTGGCTCCAAAAATATTGCTCAGGCCTCGAAATTGGGATATTAGGAATATTTTAAAAATTGCAGGGTGGATTGAGACAAATGTGACCAAACGCCGCTTTCAGTACTTGGCATATGTTGGTAATAAAATTCGTAATTTCAAACTGCGAATACGTGCAGAGAGCCAGAATTGGCTCCAAAATATGGCTCAGGCCTCGAAATTGGGATGTTTGGAATATTTTGAAAACTGCAGGGAGGTTGGGACAAATTTGACCAAACGCCACTTTCAGTACTTGGCATATGTTGGTAATAAAAATTCGTAATTTCAAACTGCGAATACGTGCAGAGAGCCAGAATTTGGCTCCAAAATATGGCTCAGGCCTCGAAATTGGGGATGTTTGGAATATTTTGAAAACTGCAGGGAGGTTTGGGACAAATTTGACCAAACGCCACTTTCAATACTTGACATATGTTGAGTATATATATTCGTAATTTCAACTGCGAACACGTTCAGAGAGCCAGAATTTGGCTCCAAAATATGGCTCATGCCTCGAAATTGGGATGTTTGGGATATTTTGAAAATTGCAGGGGGGTTTGGGACAAATGTAACCAAATGCCGCTTTCAGTACTTGGCATATGTTGGGTATAAAAAATTCGTAATTTCAGACAGCGAATACGTGCAGAGAGCCAGAATTTGGCTCCAAAATATGGCTCAGGCCTCGAAATTGGGATATTTGGGATATTTCGAAAACTCCAGGGGAGTTTGTGCGAAATGTGACTCACTGCCACTTCCAAGACTTGGCATATGTTGGGTATAAAATGTCGTAATTTCAAACCGCGAATACGTACATAGAACCAGAATTTGGCTCCAAAATATGGCTCAGTCCTCGAAATTGCGATGTTTGGGATATTTTGAAATCTGCAGGGGGATTTGGGACAAATGTGACCAAACGCCGCTTTCAGTACTTGGTATATGTTGGGTAAAAAAAAAATCGTAATTTCAAACTGCGGAATACGTGCATAGAGCCAGAATTTGGCTCCAAAATATGGCTCAGGCCTCGAAATTGGGATTTTTGGGATATTTTGAAAACTGCAGGGTGGATTGAGACAAATGTGACCAAACGCGCTTTCAGTACTTGGCATATGTTGGGTATAAAAAAGTGGTAATTTCAAACTGCGAATACGTGCAGAGAGCCAGAATATAGCTCCAAACTATGGCTCAGGCCTCAAAATTGGGATGTTTGGAATATTTTGAAAACTGCAGGGGAGTTTGTGCAAAATGTGACTCACTGCCGCTTTCAAGACTTGGCATATGTTGGGTATAAAATGTCGTAATTTCAAAAACCGAATACGTGCAGAGAGTCAAAATTTGGCTCCAAAATATGGTTCATGCCTCGAAATTGGGATGTTTGGGATATTTTGAAAACTGTAGGGTGGATTGAGACAAATGTACCAAACGCTGCTTTCAGTACTTTGCATATGTTGGGTATACAAATTCGTAATTTCAAACTTCGAATACGTGCAGAGAGCCAGAGTTTGGCTCCAAAATATGGCTTACGCCTCGAATTGGGATGTTTGGGATATTTTGAAAACTGCAGGGAGGTTTGGGACAAATTTGACCAAACGCCACTTTCAGTACTTGGCATATGTTGGGTATACAAATTCGTAATTTCAAACTTCGAATACGTGCAGAGAGCCAGAGTTTGGCTCCAAAATATGGCTCACGCCTCGAAATTGGGATGTTTGGGATATTTTGAAAACTGCAGGGGAGTTTTGTGCAAAATGTGACTCACTGCCGCTTTCAGTACTTGGCATATGTTGGGTATAAAAATCGTAATATCAAACTGCGAATACGTGCAGAGAGCCTGAATTTGGCTCCAAAATATGGCTCAGGCCTCGATATTGTGATGTTTGGGATATTTTGAAAACTGCAGGGATGTTTGGGACAAATGTAACCAAACGCCACTTTCAGTACTTGGCATATGTTGGGTATAAGAAATTCGTAATTTCATACTGCGAATACGTGCAGAGAGCGAGAATTTGGCTCCAAAATATGGCTCAGGCCTCGAAATTGGGATATTTGGGATATTTCGAAAACTGCAGGGGAGTTTGGGCGAAATGTGACTCACTGCCGCTTTCAGGACTTGGCATATGGTGGGAATATAAATTTGTAATTTCAAACTGCGAATACGTGCAGAGAGCCAGAATTTGGCTCCAAAATATGGCTCATGCCTCGAAATTAGGATGTTTGGGATATTTTGAAAACTGCAGGGAGGTGTGAGACAAATGTGACCAAATTCCACTCTCAGTACTTGGCATATGTTGGGTATAAAAAGTCGTAATTTCAAACTTCGAATACGTGCAAAGAGCCAGAATTTGGCTCCAAAATATGGCTCAGACCTCGAAAAATTTGATATTTGGGATATTTCGAAAACTCCAGGGGAGTTTGTGCGAAATGTGACTCACTGCCGCTTTCAAGACTTGGCATATGTTGGGTATAAAATGACGTAATTTCCAAAACCGAATACGTGCAGAGAGCTAGAATTTGGGTCCCAAATATGGCTCATGCCTCGAAATTGGGATGTTTGGGATATTTTGAAAACTGCAGGGATGTTTGGGACAAATGTGACCAAACGCCACTTTCAGTCCTTGGCTTATGTTGGGTATAAAAAGTCGTAATTTCAAACTTCGAATACGTGAAGAGAGCCAGAATTTGGCTCCAAAATATGGCTCATGCCTCGAAATTGGGATGTTTGGGATATTTTGAAAACTGCAGGGGGGGTTTGGGACAAATGTAACAAATGCCGCTTTCAGTACTTGGAATATGTTGGGTATAAAAAAGTCGTAATTTCAGACAGCGAATACGTGCAGAGAGCCAGAATTTGGCTCCAAAATATGGCTCAGGCCTCGAAATTGGGATATTTGGGATATTTCGAAAACTCCAGGGGAGTTTGTGCGAAATGTGACTCACTGCCACTTCCAAGACTTGGCATATGTTGGGTATAAAATGTCGTAATTTCAAACCGCGAATACGTACATAGAACCAGAATTTGGCTCCAAAATATGGCTCAGTCCTCGAATTGCGATGTTTGGGATATTTTGAAATCTGCAGGGGGATTTGGGACAAATGTGACCAAACGCCGCTTTCAGTACTTGGTATATGTTGGGTAAAAAAAAAGTCGTAATTTCAAACTGCGAATACGTGCATAGAGCCAGAATTTGGCTCCAAAATATGGCTCAGGCCTCGAAATTGGGATGTTTGGAATATTTTGAAAAACTGCAGGGAGGTTTGGGACAAATTTGACCAAACGCCACTTTCAATACTTTACATATGTTGAGTATATATATTCGTAATTTCAAACTGCGAACACGTTCAGAGAGCCAGAATTTGGCTCCAAAATATGGCTCATGCCTCGAAATTTGGATGTTTGGGATATTTTGAAAACTGCAGGGGGGGTTTGGGACAAATGTAACCAAATGCCGCTTTCAGTACTTGGCATATGTTGGGTATAAAAAAGTCGTAATTTCAAACAGCGAATACGTGCAGAGAGCCAGAATTTGGCTCCAAAATATGGCTCAGGCCTCGAAATTGGGATATTTGGGATATTTCGAAAACTCCAGGGGAGTTTGTGCGAAATGTGACTCACTGCCACTTGCAAGACTTGGCATATGTTGGGTATAAAATGTCGTAATTTCAAACCGCGAATACGTACATAGAACCAGAATTTGGCTCCAAAATATGGCTCAGTCCTCGAAATTGCGATGTTTGGGATATTTTGAAATCTGCAGGGGGATTTGGGACAAATGTGACCAAACGCCGCTTTCAGTACTTGGTATATGTTGGGTAAAAAAAAATTCGTAATTTCAAACTGCGAATACGTGCATAGAGCCAGAATTTGGCTCCAAAATATGGCTCAGGCCTCGAAATTGGGATGTTTGGGATATTTTGAAAACTGCAGGGTGGATTGAGACAAATGTGACCAAACGCCGCTTTCAGTACTTGGCATATGTTGGGTATAAAAAAGTGGTAATTTCAAACTGCGAATACGTGCAGAGAGCCAGAATATAGCTCCAAAATATGGCTCAGGCCTCAAAATTGGGATGTTTGGAATATTTTGAAAACTGCAGGGGAGTTTGTGCGAAATGTGACTCACTGCCGCTTTCAAGACTTGGCATATGTTCGGTATAAAATGTCGAAATTTCAAAAACCGAATACGTGCAGAGAGCCAAAATTTGGCTCCAAAATATGGTTCATGCCTCGAAATTGGGATGTTTGGGATATTTTGAAAAACTGTAGGGTGGGTTGAGACAAATGTGACCAAACGCTGCTTTCAGTACTTTGCATATGTTGGGTATACAAATTCGTAATTTCAAACTTCGAATACGTGCAGAGAGCCAGAGTTTGGCTCCAAAATATGGCTCACGCCTCGAAATTGGGATGTTTGGGATATTTTGAAAACTGCAGGGGGGTTTGGGACAAATGTGACCAAACGCTGCTTTTAGGACTTATCATATGTTGGGTATAAAAAGTCGTAATTTCAAATTGCGAATACGTGCAGAGAGCCCGAATTTGGCTCCAAAATATTGCTCAGGCCTCGAAATTGGGATATTAGGAATATTTTAAAAATTGCAGGGTGGATTGAGACAAATGTGACCAAACGCCGCTTTCAGTACTTGGCATATGTTGGTAATAAAAATTCGTAATTTCAAACTGCGAATACGTGCAGAGAGCCAGAATTTGGCTCCAAAATATGGCTCAGGCCTCGAAATTGGGATGTTTGGAATATTTTGAAAACTGCAGGGAGGTTTGGGACAAATTTGACCAAACGCCACTTTCAGTACTTGGCATATGTTGGTAATAAAAATTCGTAATTTCAAACTGCGAATACGTGCAGAGAGCCAGAATTTGGCTCCAAAATATGGCTCAGGCCTCGAAATTGGGATGTTTGGAATATTTTGAAAACTGCAGGGAGGTTTGGGACAAATTTGACCAAACGCCACTTTCAATACTTGACATATGTTGAGTATATATATTCGTAATTTCAAACTGCGAACACGTTCAGAGAGCCAGAATTTGGCTCCAAAATATGGCTCATGCCTCGAAATTGGGATGTTTGGGATATTTTGAAAACTGCAGGGGGGGTTTGGGACAAATGTAACCAAATGCCGCTTTCAGTACTTGGAATATGTTGGGTATAAAAAAGTCGTAATTTCAGACAGCGAATACGTGCAGAGAGCCAGAATTTGGCTCCAAAATATGGCTCAGGCCTCGAAATTGGGATATTTGGGATATTTCGAAAACTCCAGGGGAGTTTGTGCGAAATGTGACTCACTGCCACTTCCAAGACTTGGCATATGTTGGGTATAAAATGTCGTAATTTCAAACCGCGAATACGTACATAGAACCAGAATTTGGCTCCAAAATATGGCTCAGTCCTCGAAATTGCGATGTTTGGGATATTTTGAAATCTGCAGGGGGATTTGGGACAAATGTGACCAAACGCCGCTTTCATTACTTGGTATATGTTGGGTAAAAAAAAAGTCGTAATTTCAAACTGCGAATACGTGCATAGAGCCAGAATTTGGCTCCAAAATATGGCTCAGGCCTCGAAATTGGGATGTTTGGGATATTTTGAAAACTGCAGGGTGGATTGAGACAAATGTGACCAAACGCCGCTTTCAGTACTTGGCATATGTTGGGTATAAAAAAGTGGTAATTTCAAACTGCGAATACGTGCAGAGAGCCAGAACATAGCTCCAAAATATGGCTCAGGCCTCAAAATTGGGATGTTTGGAATATTTTGAAAACTGCAGGGGAGTTTGTGCGAAATGTGACTCACTGCCGCTTTCAAGACTTGGCATATGTTGGGTATAAAATGTCGTAATTTCAAAAACCGAATACGTGCAGAGAGTCAAAATTTGGCTCCAAAATATGGTTCATGCCTCGAAATTGGGATGTTTGGGATATTTTGAAAACTGTAGGGTGGATTGAGACAAATGTGACCAAACGCTGCTTTCAGTACTTTGCATATGTTGGGTATACAAATTCGTAATTTCAAACTTCGAATACGTGCAGAGAGCCAGAGTTTGGCTCCAAAATATGGCTCACGCCTCGAAATTGGGATGTTTGGGATATTTTGAAAACTGCAGCAAGGTTTGGGACAAATTTGACCAAACGCCACTTTCAGTACTTGGCATATGTTGGGTATACAAATTCGTAATTTCAAACTTCGAATACGTGCAGAGAGCCAGAGTTTGGCTCCAAAATATGGCTCACGCCTCGAAATTGGGATGTTTGGGATATTTTGAAAACTGCAGGGGAGTTTGTGCAAAATGTGACTCACTGCCGCTTTCAGTACTTGGCATATGTTGGGTATAAAAATCGTAATATGAAACTGCGAATACGTGCAGAGAGCCTGAATTTGGCTCCAAAATATGGCTCAGGCCTCGATATTGTGATGTTTGGGATATTTTGAAAACTGCAGGGATGTTTGGGACAAATGTAACTAAACGCCACTTTCAGTACTTGGCATATGTTGGGTATAAAAAATTCGTAATTTCATACTGCGAATACGTGCAGAGAGCGAGAATTTGGCTCCAAAATATGGCTCAGGCCTCGAAATTGGGATATTTGGGATATTTCGAAAACTGCAGGGGAGTTTGGGCGAAATGTGACTCACTGCCGCTTTCAGGACTTGGCATATGTTGGGAATATAAATTCGTAATTTCAAACTGCGAATACGTGCAGAGAGCCAGAATTTGGCTCCAAAATATGGCTCATACCTCGAAATTAGGATGTTTGGGATATTTTGAAAACTGCAGGGAGGTGTGAGACAAATGTGACCAAATTCCACTCTCAGTACTTGGCATATGTTGGGTATAAAAAGTCGTAATTTCAAACTTCGAATGCGTGCAAAGAGCCAGAATTTGGCTCCAAAATATGGCTCGAACCTCGAAATTTTGATATTTGGGATATTTCGAAAACTCCAGGGGAGTTTGTGCGAAATGTGACTCACTGCCGCTTTCAAGACTTGGCATATGTTGGGTATAAAATGTCGTAATTTCCAAAACCGAATACGTGCAGAGAGCTAGAATTTGGGTCCCAAATATGGCTCATGCCTCGAAATTGGGATGTTTGGGATATTTTGAAAACTGCAGGGATGTTTGGGACAAATGTGACCAAACGCCACTTTCAGTCCTTGGCATATGTTGGGAATACAAATTCGTAATATCAAACTGCGAATACGTGCAGAGAGCTTGAATTTGGCTCCAAAATATGGCTCAGGCCTCGATATTGTGATGTTTGGGATATTTTGAAAACTGCAGGGATGTTTGGGACAAATGTAACCAAACGCCACTTTCAGTACTTGGCATATGTTGGGTATAAAAAATTCGTAATTTCATACTGCGAATACGTGCAGAGAGCGAGAATTTGGCTCCAAAATATGGCTCAGGCCTCGAAATTGGGATATTTGGGATATTTCGAAAACTGCAGGGGAGTTTGGGCGAAATGTGACTCACTGCCGCTTTCAGGACTTGGCATATGTTGGGAATATAAATTCGTAATTTCAAACTGCGAATACGTGCAGAGAGTCAGAATTTGGCTCCAAAATATGGCTCATGCCTCGAAATTAGGATGTTTGGGATATTTTGAAAACTGCAGGGAGGTGTGAGACAAATGTGACCAAATTCCACTCTCAGTACTTGGCATATGTTGGGTATAAAAAGTCGTAATTTCAAACTTCGAATACGTGCAAAGAGCCAGAATTTGGCTCCAAAATATGGCTCAGACCTCGAAATTTTGATATTTGGGATATTTCGAAAACTCCAGGGGAGTTTGTGCGAAATGTGACTCACTGCCGCTTTCAAGACTTGGCATATGTTGGGTATATAAATTCGTAATTTCAAACTGCGAATACGTGTAGAGAGCCAGAATTTGGCTCCAAAATATGGCTAATGCCTCGAAATTGGGATGTTTGGGATGTTTTGAAAACTGCAGGGAGGTGTGGGACAAATGTGACCAAATGCCACTTTCAGTACTTGGGATATGTTGGGTAAAAAAAGTCGTAATTTCAAATTGCGAAAACGTGCAGAGAGCCAGAATTTGGCTCCAAATTGGGATATTTGGGATATTTCGAAAACTGCAGGGGAGATTGTGCGAAATGTGACTCACTACCGCTTTCAGGACTTGGCATATGTTGGGTATTAAAATTCGTAATTTAAAACTGCGAATACGTGCTGAGAGCCAGAATTTGGCTCCAAAATATGGCTCATGTCTCGAAATTGGGATGTTTGGGATATTTTGAAAACTGCAGGGAGGTTTGGGACAAATGTGACCAAACGCCACTTTCAGTCCTTGTCTTATGTTGGGTATAAAAAGTCGTAATTTCAAACTTCGAATACGTGAAGAGAGCCAGAATTTGGCTCCAAAATATGGCTCAGGCCTCAAAATTGGGATATTTGGGATATTTTGAAAACTGCAGGGGAGTTTGTGCGAAATGTGACTCACTGCCGCTTTCAGGACTTTGCATATGTTGGGTATAAAATGAAGTAATTTCAAACTGAGTATACGTGCATAGAGCCAGAATTTGGCTCCAAGATATTGCTCAGTCCTCGAAATTGGGATGTTTGGGATATTTTGAAAACTGCAGGGGGGTTTGGGACAAATATGACCAAACGCCGAATTCAGAACTTGGCATATGTTGGGTATAAAAAGTCGTAATTTCAAACTGCGAATACGTGAAGAGAGCTTGAATTTGGCTCCAAAATATGGCCCAGGCCTCGAAAGAGGGATGTTTGGGATATTTTGAAAACTGCAGGGGTGGTTTTGGACAAATGTGACCAAACGTCGCGTTCAGTACTTGGCATATGTTGGGTATAAAAAAGTTGTAATTTCACACTGCGAATACGTGCAGAGAGCCAAAATTTGGCTCCAAAATATGGCTCAGGCCTCGAAATTGGGAAATTTGGGATATTTCGAAAACTCCAGGGGAGTTTGTACGAAATGTGACTCACTGCCGCTTTCAAGACTTGGCATATGTTGGGTATAAAATGTCGTAATTTCAATACGCGAATACGTGCATAGAGCCAGAATTTGGCTCCAAAATATTGCTCAGGTTTCGAAATTGGGATGTTCGGGATATTTTGAAAAATGCAGGGGGGTTTGGGACAAATGTGACCAAACGCTGCTTTTAGGACTTATCATATGTTGGGTATAAAAAGTCGTAATTTCAAATTGCGAATACGTGCAGAGAGCCCGAATTTGGCTCCAAAATATTGCTCAGGCCTCGAAATTGGGAAATTAGGAATATTTTAAAAATTGCAGGGTGGATTGAGACAAATGTGACCAAAAGCCGCTTTCAGTACTTGGCATATGTTGCGTATAAAAAAGTGGTAATATCAAACTGCGATTACGTGCAGAGAGCCAGAATTTGGCTCCAAAATATTGCTCAGGCCTCGAAATTGGAATATTTGGGATATTTTGAAAGCTGCAAGGAGGTTTGGGACAAATTTGACCAAACGCCACTTTCAATACTTGACATATGTTGAGTATATATATTCGTAATTTCAAACTGCGAACACGTTCAGAGAGCCAGAATTTGGCTCCAAAATATGGCTCATGCCTCGAAATTTGGATGTTTGGGATATTTTGAAAACTGCAGGGGGGGTTTGGGACAAATGTAACCAAATGCCGCTTTCAGTACTTGGCATATGTTGGGTATAAAAAAGTCGTAATTTCAAACAGCGAATAAGTGCAGAGAGCCAGAATTTGGCTCCAAAATATGGCTCAGGCCTCGAAATTGGGATATTTGGGATATTTCGAAAACTCCAGGGGAGTTTGTGCGAAATGTGACTCACTGCCACTTGCAAGACTTGGCATATGTTGGGTATAAAATGTCGTAATTTCAAACCGCGAATACGTACATAGAACCAGAATTTGGCTCCAAAATATGGCTCAGTCCTCGAAATTGCGATGTTTGGGATATTTTGAAATCTGCAGGGGGATTTGGGACAAATGTGACCAAACGCCGCTTTCAGTACTTGGTATATGTTGGCTAAAAAAAAAGTCGTAATTTCAAACTGCGAATACGTGCATAGAGCCAGAATTTGGCTCCAAAATATGGCTCAGGCCTCGAAATTGGGATGTTTGGGATATTTTGAAAACTGCAGGGTGGATTGAGACAAATGTGACCAAACGCCGCTTTCAGTACTTGGCATATGTTGGGTATAAAAAAGTGGTAATTTCAAACTGCGAATACGTGCAGAGAGCCAGAATATAGCTCCAAAATATGGCTCAGGCCTCAAAATTGGGATGTTTGGAATATTTTGAAAACTGCAGGGGAGTTTGTGCGAAATGTGACTCACTGCCGCTTTCAAGACTTGGCATATGTTCGGTATAAAATGTCGAAATTTCAAAAACCGAATACGTGCAGAGAGCCAAAATTTGGCTCCAAAATATGGTTCATGCCTCGAAATTGGGATGTTTGGGATATTTTGAAAACTGTAGGGTGGATTGAGACAAATGTGACCAAACGCTGCTTTCAGTACTTTGCATATGTTGGGTATACAAATTCGTAATTTCAAACTTCGAATACGTGCAGAGAGCCAGAGTTTGGCTCCAAAATATGGCTCACGCCTCGAAATTGGGATGTTTGGGATATTTTGAAAACTGCAGGGAGGTTTGGGACAAATTTGACCAAACGCCACTTTCAGTACTTGGCATATGTTGGGTATACAAATTCGTAATTTCAAACTTCGAATACGTGCAGAGAGCCAGAGTTTGGCTCCAAAATATGGCTCACGCCTCGAAATTGGGATGTTTGGGATATTTTGAAAACTGCAGGGGGGTTTGGGACAAATGTGACCAAACGCTGCTTTTAGGACTTATCATATGTTGGGTATAAAAAGTCGTAATTTCAAATTGCGAATACGTGCAGAGAGCCCGAATTTGGCTCCAAAATATTGCTCAGGCCTCGAAATTGGGATATTAGGAATATTTTAAAAATTGCAGGGTGGATTGAGACAAATGTGACCAAACGCCGCTTTCAGTACTTGGCATATGTTGCGTATAAAAAAGTGGTAATATCAAACTGCGATTACGTGCAGAGAGCCAGAATTTGGCTCCAAAATATTGCTCCGGCCTCGAAATTGGAATATTTGGGATATTTTGAAAGCTGCAAGGAGGTTTGGGACAAATTTGACCAAACGCCACTTTCAGTACTTGGCATATGTTGGTAATAAAAATTCGTAATTTCAAACTGCGAATACGTGCAGAGAGCCAGAATTTGGCTCCAAAATATGGCTCAGGCCTCGAAATTGGGATGTTTGGAATATTTTGAAAACTGCAGGGAGGTTTGGGACAAATTTGACCAAACGCCAATTTTAATACTTGACATATGTTGAGTATATATATTCGTAATTTCAAACTGCGAACACGTTCAGAGAGCCAGAATTTGGCTCCAAAATATGGCTCATGCCTCGAAATTGGGATGTTTGGGATATTTTGAAAACTGCAGGGGGGTTTGGGACAAATGTAACCAAATGCCGCTTTCAGTACTTGGCATATGTTGGGTATAAAAAAGTCGTAATTTCAGACAGCGAATACGTGCAGAGAGCCAGAATTTGGCTCCAAAATATGGCTCAGGCCTAGAAATTGGGATATTTGGGATATTTCGAAAACTCCAGGGGAGTTTGTGCGAAATGTGACTCACTGCCACTTCCAAGACTTGGCATATGTTGGGTATAAAATGTCGTAATTTCAAACCGCGAATACGTACATAGAACCAGAATTTGGCTCCAAAATATGGCTCAGTCCTCGAAATTGCGATGTTTGGGATATTTTGAAATCTGCAGGGGGATTTGGGACAAATGTGACCAAACGCCGCTTTCAGTACTTGGTATATGTTGGGTAAAAAAAAAGTCGTAATTTCAAACTGCGAATACGTGCATAGAGCCAGAATTTGGCTCCAAAATATGGCTCAGGCCTCGAAATTGGGATGTTTGGGATATTTTGAAAACTGCAGGGTGGATTGAGACAAATCTGACCAAACGCCGCTTTCAGTACTTGGCATACGTTGGGTATAAAAAATTGGTAATTTCAAACTGCGAATACGTGCAGAGAGCCAGAATATAGCTCCAAAATATGGCTCAGGCCTCAAAATTGGGATGTTTGGAATATTTTGAAAACTGCAGGGGAGTTTGTGCGAAATGTGACTCACTGCCGCTTTCAAGACTTGGCATATGTTGGGTATAAAATGTCGTAATTTTAAAAACCGAATACGTGCAGAGAGTCAAAATTTGGCTCCAAAATATGGTTCATGCCTCGAAATTGGGATGTTTGGGATATTTTGAAAACTGTAGGGTGGATTGAGACAAATGTGACCAAACGCTGCTTTCAGTACTTTGCATATGTTGGGTATACAAATTCGTAATTTCAAACTTCGAATACGTGCAGAGAGCCAGAGTTTGGCTCCAAAATATGGCTCAGGCCTCGATATTGTGATGTTTGGGATATTTTGAAAACGGCAGGGATGTTTGGGACAAATGTAACCAAACGCCACTTTCAGTACTTGGCATATGTTGGGTATAAAAAATTCGTAATTTCATACTGCGAATACGTGCAGAGAGCGAGAATTTGGCTCCAAAATATGGCTCAGGCCTCGAAATTGGGATATTTGGGATATTTCGAAAACTGCAGGGGAGTTTGGGCGAAATGTGACTCACTGCCGCTTTCAGGACTTGGCATATGTTGGGAATATAAATTCGTAATTTCAAACTGCGAATACGTGCAGAGAGCCAGAATTTGGCTCCAAAATATGGCTCATGCCTCGAAATTAGGATGTTTGGGATATTTTGAAAACTGCAGGGAGGTGTGAGACAAATGTGACCAAATTCCTCTCTCAGTACTTGGCATATGTTGGGTATAAAAAGTCGTAATTTCAAACTTCGAATACGTGCAAAGAGCCAGAATTTGGCTCCAAAATATGGCTCAGACCTCGAAATTTTGATATTTGGGATATTTCGAAAACTCCAGGGGAGTTTGTGCGAAATGTGACTCACTGCCGCTTTCAAGACTTGGCATATGTTGGGTATAAAATGTCGTAATTTCCAAAACCGAATACGTGCAGAGAGGTAGAATTTGGGTCTCAAATACGGCTCATGCCTCGAAATTGGGATGTTTGGGATATTTTGAAAACTGCAGGGATGTTTGGGACAAATGTGACCAAACGCCACTTTCAGTCCTTGGCTTATGTTGGGTATAAAAAGTCGTAATTTCAAACTGCGAACACGTTCAGAGAGCCAGAATTTGGCTCCAAAATATGGCTCATGCCTCGAAATTGGGATGTTTGGGATATTTTGAAAACTGCAGGGGGGGTTTGGGACAAATGTAACCAAATGCCGCTTTCAGTACTTGGCATATGTTGGGTATAAAAAAGTCGTAATTTCAGACAGCGAATACGTGCAGAGAGCCAGAATTTGGCTCCAAAATATGGCTCAGGCCTAGAAATTGGGATATTTGGGATATTTCGAAAACTCCAGGGGAGTTTGTGCGAAATGTGACTCACTGCCACTTCCAAGACTTGGCATATGTTGGGTATAAAATGTCGTAATTTCAAACCGCGAATACGTACATAGAACCAGAATTTGGCTCCAAAATATGGCTCAGTCCTCGAAATTGCGATGTTTGGGATATTTTGAAATCTGCAGGGGGATTTGGGACAAATGTGACCAAACGCCGCTTTCAGTACTTGGTATATGTTGGGTAAAAAAAAAGTCGTAATTTCAAACTGCGAATACGTGCATAGAGCCAGAATTTGGCTCCAAAATATGGCTCAGGCCTCGAAATTGGGATGTTTGGGATATTTTGAAAACTGCAGGGTGGATTGAGACAAATCTGACCAAACGCCGCTTTCAGTACTTGGCATATGTTGGGTATAAAAAATTGGTAATTTCAAACTGCGAATACGTGCAGAGAGCCAGAATATAGCTCCAAAATATGGCTCAGGCCTCAAAATTGGGATGTTTGGAATATTTTGAAAACTGCAGGGGAGTTTGTGCGAAATGTGACTCACTGCCGCTTTCAAGACTTGGCATATGTTGGGTATAAAATGTCGTAATTTTTAAAACCGAATACGTGCAGAGAGTCAAAATTTGGCTCCAAAATATGGTTCATGCCTCGAAATTGGGATGTTTGGGATATTTTGAAAACTGTAGGGTGGATTGAGACAAATGTGACCAAACGCTGCTTTCAGTACTTTGCATATGTTGGGTATACAAATTCGTAATTTCAAACTTCGAATACGTGCAGAGAGCCAGAGTTTGGCTCCAAAATATGGCTCAGGCCTCGATATTGTGATGTTTGGGATATTTTGAAAACGGCAGGGATGTTTGGGACAAATGTAACCAAACGCCACTTTCAGTACTTGGCATATGTTGGGTATAAAAAATTCGTAATTTCATACTGCGAATACGTGCAGAGAGCGAGAATTTGGCTCCAAAATATGGCTCAGGCCTCGAAATTGGGATATTTGGGATATTTCGAAAACTGCAGGGGAGTTTGGGCGAAATGTGACTCACTGCCGCTTTCAGGACTTGGCATATGTTGGGAATATAAATTCGTAATTTCAAACTGCGAATACGTGCAGAGAGCCAGAATTTGGCTCCAAAATATGGCTCAGGCCTCGAAATTGGGATATTTGGGATATTTCGAAAACTCCAAGGGAGTTTGTGCGAAATGTGACTCAATGCCACTTCCAAGACTTGGCATATGTTGAGTATAAAATGTCGTAATTTCAAACCGCGAATACGTAAATAGAACCAGAATTTGGCTCCAAAATATGGCTCAGTCCTCGAAATTGCGATGTTTGGGATATTTTGAAATCTGCAGGGGGATTTGGGACAAATGTGACCAAACGCCGCTTTCAGTACTTGGTATATGTTGGGTAAAAAAAAAGTCGTAATTTCAAACTGCGAATACGTGCATAGAGCCAGAATTTGGCTCCAAAATATGGCTCAGGCCTCGAAATTGGGATGTTTGGGATATTTTGAAAACTGCAGGGTGGATCGAGACAAATGTGACCAAACGCCGCTTTCAGTACTTGGCATATGTTGGGTATAAAAAAGTGGTAATTTCAAACTGCGAATACGTGCAGAGAGCCAGAATATAGCTCCAAAATATGGCTCAGGCCTCAAAATTGGGATGTTTGGAATATTTTGAAAACTGCAGGGGAGTTTGTGTGAAATGTGACTCACTGCCGCTTTCAAGACTTGGCATATGTTGGGTATAAAATGTCGTAATTTCAAAAACCGAATACGTGCAGAGAGTCAAAATTTGGCTCCAAAATATGGTTCATGCCTCGAAATTGGGATGTTTGGGATATTTTGAAAACTGTAGGGTGGATTGAGACAAATGTGACCAAACGCTGCTTTCAGTACTTTGCATATGTTGGGTATACAAATTCGTAATTTCAAACTTCGAATACGTGCAGAGAGCCAGAGTTTGGCTCCAAAATATGGCTCACGCCTCGAAATTGGGATGTTTGGGATATTTTGAAAACTGCAGGGAGGTTTGGGACAAATTTGACCAAACGCCACTTTCAGTACTTGGCATATGTTGGGTATACAAATTCGTAATTTCAAACTTCGAATACGTGCAGAGAGCCAGAGTTTGGCTCCAAAATATGGCTCACGCCTCGAAATTGGGATGTTTGGGATATTTTGAAAACTGCAGGGGAGTTTGTGCAAAATGTGACTCACTGCCGCTTTCAGTACTTGGCATATGTTGGGTATAAAAATCGTAATATCAAACTGCGAATACGTGCAGAGAGCCTGAATTTGGCTCCAAAATATGGCTCAGGCCTCGATATTGTGATGTTTGGGATATTTTGAAAACTGCAGGGATGTTTGGGACAAATGTAACCAAACGCCACTTTCAGTACTTGGCATATGTTGGGTATAAAAAATTCGTAATTTCATACTGCGAATACGTGCAGAGAGCGAGAATTTGGCTCCAAAATATGGCTCAGGCCTCGAAATTGGGATATTTGGGATATTTCGAAAACTGCAGGGGAGTTTGTGCGAAATGTGACTCATTGCCGCTTTCAGGACTTGGCATATGTTGGGAATATAAATTCGTAATTTCAAACTGCGAATACGTGCAGAGAGCCAGAATTTGGCTCCAAAATATGGCTCATGCCTCGAAATTAGGATGTTTGGGATATTTTGAAAACTGCAGGGAGGTGTGAGACAAATGTGACCAAATTCCACTCTCAGTACTTGGCATATGTTGGGTATAAAAAGTCGTAATTTCAAACTTCGAATACGTGCAAAGAGCCAGAATTTGGCTCCAAAATATGGCTCAGACCACGAAATTTTGATATTTGGGATATTTCGAAAACTCCAGGGGAGTTTGTGCGAAATGTGACTCACTGCCGCTTTCAAGACTTGGCATATGTTGGGTATAAAATGTCGTAATTTCCAAAACCGAATACGTGCAGAGAGCTAGAATTTGGGTCCCAAATATGGCTCATGCCTCGAAATTGGGATGTTTGGGATATTTTGAAAACTGCAGGGATGTTTGGGACAAATGTGACCAAACGCCACTTTCAGTCCTTGGCTTATGTTGGGTATAAAAAGTCGTAATTTCAAACTTCGAATACGTGAAGAGAGCCAGAATTTGGCTCCAAAATATGGCTCATGCCTCGAAATTGGGATGTTTGGGATATTTTGAAAACTGCAGGGGAGGTTTGGGACAAATGTAACCAAATGCCGCTTTCAGTACTTGGCATATGTTGGGTATCAAAAAGTCGTAATTTCAGACAGCGAATACGTGCAGAGAGCCAGAATTTGGCTCCAAAATATGGCTCAGGCCTCGAAATTGGGATATTTGGGATATTTCGAAAACTCCAGGGGAGTTTGTGCGAAATGTGACTCACTGCCACTTCCAAGACTTGGCATATGTTGGGTATAAAATGTCGTAATTTCAAACCGCGAATACGTACATAGAACCAGAATTTGGCTCCAAAATATGGCTCATGCCTCGAAATTGGGATGTTTGGGATATTTTGAAAACTGCAGGGATGTTTGGGACAAATGTGACCAAACGCCACTTTCAGTCCTTGGCTTATGTTGGGTATAAAAAGTCGTAATTTCAAACTTCGAATACGTGAAGAGAGCCAGAATTTGGCTCCATAATATGGCTCAGGCCTCGATATTCTGATGTTTGGGATATTTTGAAAACTGCAGGGAGGTTTGGGACAAATTTGATCAAACGCCACTTTCAGTACTTGGCATATGTTGGGTATACAAATTCGTAATTTCAAACTTCGAATACGTGCAGAGAGCCAGAGTTTGGCTCCAAAATATGGCTCAGGCCTCAAAATTTGGATATTTGGGATATTTCGAAAACTGCAGGGGAGTTTGTGCGAAATGTGACTCACTGCCGCTTTCAGGACTTGGCATGTGTTGGGTATAAAACGAAGTAATTTCAAACTGCGTATACGTGCATAGAGCCAGAATTTGGCTCCAAAATATTGCTCAGTCCTCGAAATTGGGATGTTTGGGATATTTTGAAAACTGCAGGGGGGTTTGGGACAAATATGACCAAACGCCGAATTCAGAACTTGGCATATGTTGGGTATAAAAAGTCGTAATTTCAAACTGCGAATACGTGAAGAGAGCTTGAATTGGGCTCCAAAATATGGCTCAGGCCTCGAAAGTGGGATGTTTGGGATATTTTGAAAACTGCAGGGGGGGGTTTTGGACAAATGTGACCAAACACCGCGTTCAGTACTTGGTATATGTTGGGTATAAAAAAGTCGTAATTTCAAACTGCGAATACGTGCTGAGAGCCAGAATTTGGCTCCAAAACATGGCTCAGGCATCGAAATTGGGATATTTCGAAAACTGCAGGGGAGTTTGTGCGAAATGTGACTCACTGTTGCTTTTAGGACTTGGCATATGTTGGGTATAAAATGTAGTAATTTCAAAACGCGAATACGTGCATAGAGCCAGAATTTGGCTCCAAAATATGGCTCATGCCTCGAAATTGGGATGTTTGGGATGTTTTGAAAACTGCAGGGAGGTGTGGGACAAATGTGACCAAACGCCACTTTCAGTACTTGGAAAATGTTGGGTAAAAAAAATCGTAATTTCAAATTGCGAATACGTGCAGAGACCCAGAATTTGGCTCCAAAATATGGCTCAGGCCTCAAAATTAGGATATTTGGGATATTTCGAAAACTGCAGGGGAGATTGTGCGAAATGTGACTCACTACCGCTTTCAGGACTTGGCATATGTTGAGTATATAAATTCGAAATTTCAAACTGCGAATACGTGCAGAGAGCCAGAATTTGGCTCCAAAATATGGCTCAGGCCTCAAAATTGGGATATTTGGGATATTTCGAAAACTGCAGGGGAGTTTGGGCGAAATGTGACTCACTGCCGATTTCAGGACTTGGCATATGTTGGGTATAAAATGTCGTAATTTCAAACCGCGAATACGTGCATAGAGCCAGAATTTGGCTCCAAAATATGGCTAAGGCCTCGAAATTGGGATGTTTGGGATATTTTGAAAACTGCAGGCGGGTTTGGGACAAATATGACCAAATGCCGCATTCACAACTTGGCATATGTTGGGTATAAAAAGTCGTAATTTCAAACCGCGAATACGTACATAGAGCCAGAATTTGGCTCCAAAATATGGCTCTGGCTCGAAATTGGAATGTTTGGGATATTTTGAAAACTGCAGGAAGGTTTGGGACAAATGTGACCAAACGCCACTTTCAGTCCTTGGCATATGTTGGGTATACAAATTCGTAATATCAAACAGCAAGTACGTGCAGAGAGCCTGAATTTGGCTCCAAAATATGGCTCAGGCCTCGATATTCTGATGTTTGGGATATTTTGAAAACTGCAGGGAGGTTTGGGACAAATGTAACCAAACGCCGCTTTCAGTACTTGGCATATGTTGGGTATAAAAAATTCGTAATTTCATACTGTGAATACGTGCAGAGAGCCAGAATTTGGCTCCAAAATATGGCTCAGGCCTCGAAATTGGGATATTTGTGATATTTCGAAAACTGTAGGCGAGTTTCTGCAAAATTTGACTCACTGCCGCTTTCAGGACTTGGCATATGTTGGGTATAAAAAGTCTTAATTTCAAACTGCGAATACGTGCATAGCGCCAGAATTTGGCTCCAAAATATTGCTCCGTTCTCGAAATTAGGATGTTTGGGATATTTTGAAAACTGCAGGCGGGTTTGGGACAAATATGACCAAATGCCGCATTCACAACTTGGCATATGTTGGGAATAAAAACTCGTAATTTCAAACTGCGAATACGTGCAGAGAGCTTGAATTTGGCTCCAAAATATGGCTGAGGCCTCGAAAGTGGGATGTTTGGGATATTTTGAAAACTGCAGGGGGGTTTTGGACAAATGTGACCAAACGCCGCGTTCATTACTTGGAATATGTTGGGTATAAAAAAGCCGTAATTTCAAACTGCGAATATGTGCAGAGAGCCAGAATTTGGCTCCAAAATATGGCTCAGGCGTCGAAATTGGGATATTTGGGATATTTCAAAAACTGCAGGGGAGTTTGTGAGAAATGTGATTCACTGCCGCTTTCAAGACGTGGCATATGTTGGGTATAAAATGTCGTAATTTCAAACCGCGAATACGTGCATAGAGCAAGAATTTGGCTCCAAAATATGGCTCAGGCCTCGAAATTGGGATGTTTGGCATATTTTGAAAACTGCAGGGGGTGTTTGAGACAAATGTGACCAAACGCCGCTTTCAATACTTGGTATATGTTGGGTATAAAATGTCGTAATTTCAAACCGCGAATACGTGTATAGAGCCAGAATTTGGCTCCAAAATAGGGCTAAGGCCTCGTAATTGGGATGTTTGGGATATTTTGAAAACTGCAGTGGGGGTTTTAGACAAATGTGACCAAACGCCGCTTTCAGTACTTGGCATATGTTGGGTATAAAAAAGTCGTAATTTCAAACTGCGAATATGTGCAGAGAGCCAGAATTTGGCTCCAAAATATGGATCAGACCTCGAAATTTTGATATTTGGGATACTTCGAAAACTCCAGGGGAGTTTGTGCGAAATGTGACTCACTGCCGCTTACAAGACTTGGCATATGTTGGGTATAAAATGTCGTAATTTCAAACCGCGAATACGTGCATAGGGCCAGAATTTGGCTCCAAAATATGGCTCAGGCCTCGAAATTGGGATGTTTGGGATATTTTGAAAACTGCAGGAAGGTTTGGGACAAATGTGACCAAACGCCACTTTCAGTCCTTGGCATATGTTGGGTATACAAATTCGTAATATCAAACTGCAAGTACGTGCAGAGAGCCTGAATTTGGCTCCAAAATATTGCTCAGGCCTCGATATTCTGATGTTTGGGATATTTTGAAAACTGCAGGGAGGTTTGGGACAAATGTAACCAAACGCCGCTTTCAGTACTTGGCATATGTTGGGTATAAAAAATTCGTAATTTCATACTGGGAATACGTGCAGAGAGCCAGAATTTGGCTCCAAAATATGGCTCAGGCCTCGAAATTGGGATATTTGGGATATTTCGAAAACTGTAGGCGAGTTTCTGCAAAATTTGACTCACTGCCGCTTTCAGGACTTGGCATATATTGGGTATAAAAAGTCTTAATTTCAAACTGCGAATACGTGCATAGCGCCAGAATTTGGCTCCAAAATATTGCTCCGTTCTCGAAATTAGGATGTTTGGGATATTTTGAAAACTGCAGGCGGGTTTGGGACAAATGTGACCAAACGCCGCTTGCAGTACTTGGTATATGTTGAGTAAAAAAAATCGTAATTTCAAACTGCGAATACGTGCATAGAGCCAGAATTTGGCTCCAAAATCTGGCTCAGGCCTCGAAATTGGGATGTTTGGGACAAATGTGACCAAACGCCACTTTCAGTCCTTAGCATATGTTGGGTATAAAAAGTCGTAATTTCAAACTTCGAATACGTGAAGAGAGCCAGAATTTGGCACCAAAATATGGCTCAGGCCTCAAAATTGGGATATTTGGGATATTTCGAAAACTGCAGGGGAGTTTGTGCAAAATGTGACTCACTGACGCATTCAGGACTAGGCATATGTTGGGTATAAAATGTTGTAATTTCAAACCGCGAATACGTGCATAGAGCCAGAATTTGGCTCCAAAATATGGCTCTGGCCTCGAAATTGGGATGTTTGGGATATTTTGAAAACTGCAGGGAGGTTTGGGACAAATGTGACCAAACGCCACTTTCAGTCCTTGGCATATGTTGGATATACAAATTCGTAATATCACACTGCGAATACGTGCAGAGAGTTTGAATTTGGCTCCAAAATATGGCTCTGGCCTCGAAATTGGGATGTTTGGGATATTTTGAAAACTGCAGGGAGGTTTGGGACAAATGTAACCAAACGCCGCTTTCAGTACTTGGCATATGTTGGGTATAAAAAGTCGTAATTTCAAACTGCGAATACGTGCAGAGAGCCAGAATTTGGCTCCAAAATATGGCTCATGCCTCGAAATTAGGATGTTTGGGATATTTTGAAAACTGCAGGGAGGTGTGAGACAAATGTGACCAAATTCCACTCTCAGTACTTGGCATATGTTGGGTATAAAAAGTCGTAATTTCAAACTTCGAATACGTGCAAAGAGCAAGAATTTGGCTCCAAAAATATGGCTCAGACCTCGAAATTTTGATTTATGGGATATTTCGAAAACTCCAGGGGAGTTTGTGCGAAATGTGACTCACTGCTGCTTTCAAGACGTGGCATATGTTGGGTATAAAATGTCGTAATTTCCAAAACCGAATACGTGCAGAGAGCTAGAATTTGGGTCCAAAATATGGCTCATGCCTCGAAATTGGGATGTTTGGGATATTTTGAAAACTGCAGGGATGTTTGGGACAAATGTGATCAAACGCCACTTTCAGTCCATGGCATATGTTGGGTACAAAAAGTCGTAATTTCAATCTTCGAATACGTGAAGAGAGCCAGAATTTGGCTCCAAAATATGGCTCAGGCCTCAAAATTGGGATATTTGGGATATTTCGAAAACTGCAGGGGAGTTTGTGCGAAATGTGACTCACTGCCGCTTTCAGGACTTGGCATTTGTTGGGTATAAAAAGTCTTAATTTCAAACTGCGAATACGTGCATAGCGCCAGAATTTGGCTCCAAAATATTGCTCCGTTCTCGAAATTAGGATGTTTGGGATATTTTGAAAACTGCAGGCGGGTTTGGGACAAATATGACCAAATGCCGCATTCACAACTAGGCATATGTTGGGTATAAAAAGTCGTAATTTCAAACCGCGAATACGTGCATAGAGCCAGAATTTGGCTCCAAAATATGGCTCTGGCCTCGAAATTGGAATGTTTGGGATATTTTGAAAACTGCAGATAGGTTTGGGACAAATGAGACCAAACGCCACTTTCAGTCCTTGGCATATGTTGGGTATACAAATTCGTAATATCAAACTGCAAGTACGTGCAGAGAGCTTGAATTTGGCTCCAAAATATGGCTCAGGCCTCGATATTCTGATGTTTGGGATATTTTGAAAACTGCAGGGAGGTTTGGGACAAATGTAACCAAACGCCGCTTTCAGTACTTGGCATATGTTGGGTATAAAAAATTCGTAATTTCATACTGCGAATACGTGCAGAGAGCCAGAATTTGGCTCCAAAATATGGCTCAGGCCTCGAAATTGGGATATTTGGGATATTTCGAAAACTGTAGGCGAGTTTCTGCAAAATTTGACTCACTGCCGCTTTCAGGACTTGGCATATGTTGGGTATAAAAAGTCTTAATTTCAAACTGCGAATACGTGCATAGCGCCAGAATTTGGCTCCAAAATATTGCTCCGTTCTCGAAATTAGGATGTTTGGGATATTTGGAAAACTGCAGGCGGGTTTGGGACAAATATGACCAAATGCCGCATTCACAACTTGGCATATGTTGGGTATAAAAACTCGTAATTTCAAACTGCGAATACGTGCAGAGAGCTTGAATTTGGCTCCAAAATATGGCTGAGGCCTCGAAAGTGGGATGTTTGGGATATTTTGAAAACTGCAGGGGGGTTTTGGACAAATGTGACCAAACGCCGCGTTCAGTACTTGGCATATGTTGGGTATAAAAAAGCCGTAATTTCAAACTGCGAATATGTGCAGAGAGCCAGAATTTGGCTCCAAAATATGGCTCAGGCCTCGAAATTGGGATATTTGGGATATTTCGAAAACTGCAGGGGAGTTTGTGAGAAATGTGATTCACTGCCGCTTTCAAGACGTGGCATATGTTGGGTATAAAATATCGTAATTTCAAACCGCGAATACGTGCATAGAGCAAGAATTCGGCTCCAAAATATGGCTCAGGCCTCGAAATTGGGATGTTTGGGATATTTTGAAAACTGCAGGGGGGTTTGGGACAAATGTGACCAAACGCCGCTTTCAATACTTGGTATATGTTGGGTATTAAATGTCGTAATTTCAAACCGCGAATACGTGTATAGAGCCAGAATTTGGCTCCAAAATATGGCTAAGGCATCGTAATTGGGATGTTTGGGATATTTTGAAAACTGCAGGGGGGGTTTGAGACAAATGTGACCAAACGCCGCGTTCAGTACTTGGCATATGTTTGGTATAAAAAAGTCGTAATTTCAAACTGCGAATATGTGCAGAGAGCCAGAATTTGGCTCCAAAATATGGATCAGACCTCGAAATTTTGATATTTGGGATACTTCGAAAACTCCAGGGGAGTTTGTGCGAAATGTGACTCACTGCCGCTTACAAGATTTGGCATATGTTGGGTATAAAATGTCGTAATTTCAAACCGCGAATACGTGCATAGGGCCAGAATTTGGCTCCAAAATATGGCTCAGGCCTCGAAATTGGGATGTTTGGGATATTTTGAAAACTGCAGGTGGGTTTGGGACAAATGTGACCAAACGCCGCTTTCAGTACTTGGTATATGTTGAGTAAAAAAAATCGTAATTTCAAACTGCGAATACGTGCATAGAGCCACAATTTGGCTCCAAAATAAGGCTCAGGCCTCGAAATTGGGATGTTTGGGATATTTTGAAAACTGCAGGGGAGTTTGTGCGAAATGTGACTCACTGCCGCTTTCAGGACTTGGCATATGTTGGGTATAAAATATCGTAATTTCCAAAACCGAATCCGTGCAGAGAGCTAGAATTTGGCTCCAAAATATGGCTCATGCCTCGAAATTGGGATGTTTGGGACAAATGTGACCAAACACCACTTTCAGTCCTTAGCATATGTTGGGTATAAAAAGTCGTAATTTCAAACTTCGAATACGTGAAGAGAGCCAGAATTTGGCACCAAAATATGGCTCAGGCCTCAAAATTAGGATATTTGGGATATTTCGAAAACTGCAGGGGAGTTTGTGCAAAATGTGACTCACTGACGCATTCAGGACTTGGCATATGTTGGGTATAAAATGTTGTAATTTCAAACCGCGAATAAGTGCATAGAGCCAGAATTTGGCTCCAAAATATGGCTCTGGCCTCGAAATTGGGATGTTTGGGATATTTTGAAAACTGCAGGGAGGTTTGAGACAAATGTGACCAAACGCCACTTTCAGTCCTTGGCATATGTTGGGTATACAAATTCGTAATATCACACTGCGAATACGTGCAGAGAGCCTGAATTTGGCTCCAAAATATGGCTCAGGCCTCGATATTCTGATGTTTGGGATATTTTGAAAACTGCAGGGAGGTTTGGGACAAATGTAACCAAACGCCACTTTCAGTACTTGGCATATGTTGGGTATAAAAATTCGTAATTTCAAACTGCGAATACGTGCAGAGAGCTTGAATTTGGCTCCAAAATATGGCTGAGGCCTCGAAAGTGGGATGTTTGGGATATTTTGAAAACTGCAGGGGAGGTTTTGGACAAATGTGACCAAACGCCGTGTTCAGTACTTGGCATATGTTGGGTATAAAAAATTTGTAATTTCAAACAGCGAATACGTGCAGAGAGCCAGAATTTGGCTCCAAAATATTGCTCAGGCCTCGAAATAGGGATATATGGGATATTTTGAAAACTGCAGGGGAGTTTGTGCGAAATGTGACTCACTGCCGGTTTCAGGACTTGGCATATGTTGGGTATATAAATTCTTAATTTCAAGCTGCGAATACGTGCAGAGAGCCACAATTTGGCTCCAAAATATAGCTCATGCCTCGAAATTGGGATGTTTTGGATATTTTGAAAACTGCAGGGAGGTGTGGGACAAATGTGACCAAACGCCACTTTTAGTACTTGGCACATGTTGGGTATAAAAATTCGTAATTTCAAATTGCGAATACGTGCAGAGAGCCAGAATTTGGCTCCAAAATATTGTTCAGGCCTCGAAATAGGGATATATGGGATATTTTGAAAACTGCAAGGAGGTTTGGGACAAATTGGACCAAACGCCACTTTCAGTACTTAGCATATGTTGGGTATAAAAATTCGTAGTTTCAAACTGCGAATACGTGCAGATAGCCAGAATTTGGCTCCAAAATATTGCTAAGGCCTCGAAATTGGGATATTTGGGATATTTTGAAAACTGCAGGGAGGTGTGGGACAAATGTGACTAAACGCCACTTTCAATACTTGACATATGTTGGGTATAAAAAGTCGTAATTTCAAATTGCGAATACGTGCAGAGAGCCAGAATTTGGATCCAAAATATGGCTCATGCCTCGAAATTGGGATATTTAGGATATTTTGAATACTGCAGAGAGGTTTGGGACAAATGTGACCAAACGCCACTTTCAGTCCATGGCATATGTTGGGTATAAAAAGTCGTAATTTCAAACTTCGAATACGTGAAGAGAGCCAGAATTTGGCTCCAAAAAATGGCTCAATCCTCAAAATTGGGATATTTGGGATATTTCGAAAACTGCAGGGAAGTTTGTGCAAAATGTGACTCACTGACGCATTCAGGACTTGGCATATGTTTTGTATATAAAATCGTAATTTCAAACTGCGAATACGTGCCGAGAGCCAGAGTTTGGCTCCAAAATATGGCTCACGCCTCGAAATTGGGATGTTTGGGATATTTTGAAAACTGCAGGGGAGTTTGTGCAAAATGTGTCTCACTGACGCATTCAGGACTTGGCATATGTTGGGTATAAAATGTTGTAATTTCAAACCGCGAATACGTGCATAGAGCCAGAATTTGGCTCCAAAATATGGCTCTGGCCTCGAAATTGGGATGTTTGGGATATTTTGAAAACTGCAAGGAGGTTTGGGACAAATTGGACCAAACGCCACTTTCAGTACTTAGCATATGTTGGGTATAAAAATTCGTAGTTTCAAACTGCGAATACGTGCAGATAGCCAGAATTTGGCTCCAAAATATTGCTAAGGCCTCGAAATTGGGATATTTGGGATATTTTGAAAACTGCAGGGAGGTGTGGGACAAATGTGACTAAACGCCACTTTCAATACTTGACATATGTTGGGTATAAAAAGTCGTAATTTCAAATTGCGAATACGTGCAGAGAGCCAGAATTTGGATCCAAAATATGGCTCATGCCTCGAAATTGGGATATTTAGGATATTTTGAATACTGCAGAGAGGTTTGGGACAAATGTGACCAAACGCCACTTTCAGTCCATGGCATATGTTGGGTATAAAAAGTCGTAATTTCAAACTTCGAATACGTGAAGAGAGCCAGAATTTGGCTCCAAAATATGACTCAGGCCTCGATATTCTGATATTTGGGATATTTTGAAAACTGCAGGGAGGTTTGGGACAAATGTAACCAAACGCCGCTTTCAGTACTTGGCATATGTTGGGTATAAAAAGTCGTAATTTCAAACTGCGAATACGTGCAGAGAGATAGAATTTGGCTCCAAAATATGGCTGAGGCCTCGAAAGTGGGATGTTTGGGATATTTTGAAAACTGCAGGGGAGGTTTGGGACAAATGTAACCAAATGCTGCGTTCAGTACTTGGCATATGTTGGGTATAAAAAAGTCGTAATTTCAAACTGCGAATACGTGCAGAGAGCCAGAATTTGGCTCCAAAATATTGCTCAGGCCTCGAAATTGGGATATTTGGGATATTTTGAAAACTCTAGGGGAGTTTGTGCGAAATGTGACTTACTGCCGCTTTCAGGACTTGGCATATGTTGGGTATATAAATTCGTAATTTCAAACTGCGAATACGTGCAGAGAGCCACAATTTGACTCCAAAATATGGCTCATGCCTCGAAATTGGGATGTTTGGGATATTTTGAAAACTGCTGGGAGGTGTGGGACAAATGTGACCAAACGCCACTTTTAGTACTTGGCATATGTTGGGTATAAAAAGACGTAATTTCAAATTGCGAATACGTGCAGAGAGCCCGAAATTGGCTCCAAAATATTGTTCAGGCCTCGAAATTGGGATATATGGGATATTTTGAAAACTGCAAGGAGGTTTGGGACAAATTGGACCAAACGCCACTTTCAGTACCTAGCATATGTTGGGTATAAAAATTCGTAATTTCAAACTTCGAATACGTGCAAATAGCCAGAATTTGGCTCCAAAATATTGCTCAGGCCTCGAAATTGGGATATTTGGGATATTTTGAAAACTGCAGGGAGGTGTGGGACAAATGTGACCAAATGCCACTTTCAATACTTGACATATGTTGGGTATAAAAAGTCGTAATTTCAAATTGCGAATACGTGCAGAGAGCCAGAATTTGGCTCCAAAATATGGCTCAGGCCTCAAAATTAGGATATTTGGGATATTCTGAAACTGCAGGGGAGTTTGTGCGAAATGTGACTCACTGCTGCTTTCAGGACTTGGCATATGTTTTGTATATAAAATCGTAATTTCAAACTGCGAATACGTGCAGAGAGCCAGAATTTGGATCCAAAATATGGCTCATGCCTCGAAATTGAGATGTTTGGGATATTTCGAAAACTGCAGGGGAGTTTGTGCAAAATGTGACTCTCTGACGCATTCAGGACTTGGCATATTTTGGGTATAAAATGTTGTAATTTCAAACCGCGAATACGTGCATAGAGCCAGAATTTGGCTCCAAAATATGGCTCTGGCCTCGAAATTGGGATGTTTGGGTCATTTTGAAAACTGCAGGGAGGTTTGGGACAAATGTGACCAAACGCTGCTTTCAGTACTTGGTATATGTTGGGTAAAAAAAAGTCGTAACTTCAAACTGCGAATACGTGCATAGAGCCAGAATTTGGCTCCAAAATATGGCTCAGGCCTCTAAATTGGGATGTTTGGGATATTTTGAAAACTGCAGGGTGGATTGAGACAAATGTGACCAAACGCCTCTTTCAGTACTTGGCATATGTTGGGTATAAAAAGTGGTAATTTCAAAATGCGAATACGTGCAGAGAGCCAGAATTTGGCTCCAAAATATGGCTCAGGCCTCGAAATTGGGATGTTTGGGATATTTTGAAAACTGCAGGTTGGATTGAGACAAATGTGACCAAACGCCGCTTTCAGTATTTATCATATATTTGGTATAAAAAAGTCGTAATTTCAAACTGCGAATACGTGCCGAGAGCCAGAGTTTGGCTCCAAAATATGGCTCACGCCTCGAAATTGGGATGTTTGGGATATTTTGAAAACTGCAGGGGAGTTTGTGCAAAATGTGACTCACTGACGCATTCAGGACTTGGCATATGTTGGGTATAAAATGTTGTAATTTCAAACCGCGAATACGTGCATGGAGCCAGAATTTGGCTCCAAAATATGGCTCTGGCCTCGAAATTGGGATGTTTGGGATATTTTGAAAACTGCAGGAGGTTTGGGACAAATGTGACCAAA